>NC_058368.1:24294250-24601000 GCF_018350175.1 Felis catus | reverse complement strand
TAGCATCAGAATTCTGTGCACTCCCCAACCAGTAATCAAGCACCCTTCTTTTGTCTTGGCTTCTGTCCAATCCCAGCTTCTACACTGTCCATGACCAAGCTGTCAGCCTGCTAAGCAGCATCTCCCTGCCGAATTTTATCTCAGATGGGGCTGTGTTTCCAAACCCCTCCCTTCTGAGGGCTCTGTGCCTTTGATCCACTGGGACTCTCTAGGGGAGGGCCTCCCAAGCAACGGCTGGGGTGCGGCCAGCCCCTCGGGAACATTCACCCCATTGCACTGCTGCAGAGGCCCAGAGACTGCAGCTGGGTGGCCAGCCTGCCCCAGAAAAAGTTCATGTGATCACGTAGCAGGAGCATTTCAGGGATTATGGTAAATCACAGCACACATCTGGCACCAGGCTTCACTGTTCTCTAATGTCCTTGTTACAACATCAGCAAACATGGCTGTTCTCTGGGGTCTGCTGGGACCTTTGCCTGTAGGGAGACCACACAGCTCTACCAAATGTCCTCTCATCAGGGGAATTGCCTTTCTGCATGTGGCCCCAGGACACCTCAGATCTCACTGTCTGCTCCGGGGGATTCACTCTTCCCAACAGAGCTCCACCAGGTATCGAGCTGTGGAGTTTCAGACTCTGTGCTACCCTGTTTATAGAGTCTTAATGGTTTTGAAACCCTCTCCTTTCTCATTTCTCCTTTTCTTGTTCAGCCCCGTATAGGTGGTTTCCATCTTTTTCTTTCTCTCCGTCTGCTTTCAGCAGAAGTGTTTTTCCTGTATTCTCCTCCCTGTCTCTGTCCTCTCTCTACAAGCAAAAACAGCTCCCTACCCTCCACAGCTTCTCTCTCCCCCAGTTCACCTTGCTGCACCACGTACTTACTGAGTTCTGTGGGTCAGGTTATGCAGATTGTTATGTTAATCCGCAGATCAATTTTCTAGATACGCAAGATGGTTTGGTACTGATCTAGCTGCATTTCAGGGACAAGAGAAGCAGAAAACTTCCATGCTGCTCTGCTATCTTGGCCCCTCCCCTGAAATAGTTTCTTTGTATTTTTATCTTAGTTAACCTGCATAACAATCTTCAAAGTTAGCCATTGTCATTCTCATTTTCCTGAAAAGGAACCTGAGACTCAGAAGTCAAATATATTGCTCAAGATGACAAAGGAATTCAAATCCTGGGCTACCTGTTGCCATATCCTGGGTTCATTACTCTCTACCACGTAACATTCCCTCAAATTATCAGGGAAAATCGTGAAAGACTTTGAAAAGGGGAAAAAAAAGATAAAAGGATCCCTGAGTGTTCTGTCTAGCGCATGCTTCTTAGTTATCTTCCCTTTCACTGTCTCAGAGCTATTTTACAACTCAGTAAATTACAGAAAGCTAATCATAATGCAAATGATTCTTGTCCACAGAGTTGCAAATTACTTGCGTCTGGTGGAGTGCAACTGATAATTGCACTCTGGATGGACTGCTTTTTGTTTCTGTTTGTAAATTCATTTCTTAATTCCTTATCTGCCCATATAAGTGTGTATTTGTTTCAATTGTCCTGTGAAACAGCTGAAATACCTTATGGGTCCAATGATTAGTTAAGGAGTTAGATACATACCTTGACATGTGTTTCCATTTTCTATTGGTATGACAATCATGATTTTGCCCTTCAAGATTATGTTTTAACAGAAGGTACTTTGGAGGCACCTGGGTGGCTCTCAGTTGATGAGCGTCCGACTTCAGCTCAGGTCATGATCTCACCGTTCATGAGTTTGAGTCACACGTCAGGCTCTCTGCTGTCATCATGGAGCCTGCTTCAGAGCCTCCGTCCCCGTTTCTCTTTGCCCCTCCCCCCTTAAAAATAAATAAACATTTACAAAAAAAGAATGTATTTTGCATGTGTGTGTACCAATAGAATCAGAAAGTGTCAGTATTATTTCCTTCTCATGGTTCCTTTTTATACCTTAGGGATCTACAACATCAGCATATGAGGCAGGGTGAAAATTTTGATCACTCTGGACTTTCCCTCAATCTCACCTTTTGCGATTGATGGTTGAGGTGGTCCTTCTCTGAATTCTTTCCCCAGTGCTACTGCTACATTATTTCTCATTATCCCCTGAAACATTTTCTCTTGTTCTGCAAAATTAAGATTCTCTGCTGACTGATACTTTAAAAGCAAGGTGCTATTAGTAGGGGAATATACAATAGGAGCCTAATTAAGAATTTTAGAATTGCATTTGCCTGCAGTATTTCACACACCTAATTGCATGAAAGATTTTACGTGTTTTGTGGATTCTTCAGGATACTCATTTCTTCTGCCAGCCTCAGGCTCTTCATTAGCCATTTCTAGTTTTATTCTCCTCTGACGAGGCAGAGGATACTTAAGAGATATATCTTTCTCCGGGTGAGAAATGTCAGAAAACTTGGTAGAACAGAAAGATGAAATTGTTGATTCAACTGTAATTTTGAGAGTCATGACATTTCAGAGAACAAAGATCTTAGACATGAACCATCCAAACTTTTCATTTAACACGTGTGGAAACGGAGTTCCAGAGAAATTAAATGACCGGGCCACTGTAACACAGCTGACAGGTGACCTTGCCAGAAATAGAGCTGCACCCTCATTTCCAGTTCAGTTCTCTTTCCATGACACACAGCATTTCAATGACCTTGACCTTCAAGAACTCCAATTAGCACAATAAGTTAAGAAATAACTATAGTATGCATTAGTTTCCTGAACTTCTCTGATCTTATGAAATCGTGTGGTTTATAAAAGCTTATTGTTTTACTCATTTGAAGGAAAAATGAAGGGCAAGGTTAATGGTGGCAAATGCGCACTTAAATTACAGCTTTCAAAAATAAATTTTAAGTTAATATCAGACTTTCACTGTCCTCATTACCTGAACTAGCTCATATGACTGTCACACATTCCACCTCTTCCATTTATGAAAGCCCTCTGGGATTTTCTCTTAGCTTGCTGAAGTTAGGCAAGGCTGGCTAATTGATGCTGAACACATATTTGTTTGCTTACTTAATTCAATAGTTAATGACTAAGAAAATAGTCCATTATTAAGAGCTCTGAATTTAATATCTCTCATTTGCATTCAAATTATTTTTTAAGTTGAAAAGGAAGTTTGGGGGGGGGGGATAGCGAATAAGAGCCTGGCCTCATTTTTAGAAAACCTCAAGCCTAGAGGAACCTTTGGACTTTCAGGCAGGATAAAGAGAAACAGTTATTATAATGCAACCATCTGGACCCAAATGGTTCCAGTTATGGGGAAAGACACGTATAATTAGAAACAGTGAAGAACAGTGTAAGCTAATCAGTAGCAAGCAAATCTTGAAAGATTTGTGCTGATCAGGAAGCTTCTGTCCACTATCTGGGTCTGGACTTTTAGATGGCCTCATTCCCACCCCCAGTGTGCACACAGAAGTGCCAACTGCACAAGGTAATCAACATGCTTCCCAGTTTCCCATCTAAGGATATGTGAAGACAGGAAGTACCCGCTTCGGTTACAGATCTCTTCCAGTTATAATTCACTGAATAACCTGAGTAATCTAGAACCCCTTGGGGATAGTGTTGGGTGAAAAATCTGCTTAATATATCCACCGAACTCAGTAGTAAAGCCTTTGCTTCCTGATTTTTAACCCCACAGGAGTAATAGGCTGTTAGATAATATCTGTGCCTACGTGTGAAACAACTCGAACAGCGCTAAGTTGCTAGGGAAGAGGCAGGTGACGGGTGACTTAAAGGTAACTCAAATTCGTTTATGTCATTTACCACACGCTCAGCCCTGCGTGGGAGGAACCTCGGTCATTTGTGACCTGGTTGCAGACTCATGCAAAAGAGATTCCTTGTGTCATTCAGAAGTGAGCCTCACGCTGGGAAGTCTCATGCTGTTCATGGGGGCAGGTCTGTGCCCCAACCCATAGGCGGGTGCCCGTATCCTGCTGTTGACATATGGTGCCCCATCATTAGCCAGATGGCAGAAATGCTGGAAAAGACCTGAGCACGCATGAATTATCTAACCTGGACTGTGGGAGGCCATTAGGAGTGCTGGGCGGGGATCAAATCTGGTGTGAGGCTGTGGAAGCCAGAACAGGAGTTTAAGTCCATAGTCAGCAGGGATGAATCCTTGTCACCAGCATCACCTCAACTACCCTCCACCTCTACTTCTGTACTGGAAGACAGTTCCAATGTCACACAATTCCCTCTGTGCCCAAAGGAGATACCAGGGGTTCAGGGGGAGAAAAACTTGCTATATCTAAAAAAACCAGAATCTTTTCTTTTCTTTTTTTTACAACAGAATATTTTCCAAGATAGTCTTGTGGAACAAACTATTTTTCTTGATATGTATATTTATTTATCAGTAAGGAAGGTTTATTCAGAATCAGAGTTGATTAGATGATGCTTGACCAGCCCTAGAAGGTTCAGAGTAACTCTAATACCTTTGAATTGTATACAAAATGGTGCGTGTAGGAGTTAATGTTTATTTTTGTGGCAAGAGGGTGCCTCTCTTGTCAAAGAACCTCAAAGGATCTGAAATACCCGAAATGCTTTGTGGGCACTGGTATAAAGGCCAGGGAAACCCAGCCTTTCTAATCATGGCAAAAAGTATCCTGAAGGGTCACCGCATGATGTGGACGTCAGGTAACACATGGCCTTGTATTTTGCCTGGCCCTTGGGGACTTACATCAGTCCTCAGCTAGCTGAAGGCACACTGCCTGTCACGTTTCAGAGACAAGTAGCTAGTCCATCTCAGGTCCCTCGGACTAGCTCCCATGAAAGCCCTTACCCAGCACCCGTCCTGCGGGCTAGCACCCTAGATGACTCCCCTTTCATAAAGTCCTATTCAGGCAAAAAGCAAATGAACCCCACCGATAGAAGGACAAGAGCAGATGTCCAAACACGGCAGGTAGCAGCGTAGCCTCAGGCGGGACAGGGAGAACGCAATGGACAGGAAATGACCTGGGGTCTAGCCCACATTCTGCACCGGCCAGCTGCATAACACTGGGTACTTCACCTTCATATACTTATTTCAGTGTCCCGATCTGTAGAATAGGGAAGTTGGACTGCATTCCTGAGGACCCCCTAGCTGAGAACATAACACACCACGTACGAACTCCCTGGTGGGCCTCTGTCTGCAGAGACATTATGAGAGACAACCGGTCTGTTATTGGGAGCTAGTTCATTTTTCCATCTTCAGCATCAAGCTCCATGTTTTAAGACATGTTGGAGTTTTGCAATCCATAGAAGGATTAGAAGCAAATGGACACCCCCAGGAGGAAAACCATCACTTGTGGGGAGTATCAAGATTTCAGTGAGAGGTTAATGTGCTAGTTAGGGCTGAAAACCAAAGATCAAATATTTCTGATTACAACGGGGTGCCTGTTCTTTGGCTTATGATTTGGAAATATGGCTCATAAATCTCCCCCACCCACCTTCAACCTCCAGTTCTGCTCTCAGCAGATCATATATATTTCGATTTTTGACCCTTTGCATCTAATCCCTAAGGTGCATTATTAGTGTTTTCACTTCGGTCTCCTGACTTTTTCACTCCAGACTCAAAGGAGGCCTCTGAGTCCTTCTAGCCATCCTGGATTCCATGCTTCCCATCTCCTCCCTTTTCCTGGATGTTACACCACCACCCCCCCTGCCCTACTTCCTCCCGCGGGGCCCTCTAGTCTTCCCCTCCTTGCCGGCTTTGTCCTGTACTCTCAAGTTTTCTCAGATCTTCCCTATCTTAAACATTGAAACACTTTGCTCTGCTCTCTTTGCCTGTTTAGTCACCTTTTCATCTTTTTTCCTCCCTGAAATCTCCAAATCCTAGGGTAAGTCGCTTCTATCTACTGTATCTACTCCCTTTGCTTTCTTACCTCTGCCGTCTGGACGTTCACAAGCTATCCTGGAAGTGCTTTCTCGAAGACGGCTTTCCGTGTTCCCGTCTCTTTGTCTCTGGCATTTGATATAACCGAGGGAGAGGAGTGCCTTCCACCACCGACGTCCAGCGCCCAGCGCTGATGGTGGTTAGAAGCTGCTGGGCTAACCTCGGCTAGACACGGAGGCTCTGTTCGCTCTTCCTTCCCCGCATTTCTCTTCCACCCAGTCTTCCGCATGCCCTGTGCCTCACTGGCACTTCTGGTCTATCCCGCAGGGCATGTTATCACTTACATCTTCCTCAGGACTCTCCAGCAGTTCCTCAAGCACTTTTGATCCAAACTCAATCTCCTCAATTGGTATTTAAAAAATGTAACTAATCCGCTGCTTAGAAAGAGTTACAGAGGCACTAATAAAACATTTAACTGGAAAAGAAAAAATACCGTGGGAAAGAAACATCTCTCTCCCAGCCCATTCTCTTAGTTTTCTTTCCCAGAAGCGATCACTGTTAGCAGTTTCTTATATATCCTGGCAGAGATATTCGGTGCCATACAAGTGCTTCCTGATTGGACTACAGCTCACCACTCTGACTGGGGCTGTCCTTTATCCCAGCCACCTGGGCTGGGGCCCTATTTACCTACTGGACGTTTGTCCCAGGGTTGGGCTCTACCATACACACTCCCAGACACCGGTTTGTGATTTCCCTCAACCCGCATGAATCTGAGACTGTCCTCGCCCTCACTAGATTGTCTGGGGCTTCGGGGGGGGGGGGGGCTGTGATAGACCTGCAAATCACGCCCTCCCCTGTGACCTCTGTGAGGCGTTCCAGTAGTCCTTCCTGGTCAGTCCTCCAGTCCCAACCCCACTAATTTTGACTCTGCTGTTTTTGTATCAACCCGAAATTGGAGACAGTTCTAACTGGTTTTGCATCTGAACCATGGTGAGTTATCTGTTCACCTGATTTGCCAGGAAGTAAGAATGAAATGACCATGTTACTTTGCTTCTGAGCTGTCGCTTCCTTGCCGGGCCTGATTCCTAAGCCCAGGTTGACCCCCTCTTCTAATGATGCCCTGGAATGATTGGAGAAAGACCTTGAGATTCTCCACATCTACCCTTTAAATCCTGCGCACATGAACAGCGATAACATCTGGGTGCAGAAAGCTTAATGCCTTTATAGCCAGAGTGCATTTCCTGCTAAATCCAGGGAGAACAGCTCCTCTGGGAGACACTCTCTAGTTCTGCAACTGACTAGACAGTAATGACAGCCCTGCCTTTGGAAAATATCCCTGTAATGACATCAAGAGTCTTAAAAACTGCCTTTGGGGAACATAGAAATTACTGTTGTCGTTAGATGCGCAGTACCTTAAGTACAAATAGGAAGACGTTCTTTTGTTCTTTTAAAACCCACCTAATGAACAGCAGGCCTGGAATGGCATTTGCTGAGGAGGTGCTACATTCGTGATGTTTGGCATCATTTTAAATATTGACTTGGAGGTAAATTTTGATCTGTTTAACGGTGATGCATTATAGATACCATCCGGAGAGAGATTATCCCAATCTAGAGTTTCACAATGTGTGGACCAAGGATGACAGTCTTGTAGGAAGAGGTTTAGCAGTCAAATAAAAATATATGAGAAAAGCTGGATATAAAGCATTTCTCTTTCTTGCACGTCCACGATGCACTTTAGCCCATCAAAGACTCTGAGAGGTCCTAGAGTGAAATAGCCTCTAAAATTTTCTATTAACCTAAACTTACCTGGCAATGAAACCCTTTATGCACGATGCCTATTAACAGCCTAAAGAACTTTGGTTCAGAGGAACACATACTGGACAAAAATGCTGCTTCAGTTTATCCAAGCAAGTGAAGCAATTTATTTATAAACAAGTAATTGGTTCCCAGAAATGTTTCATGTATTCATTATATAGTAGTCCCCCCTTTATCCACAGGGGGGTACATTCAAACACCACCCCCCCCCCCGCCTGCAGTGGATCTCTGAAATCACAGATAGCACCAAACCCTATACTGTTTTTTTTCCTATACGCACATAGCTATGATAAAGTTTAACTTATAAATTAGGCATGGTAAGAGATTAACAACCATAACCGTTACTAAAATAAAACAATTATACCAATATTGCTGTGAGATGATAAAATGCCGATGTGATGACACAAGGTAAGCTGAATGACAAAGGCATTGTGACGTAGGGTTAGTGAGGCTGCTATTGACCTTCCGATGATATGTCTGGAGGACTATCCACTTCCACACCGTGGTTGACCACACGTAACTGAGACCACAGAAAGCAAAACTGTACATAAGGGGAGACCACTGTATTACACGCTAATAACATAATATGCCATTATATTATAAACCAATAACACCCAGTTTAATACATGGGTGAAATATTTAGGGGCACCAAGCACAGTGAACATATTATCTAATAGTATCTATAATCAAATATTTACATTCACATCTTCAAAAGACCAGTTACTCAAAAATACACTTATCAAAATATAGCTGGTTGTCTTCAATCCTTATTTTCCAGTGGCTCTTCCTCTGGTCCCCTCTTGAGAAACTTCTGACAGGACCTGAGGGTCAGTTATTGGTCACTGACATTTCCCCCCCCCCCCTCGATATCAACGTAATTAAGCCTAAAAAACTCTTTTCCTCACTATCAGCTTCACACCCTGGGTGGTCCAAGCTTTCTTTCCCACACAGGCTCTTTCAAAATGCCATTAATCTCTCTGAAGTTCTAGGTCAGAATATTGTCTTCTTGCCACACTGTTGGTTATGATATTTCATGTACGTAATTTATAACATATTGCTTAAAAGTAATTTAAAAAAATCACACAAAATTGGCATTTTTATGAAATGAAATAATTATATTTATGAAAACGGAACAAAGATTAAAGCCTATTAATTCGTTCATTCCCGGATAACTCCTCTGTTGGCATTCAGGGAATGTTCTAGAAGGCAGCCTCTTTGAGAATCTTATCTTGATGGCCCAGATTTTGTGTTTTTTTTTTTTATTTAATAGGAACTGCAGTGGAAAGGAGAATGGAAATAAAATCTCCCTGGTCTAGGAGCCGGGGCTCTGCTTTAGTCTGGGAGAAAACGGGAGAAAGAGGCAGGGTGGGGTCTGGCCACACGGTCGTGGCTGCTGCTGTTTTTCTCTGTGAGAAGTAAGAATGAGCCCCTATGAGGGGATTGAGGATTTGTGTTAGCGGGTTGGAGTGAAGAGGGCAAAAAAGCTGGATCCAGACAATAGGCAGCTGTGAAATATTTCAAAATCCAAAGGCAGGCAATATCCTCTTTTCAGACTTATGATAAATTCTGGAAGTAGTTTGTAGGTGCTTTGATTTCACAGTAAGTAACTTTAAAAAAACTTAATCTGAAAGCTGACTCTAGTCGCCTACCATTTTTTTCCCCAAGTAAGAATAAACTTATTTGCCTAGAATTCATCATTAGCGTTGTTTGAAAAAAATAAGAAAGGCACCATCCCACATGTGCACACGCCATCCAACATTTACGTTTGATGTTTGAAATCAAATGCATTCAGCTTTATGAAAAACCTGGTGCATTGTCCTAATTTTTCTCATTTTGCTAGGTTCACTTTGTCACTGACCAACTGGTTCAGATTAGTGTTTTGGAATGCTAGAAGAATCTCCTAAACATGTCCGAGATAGTATTATTATCTTTAGAGAAATTCATGTTGGTGTCATTGGTTGCCTTAGAATACACAAACGTCTCAGACAACGTTATTTCTTGAATCTTCTAGAGAAAAAAAGGCCTGAGCTCTGTCCTTGATGTACTCACAAATGAATGAATACAACACACTCTGGTCATTTCCAGATAAGCATTTACTGAATAAATACTTACTGACATAGTACAAAGAGAATACTTAAGTATGAGATCATGTGGAAGGAGTAACAAAAAGGGTGGTATTAAGCAGGGAATATTCTTGCTCCTTTCTTAAGAAAGAGGAACCTGAGGCCGAGAGGTTGGAGGATATCAGGGTAAAAGGATGTGAGTAAGTCCTGGCTCTGGCTGTCAAGGACTGCTGTTGTGACTGTGGTCTTTGTGTGTTTTGCTTAAATTTTCAGGAGAGTCTGACAGGGAACTCCCCTGCTTGGGGCTGACTGGATCTTGTGTCAGCCCCTTTTACCTAATTAGCTATGGTTGGAGGGGACAGTCAGGACTGTGAGGGACAAACCTGGGTGACTGTGACCGTCTCTTCAGCAAACGCTTTGAGTTCCCACCAAAAGAGAATTCTTGGTGGTTTTCTGAGAAGTATAGGCCAAAGAGCCCTGCTCAAATCTATCTGCTGTTCTTAATAAGTTTGAGTTTTATAAGCGTGTCCATGGCTCTATTTTTCAGGCAGGAATAAAAGAGTTGGGTTTTAAATGTGGAAGAGCCTGGGATCTTTTCTAAGCACAAGAGGAATTTTTTTTTTTTTTTTAATTCTGAATGTTTTGATTTGTTGACGAAACTGATTAGTTTGCTCCTACTAGCCAATATTTTTTTTTAAATTTTTTTTTCCAACGTTTATTTATTTTTGGGACAGAGAGAGACAGAGCATGAACGGGGGAGGGGCAGAGAGAGAGGGAGACACAGAATCGGAAACAGGCTCCAGGCTCCGAGCCATCAGCCCAGAGCCCGACGCGGGGCTCGAGCTCACGGACCGGGAGATCGTGACCTGGCTGAAGTCGGACGCTTAACCGACTGCGCCACCCAGGCGCCCCTTAATAGCCAATATTTTAATCTGAGAGTATTTCTATTTACCACATTTTCTCAATCATTTGAATTCTGTTAACTTTGTAAAATGATTGAAAGGTACTAAAGGCAAAGCATGAAAGCAATCTGCTGACATTATCCAAATAGTTTATACACGATTATTTGTGGACCATCCCAAAATGAGGTTATACAGAAAAACAAGGGGGTATAAAGACTAAAATATGGTAAATCAAATATATTAATTAGAACTCTTGGTTGCACTGACAGAAAACCAAATAAAATTGACTTAGGTGAACAACAGAATACATTGAAAATATACTAGATATCTCATAGAAACTAAAGATGAAAATCAGGAACAGTCAGAATCCAGGGTTTGAACATAATCATGATCCTCTTATCCCCTGGGTGCTCTGTCATTTGGTCAGAAGTCCACTTCTGGACTAATCAAGACGACCACCGGGAGGGTCAATGTCATAGCACGGCTACTATCAAAGAACTGTATGTATGGAGTGGGGAGTGTGAAAGGAAAGAGGGTATTTTCAGAAGATGTAAAAAAGAGTATAATAACAAAACAGATATGTCCATCTTATTGAGAAAATAGAGAAGCAAGATAGCAAGAGAAAATAGCTTGTCAAGTTCTTGAATGTTTACAAATAATCAAGGTCAGTTTTAAAGGTCAAGTACTCTCCTCCAATTGAAGGAAAAACTCCTTCATTCAGGAACATAATTTGAAAGACATATCAACAAATGGTAAGCTGTCGATTGTGCAATAGACAGGTTTATTGTACAATTGGCCTGTTGTGCAATGCTTAGTTACTAATATTCATTGTGCACTCATCATACACAAAGTACTATTCTAGATATGGGGTGGGAATTACAAAGATGAATGGGTCCCTCCCCTAAGGGGTTTACACTTTAGTAATCTGTAGAAGAAAAAGCAAACTATAATGACTTGGTGAACCTAACATGAGGATCCATCACTTGTTAAAAAACAAATCCTGAATTCCTATTCTATCATTTCCTCTAAAAAAGAATCTGCGGTCTTAAAAACAACAACAACAACAACAAATGATGCTCTATATGGTGCATCCCCACAATTTGTGGTCTGAACTAAATTTGCAATTTGCTGGATGTCCTGACTCATACCTTGCATACTAATCACACAGCCTTACCACCTGGTCTCAGCTGAAGGTATTAATTGAAAATTTTTTCTGTGTCTGTTTCTCACTCATCTATCGGGGAAAGACCATGAAGAAAGGGGAAGGTAGGTCAGTTTTTAGAAGTGATGTAAGTGTTCTTTTATCCATGTATTACTATTATTATTATTATTATTATTATTATTATTATTATTTTCAAGCCTGGTTTATGAACGTCTAGGAAGGAGGTTGAGGGGAAAAAAAGAGGTGGTGAGAGAGGAAGTTGGGGGAGGAAACCAGCAGGTGGCGCTTGTCTCCTCCGATGAGATAAGAATATTTGACTCCACCTAGAATCCTGTAGGATTTAAGGGTCGACTGGGCATGCAGTCAATGCAAGTGACATAGATCATGTCGTACTTTAATGCCGAGTACATGAAGTCACAAGTTCCAGTCTGTTATCTAGGCCATCATCTTTCCGAACTACCATTTAAAAAATGGGCTCACCTATCCCCCAGGTTGTAGTATTTTTGTACATGTATTCTCACCTCTCCTAGCCAAGTTGCTTATAGGGACCATCAAGACTTGGTTATCTCGCGCAAATAAAGGCCCCAGAGAGCTAGACTTGAAACTCCGGAAAGAAGTGGGGCTTTATCAGTCTTCACCTGGTCCGCCCTAAGGTGTCAGATGTTCTGTCGCCACTGGTGTGTTAGCCTTGGTCTGGGCAGAACGTGAATTTGCTTACATGTCAGTCCCCATGTCCTTTGGAGGCAGCAAGAAGCGTCACGAGGACACTTTGACGGCACCTGTGAACAGGCTCAAAATGTGCTGAGTTACTGGCTAGTTGGGGCCACTGGTTTCTTACCTTTCCCTGCACCATCCAACTCTGGGGCTCAGTCAGCCCTAGTCAGCCCTCCTGTGACCATGGATTCTGTCTGCCATGAAAACTGCCCTCACTTTGAAAGTCTTTCCTTCCTTTCTGTGTCTGTAGTTTTCCCCCATCGCTCAGAAAACCTACCCTACTCTTGTCTCTTCTCCAGTCTGAGAGTACATAGGAAGGAGGCCAACCCTACAGTCCAAGGGCTGCAAGTTCGTATCCAGCTCCGCCACTGACTGCACGGGTGGCCTTAGACAAGTTTCTTAACTTCCTCTGTGGTCTGGGAAACAATTTTTCCGCTCTTGGGATCCCTGGATTCACGAGATTAATTTGTAAACTACTTAGACCACGGTTGGTTCCTTGTAGGTGCTCCGATGCCAGGAGCAGGGGTAGACTGTTGGTCTGACCCCACAGTGAAAAACTGCCTGTCGGGGAACTTCGGGTCAGAGAGGCAGAGTAGTTCGCAAATTTGAGATCATAACCTTTCACCTCCCCATGATCTCACTGTATTTCAAACCCCATTTATTGCCTCGCTGGCGTCTTCTGAGACTTCCTAAAACCTCCGGTCTCCAAGATACTCTGGGCAGCGAAAAGAACCCCAGGGGCCTTCGGCGTCTAAACCAAGGTGACCCGCTGCAGGGGTCCGGCCCCCCTGACGCACCCGCACTGCCGGGCGGAGAGCAGCGAAGCCCCGGGGGCCGGCCGGGCTCCGAGCGGTGGAAGGCTCCGGGCTGGACTGACAGCTTGGGGAAGGAGGAGGAGAGAGCGGGCGGCGCGGCGCGGCGCGGCGGAGGAGGGGAGAGCCGCCGAGAGGAGGGAGCAAGGGCGGGAGGAGACACATGCGCGCTGCCTACCGCCGCCGCCGCCGCCGCCGCCGCAGTCCTTAGCTTCCCGGGGACAGGAAACCTTCGAGACCGAGCTGCCACTGCCGCCTCCCCGACTGCCCCCGTTCGGCGCGCCTGCCACACCCTCCTCCCCTCTTCCACGATCTTTCGGTGGGGCACTGCAGGGACTCGGCCCGCGCTGCCGTCTCCCCCTCCCGGGGGAGCGCTGTGACCCCCCCCCGCAGGAGCGGCGGGGCGGGGTGGGGGGGCCCGGGAGAAGATGGCGACGCCGGGAAGCGAACCCCAACCTTTCGTCCCTGCCCTCTCGGTGGCTCCTCTGCACCCACATCATCATCCCCACCACCATCCCCACCACCATCAGCACCACGGAGGAACGGGAGCCAACAGCGGGGTCGGGGGAGGCGGCGGCGGCGGCGGCGGCGGCGGGGGCTTCAACCTGCCCTTGAACCGGGGGCTGGAGCGCGCGCTGGAGGAAGCGGCCAATTCCGGGGGGTTGAACCTCAGCGCCAGGAAATTGAAGGAATTTCCCCGGACCGCGGCCCCCGGTCACGACCTCTCGGACACGGTGCAGGCAGGTGAGAAAGGGGCGAGGGGCAGGCAGGGGGTGTGGGTGACGGGCTGTCGTGCCATCCCCCCGCGGCGGCCAGTCTGAGATGTGGCCTCGCTGGGGGTCCTCTGGCCGGTGCTCTCCCGGGTAAGGGGCACGCGTGGGCGCCGGAGAGGTGGGCCCCGCCGAGGGCACGGTGGCCACCGCCTCCCCGGGCGGCCTGCGGTGCGGCGCCGGGAGAGCCGGGGTGCGTCTAGTCGCGGCGGCGCCCGAGAGCGCGCGGGTCCCCGGCTCCGCACCCCGCGGCGGCCGGGCCGGGGCAGTGGCGGCCGGGCAGGCACTGGCGGGTGCGCCGCGAGCGCGCCGTGGAAGCGGGAGGTTTGGGGCGGCCGCGTCGGCTTCCCGGGCCCCCGCGCCGGGCGGGGGAAGCCGAGCGCCGCGTCCGCGCTTCCGACCTGGGCAACCGCTCCTTGCGTCCCGGCGTCGCCGGTCGGACGGGAAAACCCAGACAAAGGTGGCGCTCCCGGGGCCAACCCCAGGGCAGCGGCGCGGTGCCGCTAGGCCCCCTCGCGACATCAGCGAGCGGCCGGGCGACTTGGTGCAGACTGCGAGGAGGTGCCAGGCTTCCTGTTTCTGCGCCTGTGCGAGGGAAGAGCCGCTGCCGGTTGTCGCGACTCGGAAGGGGCAACCACTGCGCCGGCGGTCGGCTGGGCTCCCGCGTTCCTTGCCCCTAGCTAACCGCCCACACCGTTTGGTCGCCCCGCCGAGGCCCCCTAGTTCCCAGTAACCCGATCTTTGCGGGGGCCCGGGACGGGACGGCAAGGCATATTAAAAGAAAAGTAATTAAAGTGAGCCGGTTTTCCTGTGTGAGCCCGACAAGTTGTAACTCGCGCCAATGAGCAGCCAGCTCTTTTCAAGTTATGTCATGTATTGACATATTTCTGAGACGTCTGCTTTCTCTTTGGTAGCTGGAGTCACTGGAGCGGGATCTATAAACAGGAAGGAGGGTGGTGGAACTCGATTCGGGCCTTGGTTTCCGACCATCCGGTTCAGCTCCCCGGGGAGGCTTTGTATCTTGGCAAGCGCCCAACGTTTCCCAGCGCAGTGGGTGCCCCATTTTGGAACCACTGCCCAGCCCTCCTGGCTGTCATCACCTCCTGGGCCGAGTGTCAGACCCCTTGGATACTGGTTGGCTCAAGTCTCAGCTCCAGATCTCCCAGTTTCCTCTCGTGGGGGAAGCGGGGGCTGGGCGAGGGAGCAAGGCTTTAGGAGCTTACGTTTGCAGTGCTTGCTTTTTGTTTTTGACTTCAATTCGGTAAACATTTATTGAGCGTCCTAATGAATATTTAGAAAGAATTCCAAGTTCGCTGGAGGCAGAAAAGGCTCTTGAGGGTCATTACGCTTTGTGATTTGGGAGGGAATTTCCAGAGTTGAGCTGTCAGCAGCTGGGGAGTCTTTTGATGGGACCTCTTGGTTACATTTTTCTCAAGTGGAAGCTATTCCAAGAATTGCCTGAATCATTATCTTAAAAAAAAATCTGTTAAGTTCTACTTCCCTTTTGCTATAGTACAGTATACCAGAGACTATAGGGAAGGACTAGATATGGAGCTGGCATGACCAATAATACATGTTTGTACCTTCAGTAGGGGGGGCTTCAAAGTTGCTCCCCGGCTTTAGTTATGCAGCCGGTTACTCCCAAAGCTGAATGAACGTGATGTGTCTGCTGAGTTGGCATTTCTTTGAGACCCATGCTTTTAAAAGCAGGGACCATCTTGTTCAGTTAAGACCTTGCCATGTGAGGTAAATGCTCAACAGCGTTCCTGTTCTCCTCTCTGTTTTTGCTTGTGGTGAACTTGTGTTGTGAGCTTTGCCGGTTTTTAATTATGACCCTCCCTTGCATGTTTAATGCTCGGAAAACTCTAGTTAAGACTCAGAGCCTTAACGTTAATTTCCCAACAGCAACAACAACAAAAAATGCAACGTTAGTTATGGGCCAGGGAATGTCACCAAAGTTTGTAGAAACTTCGGATATCCCAGAAAAGATAAAGCGTATTTAAGGTAGCCAGCCATTTCAGGTGAAATTTGAGTACCCCGGTGTATGCAGGGGTTGCTTCTGGCAAAACATCTTTGCCTCAGGTCAACAGCTGGCTGTGAACCAAATGCATTCTGCCCTTTGTTCTAAAGAAATATTTACTGGTCACTGTTCTTTATTTGGAAAAGCAAAAATCAAAATAGAGCAAGAGTTAAAGTCACCCCCGGTTTGCACGGTGTTCTAGCAGAGTGCAGAGTAAGAGGAGCAATGCGTATGATAAAGAAAGTGGTTTTTCCTGGGTTAATATTTACTTTTCAGAACAGCTCTTGAAATCAGAATGGCACATGAAGATTCTTAAAGACCCAAGCTGTAAAGTGTACCTCCTCATAAGTTTTGTAAAACAGGGAGTGACACAGAAAGCCTTTTCTCACTGTTGGGTTGTATAATACAGGCCATTTGGTTTACTTCTTGTAAAAGTACCCCTTCTGGCAGCCCCGTATGGGGAGAACTGCACTCTGGGGCAATGTAGCCGACCTGAACGGAGTTGGAAACTGAGATATAAGTGCAGAAACATAGAGGCCCTGGGCCACTGAGTAGATAGGTATCTAAGCTCTGTCACTAAAGTGCGTACGTATTTTTCACAGGGGAAAAAAAAACTCCCAAGCCCTCACTTTGAGCCTATTGATTTACTCATATTTGTGTCAGAATAGTTTTGTTGTCAGAAGTTAGTCTTTCTGCAGGTGAGAAAGAGAAAGGCTCAGCTGTGCAGGTGTGGTGGCAGAGGTGACATTGGCTGAACGGGAGAAGTGTGAACCGAAGAGCCGCGATTAGCGCTCGGCTTTGCCGTGTGCGGAGTCCTTTATCTGCACTATCCTGCTCAGTCCTCACTGGAATCCTGCTCGTATCCTCATTTCCAGCTGGGGAGATTGCGATTGAGAGATGTCAGGTACTGTGCTCAAGATCATACCCCTGGTTAGATGGTGAGCCAGTGATTAGACCCTGATGGTTTCACTTTGGCATTGATGTTCTTGACCGTTTTCCTCTGAAGCAGAGAAGAGGTGGAAGGAGCAGAATCCCGGAGGCTGTTTGGAGGTTCATTCAGCCAACATTCATTCCCCAGGTACCTACCAAGCACCTCTAAGGGTCAGGCGCTGTTCTAGGCACCAGGGATACAGCCGTGACCATCAGAGAATCCGTGTGTCCCTTCATAATGGAGTCCCCGTTCTATCTGGAGGGGGATCGGGAGAGAAATGAGGACATTGATTTTGCAGAATGAGTAGGAAGATTTATAGTATAAATATAGTATCCCTGTCTTAGAAATAGTCATGCTGCGTTGATTTAAGGTGACTTGAGGTGGTTTGCAACAGTAAGAGCACAAAGCGTGATTGGTAATACAGACTGAAGCACAGAACTGGGCCTGATGAAAAAGGGCACAGATACGTGCATCAGGAAGGTGAACTTTTTTCCCCCTAATGCTGATTTATTAAGTGTGTCATTTTGGGATGAGAAGTTCAAGATGGTGTGGAATCTGACTGAGAAAACACGAATTGAAAAGAGGAGTAAGAAAAGAACGCGTCTGTCTCAGATCGATTGCAGGGGGTGCTAGAAAATAAAAAGCAAGCCCTTGGACTTGATGGACAGACAGTTGGTAAAAACTGGTGTCATTAAGGAGAGGGCGGAGTATATCATGGCAGTATCTTTTCGAGGCATTTGGAAGCAGGAAGCACTGGATGGGAAATGGAGAGCCTACTTAGGCAGGAATATAGAAGTCTGGCATAAAAAAATGACTCTCTGTGTCCTGTATGTGCCCATGCGGAATGTGTAGGAGATTGCAAGGTGAAGACAAGACAGGAATGCATGAGAAGTTAGGTAATAGTTCAGGAAGTTGCGGGAGCCTCAAAGCAGATCAAAGCGAGATGCTGAATAGCATAGATAGACGTTGTCTGCGAAATTCAGAAGAAAAGGTTTTTCCAGTTAGGCTGGTTTGGAAAGACTTTCAGAGCAGAGGCAGGGTTTGGGTGAGGTTTTGTAGGATGGATTGGTTTTGGATAGAAGTGCCCATGAGCTTTCTGCGGTCGAAAAGATGTTTCTGTGATGGGGAGTGAGAACCTGATGCTCTAAGATCTGTGCATAAAACAGAAGGAGAGAGCATTTAAGCCTGTGCCTCTGGTCATGTCCTCCCTCCCCACTGTCACCATGTAATGATCTGACAGAGAGCAGGGTTCTTAGGACCTTTTATTTGAGGACTCTGGGGATGGCCGAGGCCTGGGATTTGTCAGCCTGCGGGACTAACACGCTAGTCTGTGTGAGCTAGCTCTCTGAAATGTCTGTATGGACTCAGAGACTCTTCTCTGAGATCTGCGGGCAGGCTTATCTGCTGAATGCTGACACCCCCACTCCCATCCTCCAGCAACCAAATCCTTGGGATATCAGCGCTCTCTTAGTCACTGGAATTCACACGGGACTTGATAAAGCAATCTATGTATTCTCAAGAACACGCTCTGTTCCATAAATTGGGCCACAAAGACTTTTCATTACACGCGTGCTGAAACTTTGGAAATCATGTGTCTTCTTAAAACGTACCTGCTTTGATAGTTACATCTGGTTTCACATTGTTTTTCTGCTGTTGTATTGGATTTATTATTGCCGTAGCTGCCATTTGTTGTGGTAGTCACTCTCATATAAATGTCTGTACTTATTACACGTATTCCAAATACTTCTCCATTCATAAATGATCATTCACAGCCTTTCCTTCACAGTATGTTGTCTTCTGTTGATCAGTTCCTTCCTTATTAAGGCGTAGAGGGCTTCTAATGGTGAAAGCTTTTAGGACATCCAGAACTCCACGTATATGGCGGCTTCGAATCCCATCCCTATGTGCTCTTATGTGTGTCTCTGTGTGGCAGAGACGGTCTCCACAAACACGTTGCTATTCTCAGTGCTTGCCTTAGAGGCTGCTCTTTTTTTTTTTTTTTCAACGTTTATTTATTTGTGGGACAGAGAGAGACAGAGCATGAACAGGAGAGGGGCAGAGAGAGAGGGAGACACAGAATCGGAAACAGGCTCCAGGCTCTGAGCCATCAGCCCAGAGCCTGACACGGGGCTCGAACTCACGGACCGCGAGATCGTGACCTGGCTGAAGTCAGACGCTTAACCGACTGTGCCACCCAGGCGCCCTGAGGCTGCTCTTTATTGAAGAGACAGGAGCACACTAATCAAGTTTCTAGAAGAATAGCGTACGATTATAGGCCACACAACCTCCGGGAATTTTTGGTCTGTGCCACTTTATGAAGAAATGGCCCAGGGTTTGACCTTCATCACTGAAATGATCCCACTGGATAGTTTGTCCGTCACGGCAACATCTTATTTGATTTTTGGTGAGTATAGGTCATTAGGCCAAAATTGGGCACCTCACCACTTAAAAGTTTTTACTCAAATTATTTACTAAAAGTTTTTTTTTTTTTTTTTTTTTGAGTTCTATGGCAAACTTCAATTTTTTCATGCTGTGGTTTAAACATTCTTTTGTGGTAAGCATTTCAAGGGTAAAGGCCTTTTGAAGTCCGTGTTAGTGTTGATCAGTTCAGAGGTCAATTTCCTTTTACTCTTGTCCTTCTGGGGTGTCCAAAGACTTTTTCTGTCCTGATACTTAGCTTCGTCATTGCTTGTTTTTAAACATAACTTTTTTTCCCTCTTTGTGTATACTTGCCTACGTTTCCCTTTATATCTATTTTTCTGTATAAATATACAGAAATATAAAAATATGCAAAATAAATATACATAAAGGTATAGATAGGTAGTAGATGGATGATAGAAAGATAGATAGATAGATAGATAGATAGATAGATAGATAGATAGATATTTTGTGTTTAGAGGGGCAGCATTTACTTTCTCTTACTCAGTTCTCTCCAAAAGTCACCCCCACCCCTCCAGGTGCTGCACCGATTATGTTTTTCCAGAAATAACAGAAATGCTATTAACTCAACTTACTGTCCCTGGCAGTGGGTTCACCAGTCAGGCCACATAACTTGAACTCTTGGGTAAGCCTCACAAAAACCTGCTTGTGACACTCCTTTCCAGATTTGGTTTCGTATTTTGGAAAAGGAGTCTTCTGCCCGAGAGATACATCAGGAGAAACTGCCCTGGGCTTAGATCTGGTAATGCCACTAATTTGTGAACTCTTCCAGTGACTGAGTCAGTTGTTAAGGATTAAGGCAATTTGGTGTTAATTGCAGTGATTATTTCAAATTATAATATTATAATCTATCATAAAACGTTTAAGGATATAAGGCATAAAACCCAACTATATATTTACATACCTGATGCCTTTATTTATATGTAACCTGTAGGAGGAAGTCTAGAAGCTTCTGTTACAGATACTCCTGGTTTTTTGTTTTTTTTTCCCAGCAGAATTCCAAAATTTGCAGTTGCTGTGATATTTCAGACAGGTTTTTTGTTTTTGTTTTTGTTTTTTTTTCTATAAGATGGGAATTGTTCAACCCAAAGAAAAAAATCAGCAAAAAACAAACAAAAAAAAGGTCAGAATTCCACATAAGCCTTAGTTTGGGAAAACTAGGTCTACCAATATAGACAAGCTGGAAGCATGCCTGTGTTTTCATCTTAATTTAAGAGTTCGGTAGTATTGCTTCCATATACTGTAGTAAGAAGTCATGCATTTGGAAACCATCTGTTCCCACAAAGTAATTCAGAAATAAAGTAAGATTGTTTACATGAACAGAAAGTTGACGAACTGTGAGAATTTGGTTTCTCTTGCATACTCCAGCAATGCAATAGAGGAGAAATGCTTTTATAATCAGACTGCTGTCTGTGTTCATAGTTTTTCCCAACCGTATCCTCCTTTATCGGCCACCAAGGAGGATATAGGTAAGGGGAAACAAAAACGAAGTAGAGAAGAACGATATTTGATTTACATGACAAATATATTTTTCTGTGATGAGAAATTGCTGCTCTTCTGTTCATATGCTGTCCGTTTACAGTTCCCAAGACCCTTCCAGGGCATTTTGGTTACCAGGATCAGGCTCTGTGGGTTTAGAATCTTCCTTGATGCTTGCTTTTCTTCCTTGGGCTGTGTTTCCTCAATCTTTTTGCTGGAGGGGGGTCATAAGACCTTGAGAGATGAATAGGGCCATGACCTCTCAGCTCAGTGAGTCTTGAGTTTCCTCTTCACTGTTGTCCCTGCATGGGCAGGAAACGACCCCATCTTAAGTTTTTTAATCCTCTGGTTTCTTCGGTGGCCTTGCTTTTGACAGCTGACCCCTGCAGGGCAAGACATGGTGTTTTGCTACACAGCGTATTCCTCTAATATCCTTTTGTGTTTTTGATGTTCATGCCATTCAGTGTTAGGAGTGACATCAGTACGTCTGACCTGGTTCCATCAGCGTAGCTGACTTGACTCACGTTATCTCTGCAGGCAACAGTGACAAGTTAGAGAAGGGCGTCAGCTGCAGACTGTCTGACTTGACTTTCCTCTACATGGCCTTCATTTAGCTTTTCCAGGCCATTTCCCTCACTTCCCCCTCCTGCCCGCCCTGTGGGATTTTCTTTCTCCCACTCTCATTTCGGCAGACCCCCAGGCCTTCCCCAGGCTCCAGAGTCTCCCTGCCAGCCCTCCTTGCAGATCTGAGCCCTGAATCATATATGACCCCAAGGCGCCTTTGCAGTATTTCCTTATGGCATTTTTGGCTAATTATTACCTGCTTCCTTTGGTACTTTTCCCATGTTTAAGTGGTTTCTCTGCCTTTATTGGCCTGGAAGGTCTGGCTAGGCAGGGTTTTTTTTTTCTTTCCTTTATTTTTATATGTGCCCTCCATGCCTATCACAGAAAGTGCTAGATCTACATCAGTGGACTGTTCTATCTCCTCGTTCCTGCTCATGGCCCACTCTTAGTCCCTGTACTTTTTTTTTTTAAATTTTTTTTTCAACGTTTATTTATTTTTGGGACAGAGAGAGACAGAGCATGAACAGGGGAGGGGCAGAGAGAGAGGGAGACACAGAATCGGAAACAGGCTCCAGGCTCTGAGCCATCAGCCCAGAGCCTGATGTAGAGCTGTTGTGAGGACAATAATTATATGGATACGAGAACATTATCAAGTGCTTTCTCTGTGCCAGATGTTGATCCTAGTGCTTTATATGTAAACCTATGTATTAAATATGTGTACTCTAGGTATGGCCTCATTTAATTCTTGCTAAGTGTTCTAACTATAGTAGGAACTCCCTAACTCTTCTAGCTGTTATCTGGATTCCTCCTGACCTCCTGTGTCTGGTTCCCGTTCATCTGCTTCTGAAATGCCTTTCTTGACGACTGTGGCTTGAAGAGGGAGTTTAGATATCTGGAAAACGTCCATTCACATCTCTCCCTCCTTCAATGACTGAGGACACTGAGGCCCAAGGTCACACAGGAGGGCGGTGGGTAGGCTCCTGAACCAAGGCAGAGTCTCACAGCCTGACACCAAAGAGCTGTTTCTGTGGAGCCAGGAGGCCACCCCGGCAGAGATGGAAGAACTCCTACCCTTCATAGAATTCTCAGGTCACACTTTTCTGGACCCGCCACATGGACGGTCGCTAAAAGACCAAAAACTACTGTGAAATCTTTAATAACGTATGGTTTAAAACCAGGGAGAGTAAGATATATAACTAATAGTGGTTAAAGATGAAATATGTTAGTTCAGGATTTTACTGCATGTGGTTTGGGGGGCATGCATGGGCCCCAGGTGGATGGGATTCCAAATACTGAAAGGCGTGTTGGACAGTCCCCGGCCTACAAACTGGAGGCCCGCAGCGGTCTTTCATTGCTGTGTTTTTCTTGGAATACATTTTCCTGTGGAAATAAAGCAGTAAGTGGTGGTTTGGTTCTCCCGCCAACCGTCTATTTAACCCTGGCAGCGATGGGCCTTCATATTAATGGTGGTTTCTCATTGTTTCTTTGGAAAAACGCGGCGTAAGTTGTGACATGAAATTGTGAATCTGGAGATCTTGGCATCAGGCTGTGAATGAAACCCCCTCCTCATGGGGATAATTCCTTCTCCTTTTATCCTTTCCGACTGAGCGCCAGAAGGTTTCCCTCCCCTCCTCCAGGTCCCTGGGTCCGTGGGTGCTCCTTCCCACCGGTATGGGGAGCTACGGTTGGCCCAAGTCAGAGTGTCTGCTCTGGGACTCCACAAGGGAGGGGCTGGCCCGGCAGGAATTTAAACACTTCTCTCCCAGGGGTGCCTGGGTGGCTCAGTCAGTTAAGCCTCTGACTTTGGCTCAGGTCATGATCTCACGGTTCGGTTCGTGAGTTTGAGCCCCGCATCGGGCTCTGTGCTGACAGCTCAGAGCCTGAAGCCTGCTTCAGATTCTGTGTTTCCTTCTCTCTCTCTCTGCCCCTCCCTGGCTTGTACTCTGTTTCTGTCTCTCTCTCAAAAAATAAACATTAAAAAAATTTTTTTAATACTTCTCTCCAAAATTTTTATATTTTTTATGTATTATCTTCTCGATTTATTAAGTTTAGAATTTTGAAGCAAGTTCCTGAATCTCACTGAACTTCAGGTTTGTGATTTGTTAGAAGTGAAAATGCTCTTTACCCCTCAGGGCTGTGACAGTTCCTGAGGGAAGGTGCAGGACCGTTTTCTTCAGTAAAATAAATAGTTGGAAGTTGTTGGCATATTATTAGCATACGGGCTAAGAGCACACTGTGGCTGGGTCTTAGTCCTAGCTCCACCAGGACGTGGCGAGTATTTAACCTCCCTTGACTCCGTTTCTTCAGCATAAAATGAGGGATAACAATCACAGAATTATCGTGAGGAGTAAGTAAACGAATATATGTGTAAAGTGCTTAGTTCAGTGCCTGGCATTGACCTTTGCCATTATTTTTATACTCTATTATCTTTAGAAAAGATACTCAGGTTTTTAAAAAAATGGTCATTTATTTATTTTTTGAGAGAGAGAGAGAGCACAAAAGCAGGAGAGTGGCAGAGAGAGACGGAGACACAGAATCCGAAGCAGGCTCCAGGCTCTGAGCTGTCAGCACAGAGTTCAACATGGGGCTTCGAACCCATGGACCTCAAGGTCATGACCTGAGCCAAAGTTGGACGCTTAACCAACTGAACCACCCAAGCGCCCTGAGATTCAATTTTTTAAAGCACAAAAAACCTAAACTCCTGGAAATTTTGTGACATTACAAAATGATTTTAATATCCAGAATGCTTGAGTATACGTGCTTTCACTGTGTGTAAGCATTACTGATACTCTTTGGCAGTCTTTGGAAGATGGTGGAGTAGGTGGGATTTATTATTCCAGCTCTACATAGAGCCAAATTCTATGTAGTGAGGAAACCCAGATTAGAGGGTGAAATGGTTTTCCTTGGGTTATGTTGCTATAGGACGGTTGAGCCAAGACAAGGTCTTCTGAGTTTTTATGTGATTTCTATTCAGCTAGCAATATAACAGCGTTCTTAGGTCTGATTTGATTTTATCAGGACAGAGAAATCCTGTGGGGGACCAGGCTGATGAGAAGAATGAGTCCAGGATCCTCCCAGTAAAGGATGGGGAAGTGTGTTCCAGTGCCACACTATGTATTCAGGCCAGGAGTCTGGGGACCAAGACGAGGCCAAGAGTCTGGGGACCAAGACTGGTTTTTGGCCTCAGGATTGGAGGGTGGGAAGGAGTGGGTGAGGCCTCAGAGGAGGGCTTGCCTTGCAGCTCTCTGCCCTGTGCAAGAGTCCTGACACTGATTTAAGAGTTTTCCAGATGGGGCACCTGGGTGGCTAAGTCTGTTAAGCGTCTGACTTTAGCTCAGCTCATGATGTCACGGTTCGTGGGTTTGAGCCCTGGTTGGGCTCTGTGCTGACAGCTCAGAGCCTGGAGCCTGCTTAGGATTCTGTGTCCCTCACTCTCTGCCCCTCCCCCACTTGCGCTCTGTCTCTTTCTCAAAAATAGACATTAAAAAAAGTTAAAAAAAGTAAAAGCTCTCTAGAAAATATTTAAAAGCCTTCTAGACAAATAAGTAAATGAATAAATAAATAAAAGCTTTCTAGATTAAAATAGATAACCTTTTTATGCTCTTGGCAAAAACAATTTGTGAATCTTTTTACATTTTGGCAACTGCTCTGAGGATGTTTAGCAATTAATTCTTCTGTAAGATGTGAGAGATGTCTATGAGGAGGCAGAGCTTTAGAAATGAATATATAGGCTTCAATGCTTAAAGGTATCTGTTCCTTTCTCACTGTTTTCCTAGCATCCGGCATTTATTTTGAACTTTATTCAGGTATTAATTCTTTAAAAGGCTTGTGATAGGTTCAGTATCATCCTGAAGTTACTGGTAATGGAACTGAAAGGGGGATGTCCTCTGGATCCAGGTTCCTTAGGAATATTTCTTCAGTCTTCACGACCAGCTTGCAAGGTAGGTACTGTCCTTGTTGCCGAGAAGGAAATGGGTCAGTTAGGCAAGCTTATAGTAGGCTTGTCGATCCAGTAAAGACAGAGCAGAACCGGAGTCTGAACTCTTGTGGAAAGTTCTGGAGTCTCTTGCCAGGCTCTGCTACGGTGTCACTGAATATGTACAACTGGAGGAACAGACTACAGGAGGGGATTTTGTCATGAGAATCAAGGCCATAGCATTTTGACAGGCAGTCCCTGGGGTGACTCAGATAATGGAGCTTGGGCTGGACTCAGATTCTGGACTACTTTCTTTCTCCCACTAGTCTGAAAGCGGGTGTGGGGACACAGGTACAGGTGCGGCGAGTTCTAATCCTCACCTGTGCGTAATGGCCAGTTATCAGCTCCATTCTGAGAACTGCCTTTTAAAGGAGCAATAATTACTAGTTTCAAAAATTCTCCAAGGTTTCTGTTGTTTAGAAATGTAAATACACATTAGGGTTTTTAGTTTTGGTATAAAATTTTGTTAGGCTGCATATAACATGTGACCTAATTGAACAACCCATTTAAACATTACTAGATTTTTTGTCCCTACTATGAGAAATGAATGAAGAGCCATTGGGTGAGTGAGCAAGTAGTTTACTTTCTAGAACATTCCCTGTGTAACACAAGTGTTTATATTCTAAAAGTTTTATTAGGTAGTAATCATTGATTTGGTTTCTAAAAATGCATATTACTTTGTCCTACAGATCCTTCAGTACACTAATTAATTGCTTTTGCAATCTTATAAATGGGATTGAACAGCAGCCCATTTTGGCTAAAATGGCAGCATGGTTTATGGCTAAATAACCAAAATTTTTTGTGTTGATGCAAATTGATCTAAGTCAAAGGAATCTGATTGTTTAGTTGAAGGCAGATAGACCTCTCTTTGTACAGCTCCCTCGGAGGTGTGGGTGATAATCTCTGCATGCAATTTTAGGCAATTATATGTGTTTTTCTGGCCTTTAGAAAGCCTGGATAAATGAAAGTTAGTTTTAGTTGTGTTATTCATTCCTGTGGCTGTAGTCTTGCAATAAACGCTGGCTGTGGTTTGTTCAGATATTTACAATTAATGCTTTCCTGTATCTATGCAGTACTTTAAAGGAAGCTATAACTTTATGCTTGCTAAGGTGCCTAAGTCTGATCTGGTTTATGAAATTCAGTTGGTGGCTGTACAGGCTTGCTTCTGCACCCCTCCCACCCCCAGAGTCCTGATATCTTAATGAGGACTTGGTATCGCAATATGAAATTTGCACAGTGGGAGTTCTGAGGTAATATGCCCTGATAGAGCCCCCAGTGTCTGCCTCTTAGAGAGGGGATGGCAAAGAGAGGGTACCCCAGCTAAGTGCTTGCATAATCAGGCAGACTGCGTCTTTCTAAGGTGGTTGTTTCGTTTCATTGTGTGGGGTGCGTTGTGCTCTCTAGTGTGTCAGTGTCTCAGGCCCCTTCTCTCCTCTGGCAGCCTTGTTTGTAACCTCTCAATTCCACAAGGTAGATTGCTTGATGAGCCTCATGAGTTTTGGATGAGAGACATCGGCTTTCTAACATACCACTTTGTGATCTGCAACACTTTCAGTTTGGAAGAGAACATTTGGTCACTGTACACATCATAAGACGTGCTCTTACAGGGTGCACATAAGTAGCCTCATGCCAAGTCCAGCTTGGTTTATACGCTTGCGCTGGCTTAATGGATGATAGCAGCTCCTGATTTGGACGCTAAGTCCTATGATCACTCCACTCATACGGGACCATAGACACCATCTCTCTCTCTCTCTCTCTCTCTCTCTCTTAAAGTTTATTTATTATTTTTTGAGTAGGAGGGAGAGAGAGAGAGAGCGTGCAGAGGCAGGGCAGAAAGAGAAGGAGAGAGAGGATCCCAAGCAGGCACTGCTCAGTCAGCACAGAACCCGATTTGAGGCTCCAACTCACAAACTGTGAGATCATGACCTGAGCCGAAATCAAGACTCGGATGCTTAATCGACTGAACCACTCAGGTGCCCCACCATCTCTTAAGGATAAACTGAAAAGGAGACCAATGAAGTGACTTGCACATCCCCCTGCCCCTCCTCCACGCCCCTCCCCAGTGACTGTCAGATTAGATCAGGTCTAGAATCTGAAGATTTTATCCTGGCCATCTCTGTCAACTGCCCGTACTGCTATGCTTTGGCTGTATGTCCTTTGGCTGGTTTCTCTTTTTAACTTTCACACCAAGAAACCCTCACAGGAAGGTGTTTGGCATTCATTGTTAATTTTAGTGGGCAAAACGCAGTACTCTTTTAAAATGTTTGAAATATAGTGTGTGTAAAAGGAGTCTACACAAAATGTGGGCATGATTTAAATGATGATAGTGAAATAGACACAGGGCAGAGAGCCGGCAGGACGCTGGGACTGGGGGTGGGGATGTGATCACCTGGGAAGGTACAAGGTGTGGTGCAAACAGTCTGTGTCCTGATTGTAACGTGGAGTACCCAGGTGTGTGCATTTGGCGGCACTCAGGGAACTCTACCCTTGCAGATGGGGGCATTTTTTGTTTATAAATTGTAACTTAGTAAAGTAGACCCATTATTCAACTTACAAAGTAGACCGTTTGCAATGTGTATTTTAGCTCTTCGCGTGCTGTGTATTCCCGGTTGACGGGCTATTTTAAAACACAGAATAATTGGGTCTTTATGGCCGAATCAATGCCTCACTGTTAGAAGACTGATATTTCTATTGTAGTGGGCAGATTCTTTGATCTTCATTTTCTTTATTTTGGAACAGCTTGTTAACTGTCTGCATAGACATACTATAAAATATTCTAATTCTATTTATGAGTGGCATTTTATTTTATTGATGGACAAAACTGATACTGAGTTGTTTTCTACGACCACCGGGCTGCTGATGTCGGCTAATGAAGTCCATGGCCCAAGAGCATTGGTTGTATGTCTCTTGGGTTCCAGACACTGTGCAGACAGGATCCCATTCTTCTCCCCAGCCTATATGATAGGTGTCATCTACCTTATTTAAAAAAATTTTTTTTGAACATTTATTTATTTTGGAGAGAGAGAGAGAGAGAGAGAGAGAGAGAGAGAGAGTGCTCGTGCATAAGCGGGGGAGGGGCAGGGAGACAGGGGGAGACAGAATCCGAAGCAGGCTCCAGGCTCGGAGCTGTCAGCACAGAGCCTGACGCGGGGTTCACACCCACGAATCCTGAGATCATGACCTGAGCCGAAGTTGGACGCTTAACTGACTGAGCCACCCAGGTGCCCCCGGTGTCATGTACCTTAAATGTCATCAAGTACAGAAACTGAGGCTTGTGGGTATTAAGCAGCTTGCCCAAGATCCCCACATGGGACGTGGGGGAGCCGGGGTTTGAATCTCATTTGTCTGACTGTAAAGCATTCCCCTTTCCCACCATGCACACTGTCATTTAGAAAGGACTGTCCTTTCCTGGAGGAAGGGGAGCACTTTGTCTACTCCCTGTCTGTAGCTGTAGCACGAAGACCATGTGGCATATCACTTCCAGACTTCCTACATCACACCTGTGACCGGCACACCCCTTGCCCAGCCTCCTTCTGTGGCTCTCTCCTGCCTGCCCAGCCAGGGTCAGCCGCCTGCTGGCAGATCTGATGGGTCCTGGACTCTGGCGCCACCCTTCTTATCCCACTGGGTTTTCCTCACACCCTCCTCAAGGACCCCTGGGGCTCCAGCTGCCTTTTCCTGTCGTGTCCCCATATGTTCTGGGTTAAGTGGCCCTACTCTGCCTTTGACCATACCTTTGCTTTCCTCTCTGCATTTGCCAAGTAAAATAAAACAGAAAACAAAACAATAAAAAATAAAACTCCAGTACTCCAGTGCCTGTCAGTCATCCCCAAATCTCAGCTCCTGCCTCTTCCGTGATGTCCCCGGTCCCAGTCTCCTACGCTCCCCGTTCACCTCCATCTTCTCTGAGCTTCAGGCTTTGGGTCTGAACCAGGTGGTTTAAGTGATCAGGTCCCTCAGTTATTCTTTAATTTCGTGTCTGTTCTTCCCAATTCAGAACAATAAGAATGATAATCGCTTTATTTATTGGGTCTGGTGTGCTGTGCACATTAGGTGGCTTTTTTCCAGCAGTCCCCAAGGAGGTAAGTATATGTTTTCTCCCTATCTGACGGATTAGGAAATTGAGGCTCAGAGAGGAATGTCCAGGTACTAAGTGGAGAAATTGAGATTCAAATCCAACTTGACTTGAGTGGTCACATCCTACTCTTGACTCCTGGCAAACTCCTTGAAGGTAGTGGAAAGAAAAGAATGTGACGTTTATTGTTTCTTTACCAGAGACTGGCATAAAAGGAAGTCAGTTCGTGTGACTTTTACACTAAGGCTAAAAATTAGGTATCATGGCCTCTGAAATCCAAGGCTCAATTTTTAAAAATTTTTTCTTTTTTTTTTTTACATTTATTTACTTTTGAGAGAGAGAGAGAGAGAGAGAGAGAGAGAGAGAGAGAGAGAGCACAAGTGGGGGAGGGGCAGAGAGAGAAGGAGACACAGAATCCGAAGCAGGCTCCAGGCTCCCAGCCATCAGCACAGTGCTGACACGGGACTCGAACCCACAAACTGTGAGATCATGACCTGAGCCGAAGCTGATCACTCAACCAAGTGAGCCACCCAGGCGCCCCCCAAGGTTCAATTTAAATGATTTACTCCAGGTCACAGAGCTGATAAGTGGAGACATCAAAATTAAATCAGGTCTTTCTGCCCCTAGACATGTTTTGCTCTGTGCATGAGAAACTCCATCTATATTTCTTTCTCTTAATTCTCTCCAGGGCCTTTTATTTCCTTTTTTGTTCTCTCCAGGGCCCAGGTGGATATTAGTGAAACTTTTCAATTAGTGTTAGGTTGATTGAAAAAAAAAAAAAAGGTTCCCTTTATTCTGTTAGAAAAGCCTGAGTGTGTAAGACATCTTCTACTAGGGAAGAGTGGAACCCGTAAAGAAGTTAGATTTTTTTTTTTAACGTTTATTTATTTTTGAGACAGAGAGAGACAGAGCATGAACGGGGGAGGGGCAGAGAGAGGGAGACATAGAATCAGAAGCAGGCTCCAGGCTCTGAGCCATCAGCCCAGAGCCCAACGCGGGGCTCGAACTCACAGACCGCGGGATCGTGACCTGAGCTGAAGTCGGACGCTTAACCGACTGAGCCACCCAGGCGCCCCAGAAGTTAGATTTTTAAAAGAGACGATACACAGCAAAGGTGAGGTGGAATCGATTCTCGAATGGCATGGCCACCACAGAATTTTTCGTTTATCTTAGGAGATGTACTTCATACTTTCCTGACTTTTACTGTGGTAGAGCAGGAATGTCTAAAATTAAAAGACAGGAGAGGATGACTTAGGATTTCTGTTCACATTTTTTAAGTTGCTGTGTTTTTAGCCTGCTCCAATCAGCCGTTTCCCCACTTCACCCGCCTTTCTCAGGTACAGAATTAAAAGCTAATGGTGCTTACCCTGGGCCCTGTCCTTGATGGATTTGTAGACCACTGAAATTCACCCAGGGCTCACCCTTAAGAGTAATTAACTATTATTGGGGCGCCTGGGTGGCTCAGTCGGTTGAACATCTGACTTCGGCTCAGGTCATGATCTCACGGTTCGTGGGTTCGAGCCCCGCGTCGGGCTCTGTGCTGACAGCTCAGAGCCTGGAGCCTGCTTCGGATTCTGCGTCTCCCTCTCTCTCTGCTCCCACCCTGCTCACACGCTGTTTCTCTCTCAAAGATAAATAAAGATTAAAAAAAAAAAAGAGTGGTTAACTATTATTAAAAAAAAAAAAAAAAAAAAAAAAACCAACCCCAAACAACAAAAAAGGGACTCCTGTAAGTTTTAAATATATAGTAGAGTTTTGTTGATCAAAGCACAGTCTGACTGCCCAGTGCACCTTGTGTGTCTGGGCTGTTAGCGCAAGTGACCCAGCACGATGAGACGACAGGTCTGCATCAGGTCTAGTTTCTGGATCTTGGAATATGTCCCCCACTTTGATTCTTGCCTGTCGCGTGATTCTGTGGAGTATACTGCATGCCGAGAGAACAGTTGTCAGTGGTCTTAGGGCGATGTGTTAGCCTGAGTGCCAGAAGAGACTCAAGTGTAGATCCTTGCGTGGTGGGCACCAACTCTCTTCCACACTTGGCCTTTTGTGCCACGTAACTGAGCAGTGCTGGCTGTGGGCACTGGGTTTTCTTGAAGTGGGCCAGGTAGGTCATCTTCCAGGGCTGTGGGGGCTCCTTAGAATGTACATGATGTGAGAGCTTTACCAGAGTGAAATAGCAAAGCGCTCAAATCACCACGTCTCTGTCACTGGCTTCCGTCTTTTTTTTTTTTTTTTTTTTTTTTTTTTTTTTTTTTTTTTTTTTTTTGCTGTGACCATCCAAGGGGTTGGAAACCGCGGTAGTTGTTCAGGTCGTGGGCTTGGAGACCAGGTATTCAAGTCGGCAACGGATCACACAGCAGTGTGCCTAGTGGCTTGGAACCACATTCAAGGCAGTTAAGGTTAGGGTTCTTGCGTTTCTGCCTATTGGCCTGGTGACCTTGGGCAAGTCACTGGGAAAGCCCCGCCCAGTACCTATTTCAGAGGGCTTTGGGAAATTGAGCATGTAAGGCGTGTAAAGCAGTGCCTGGCGTATGAGAAACACTTTGTAACTGTCAGCTATTATTACTTGTTCCTTTTGTTTGCTTCTTTGTTGTCCTTCTCCCCTGCCGCCGTCAAATGCTGGCAGAGACCTTGTTTGTCTTTTTCTCTTGTAACAAGTACCGCTAGTTCCCAGGACGGTGTCTAGCCCATGGTAGGAGCTTTGTAAATATTTGAGCTCAATAAATGAATAAAGTGGACACGTGAATGAATGCCTGGCTCCATGCTGGATGATTCGTATACAAGTGCATAGAGTGAACACGGTGCCTGACTTCGTGGAGCTGCCACTTTGTCTAGTGGAGAGGAGCCTGGACATATATCGTGACCAATGGTGACAAGTGACACACAGGGAAAGAGACTATTTTCGATGGCACGATCAGGGAAGAAGTGGCATTTGCAGACCACGTTGTATGGTTGGCTGATAAACGGCATACCTTTTTCTCTTCATCTGTTTGGAGATTTAAAATAATTATTTGTGGGTCCCCCTCTCTGCTTTTTAAAGCAGTTCCATCTCAAATATTTGCTCTCTTCAAACATATAAACCATTATGTGCATGTTCTAAGGTTTTTAAAAGGAAGGCAAACAAACCTCAGCGTTGTAAAAGATTTTAAAAAGTCAACCAAGTAACTTAAAACTGTTTATGATAAATATGTGTTTACTTTTGGTTGCTTGGTATTAATTTTTTTTTTCCATTTTGGTGTGTGGGATATTTATTGGTTTTTCTTCATCTTCTCCTGGTTCGTTTGGATAAATTCAGCCAGCAAAATTCTTTTGGGCAGCAGTAACGTTAAAGATTCTGCTTAGTCTTAGGATGAAATTTACATTAAATATTTACATTCTTTTTTTTTAATGTTTATTTATTTTGAGAGAGAGAGAGAGAGAGAGAATCCCAAGCACGCTTTGCACTGTTAGCCCAGAGCCCAACGTGGGGCTCGATCTCACAAATCCCATGAGATCATGACCTGAGCTGAAACCAAGAGTTGGACGCTGAACTCGCTGAGCCACCCAGGCGCCCCTACAAGTACATTCTTGAATGTTAGAATAACAGATTCTTTTGGCTAGTGGGCGATGAGATAACTTGAAAAGATCGAGTCAAGGTATGCCTGACGGATAAGAGCCATTCTTTAATTAGGGTCCTGACTCTGGCTGACCATAGGAAGCAGAGAACCGCTAGAAGGCTCTGTGCTGCTTTCCTCCATTATCACCAGCATGGCAAAGTGTGTTCTCCACTGCAGGTTAATTAATGATCTTACAGGTGTGGAGTTTGAGCTCAGCTCCGCATCCCAAACTTCGGTGAAGTTGCCTGCTGTGTGACTTAGTTGCACACAGCCGTGGGGTATGCGTGCACCGCCATCTATCTACACAAAGCCCTGTTACTCGGCCTTGTGGTTAGGGCACTGGAGCTGTGCTTGGAGGGGCTTTTCATCCCTATGCTCTGCACTCAAATGGTTCTCTCTCTAAGCTGAAGGAGACGTGGCTGTGTCACGTAGATCTACTAAACTAAAAGTGTGTTTGGGAGATGGGTACACAGTGCTCTCTTTTCAAAGCCTTGGACAGGGCTTGTGGTTTTCAGCTTCAGGAGTTGACTGAATGTTAACAAAGCTTCTTGAGCCCTGTCCAGCGCCTTGAAGACAGTGGGAAGTCAATGTGTGCTCACAGGAGCCATTTATCTATCTATCTGTCTGTCTGTCTCTTTCTCTCTGTCTCTCTCTCTCTCTTAAAGTAGGCCTCATGGGGCGCCTGGGTGGCGCAGTCGGTTAAGCGTCCGACTTCAGCCAGGTCACGATCTCGCGGTCCGTGAGTTCCAGCCCCGCGTCAGGCTCTGGGCTGATGGCTCAGAGCCTGGAGCCTGTTTCCGATTCTGTGTCTCCCTCTCTCTCTGCCCCTCCCCCGTTCATGCTCTGTCTCTCTCTGTCCCAAAAATAAATAAACGTTGAAAAAAAAAAAAAAAAAAGTAGGCCTCATGCCCCGTGTGGAGCCCAATGCAGGGCTTGAACTCATGACCCTGAGACCAAGACCTGAGCTGAAATAAAGAGAGTCAGATGCCGCCCAGGTGCCCCAAACACGGGAGACATTTAATTTGGATTAATGATAGGATCCATTTGAGTTGAATGATACAGCAACTTGCTCATTTTATGTTAAATACATCATCTTTTCTCTCTCTCTATTTAGATTTTTCTTGAAATGCTTGTACGAAGCTCTTTTTGGCCTGGATGCAAGAGTGAGGCTGGCTACTAAGCCCTTGAGCTCATGCCTCTGGTAAAGTAGTAAGGAAGCTCTTTTGGGAAATTCAGAGGGAGTGAACATGATGAACAGGAGCGAGGGCCAAAGCCCTGGCAGGGCTGATACAAAACAGTACATCGTCCGCAAGTAACTAATGTTTGACTTTGGAATGCATCTTTATTTTTGGCAGTGGGTTTGCCTCCTGTGTTCTGCCTGGACAAACGTTGGGCTTAGTCGGCATTCCTTAAGCACGTGCTGATTATGGCCAAAGAAAGTGGCAGCCTTGAGGTATGCTGGTGACCATCTGGATTAGACATTTGCTACGGACCTTGTGTTCATATAACACCTCCCTAAGCTAGAGAAGCAAGAAACCGAAAGGCACTTTTAGTGAGGTTCTCATGAGTGGTAGCATGTTTTAACCATAGTGCTCCCTTTATGCGGGCCCCAAATGAGAATGTTCTCCTCTCCTCTCCTCTCCTCTCCTCTCCTCTCCTCTCCTCTCCTCTCCTCTCCTCTCCTCTCCTCTCCTCTCCTCTCTCTTCTCTCTTCTCTTTTCTCTCTTTCCTTTCCTATCCTATCCTATTCCCCCGCCCCCCACTTTTTTTTTTTCTGTAGGATTCAGGTTCTCTCCGTGTAAAAATTCCCAAGTGACACAATTTAAGTTCCTTTCCTTCTGATAACATGGAGTCCTGACCAAAGTTGTCACTTGCTGCTGGACTCTACAGAAATAATTGTGTTCTTTAAGGCGATGATCAGTGTATATTCTGAGACCCAGGAGGGGCTATCACGACGTGTTCACAATGCTGTTGTTGACTAGAGCTCCGAGTTTTAAATGTGGTCAACTTTGGTGCCCTTTGAAAGATTGGGGAGCATGCTGTTTCTCTTTGGATGTCCTCAACCACTCTGCCCCAGCCAGAATTAGAGGCTCCCTCGTGTTCCCATGCAATTTTGTACTTTATGTCCCTCATTGTGTTATATTCTCTATTTCTCTGTCCTCAGCATCTGAGCACAGTGCTAGGCCCACATGGGGATTTGTGGTAGTTTTCCATTACGTCATAAGAAATTGCCACAAAAAACGTAGTCACTTAAAACAACACAGCATTTGTTATGTCACAGTTTCCCCGGGCCAGGAGGAAGGGCACGGTTTTATGAGGTCCTCTGATTTGGGTCTCACAAGACTGTCATCAAGGTGATGGCCAGGGCTTCCCCCCTCTGCTGAGGCTCAGTCTTCTTCCAAGTTCATGAGATTATTGGCAAAATTCACTTCCTTGTGGTTATGGAACTCATGGTGGCTTTTTTTTTTTTTTTCTTTAAAAGAGGGTCCCAGGGGCGCCCGGGTGGCGCAGTCGGTTAAGCGTCCGACTTCAGCCAGGTCATGATCTCGCGGTCCATGAGTTCGAGCCCCGTGTCAGGCTCTGGGTTGATGGCTCGGAGCCTGGAGCCTGTTTCCGATTCTGTGTCTCCCTCTCTCTCTGCCCCTCCCCCGTTCATGCTCTGTCTCTCTCTGTCCCAAAATAAATAAACGTTGAAAAAAAAAATTAAAAAAAAAAAAAAAGAGGGTCCCAGTTCCAGGCCCTCTTTAAAAAGCGTTGCCTTGGGGGGGCGCCTGGGTGGCGCAGTCGGTTAAGCGTCCGACTTCAGCCAGGTCACGATCTCGCCGTCCGTGAGTTCGAGCCCCGCGTCAGGCTCTGGACTGATGGCTCAGAGCCTGGAGCCTGTTTCCGATTCTGTGTCTCCCTCTCTCTCTGCCCCTCCCGCGTTCATGCTCTGTCTCTCTCTGTCCCCAAAATAAACGTTGAAAAAAAAAAAATATTAAAAAAAAAAGCGTTGCCTTGGGGTGCCTGGGTGGCTCAGTTGGTTAAGTGTCCGACTCTTGATTTCAGCTTGGGTCATGATCTTGCAGTTCCTCAGTTCAAGCCTGAGCTCTGCAACAGGCTTCCAGCTAACAGTGTCAAGCCTGCTTGGGATTCTCTCTGTCTCCCTGTCTCTCTCCTCCCCTCCCCTGCATGCTGTCTTTCTCTCTCTTTCAAAATAAATAAACAAACTTCAAAAACATGTTAAAAAAAAAAAAAGCATTGCCTTAGGGCTCAGTCAGTTTAGTGTCTGACTCCTGATTTCCGCTCAGGTCATGTTCTCACGGTTCATGAGATCCAGCCGTGCGTCAGGCTCTGTATTGACAGCACAGAGCCTGCTTGGGATTCTCTCCCCTCCCCCCTCTCTGCCCCTCTCTCCCTCCCTCCCTGAAAATAAATAAATAAACATTAGAAAAAAGCACATTGCTTGATTAGGTCAGGCCCACTCGGGAGCCTCTCTCTGTTTATGAATTCAAAGTCAACCAGTTGGGGAACATAATTACTTTTGCCAGATCCTTTTGCTGTGTAACATAATCATGGGAGTAATATCCTGTCAGATTCACAGGTCCCACTCATATTCAAGGGGAGAGGCTTATACAGGATATATATATAAGAGGGGGACAGAGATCTTGGGGACCATCTTAAAATTCTGCCTACCAGAATGCATGCTCAATAGTGTTGAAAGAATGAATGAATGAATGAAATGAATTAATTCTGACAGATGGCAGCATAGCCACCGGCTTTATTGTAAAATGAGTGAGAGAAGGTATTGAGGTCCTTACTGCAAAATGCAGTTGCGTTTTATCCCAAGTGAGCTGTTTCCTGGCAGCTATAAAGGCATGAACAGAAGAGAAGAAATAGCAAGAAAGCAAGGAAGGAAAAAGAAAAGAAGGAAATTGTGTCTTGGGCTGATTTCAGGCGGCAGCTCCGAGGAACTCTACCCACCCTCTGGTCTGCTGATGTTTAAAGTTGGTCAGAGACCAAGAGCCAGGGGTATCTTCTCAGTTCTGCCCCTGGGCTTAGCCACTCTGGAAGCAGAAAGGTGGAGGCAGTCAAGGGCACCCCCCCCCCCCCGCCTCCTGTCAGCTTTGCTTTTAGTTTCCAGAGACGGAGTCTCTGCCGTAGGCTGAAATAAAAACCTGACTCTTTATTCCATCCCTTATAACCACATGCACATGCGGTATCTCTTGGAACCCTCCTGCAGTGAGATGCATTAGGTGTGGAAAGGAAGCCTTAACTTCAAATCTCCTGGCTGTGGTTGGCTTTAAAAATCAAATTGAACCATGGCCGTCTGTGTTTAATTTGGAAGAACAGAAAGGATGTGTGCTTTGTGGCGCCCACGTAGTATAAAAGTCTCCATGACATAATACCACTCTGCCCAGCCTTGGAAGCTTCCCGTGCAGACAATGGCTCTGCTTCCCTGACAGTTCCCAGGCATGGGTGCCACCTTGTGTAAACAGTGCTGTTTTTAGTGAGTTGCAGAAGCAAAAGGATGACACATTAATAGCAGCTGGAGGGTCTCATTAAAATTGGGAGGAAAACATGAAGACTGGAGCCTGGTAATGTACAAACAGTAAAAGAGTCTTTGTCTCATCTGATTAACAATTGGATACATTCTGGTTGCCTTTCTGGTTTGTAAGAACCAGCATTCTGCCGGAAGTACCGTGTTTTTCTTCTTTACAGTAGCCTATCCCTGTTTTTCAATTCTCTTATTCCCTCCAAAATTAATGTGCTGGTCCTTTGCAGTCCCTTGAGAACCGAAATGGCTTTGGTGGCTGGCCTCCATGAGCTGGTGGAGAACCAACTAGGCTGGATTTGGGAACACCTGAATTATGCAGTAAGATGCTAACATCTTGGGAGGTGGCAGCCCGGGGTTTGGCTCTCCTGTCTGGAAGGGCGGGGACGCACGCTGTGGGAGAGCTCTCTGGGGAGGAAGAGTGTTATTAATGATTTTAACTGGCTGTCTCTGGCTCTGCAGGGAAATCTACATTCTGCTGAACGTTCCCTCCCTCATGAAGAACGTGGTTTTCCCAGGTGTGTAGGTGGGGGACTTGTTGTGTGCAGGGCAAAGGGGCTGCATTTTCAAGAATTTGTATGTAGACTTGGCAATGAAAACAAAATAGGCCAAAGGAATGGTCTTTGGAAACCTGGTCTGGTTGACTCAGCTGAGCAGGAGTGTGGTCGTGTGCTCGACTGCAGCATCTAATTATGGGCAGAGTTTGCAGACTGTTACCTGATACGAGCCCACCACACACAACTTAACTCTAGGCTGGACCTTCGGTAGTCATCAGTGATCTTTTTTTTTTTTTTTTTTAACCCATCAGAGAGATATTAATCACTATAGAATTCCATGGATCAAGATGCCAATATTAGATCGATTGACATGCTCTGTGTTTTTTGCCTATGGTTATTTTTTCTGTATCGGGAATGGTGCTTCCATATATGCCCATTTTATAGCTAGTGAGAAAAAAAATGATCTTTCTCTATATTAGTCCCTCTTCCAGCTGAGTTGAATAGAGGGGAAAGCCGGCTTCTTTTCTGGGGCTGGTCACTATCCGTCTGATGATGTGAACGATAAAGAGGTAATAACACCTCCGTAATCACAACAAAGCAAATAACCTTTAGTTTCTTTCCTAAATCACCTTACCACATTTCACCATATTCACACCTTTCAGAGTTAATTTTTCTGCAGACTCACCCAAAGGCAGCTAGCTGCCTGCTGTGTCTCTGACCTACGTCAGCAGTGTGGACATTGAAATAATTGTCAGTTAAATCTAATTTCAGAAACATCTGTCTCATTGTTCACCATCTTGCCACTTAAAATATTGAACCATGAGGCGCCTGATCTTACCTCCTGCATTGTAACTTTGTTAACTTTGTGTAACTTCAGGGTAATTTGACAAGACTATAGTCTGTACCTGAGAAAGGCAGGTCCGAAACGTGGCTACTGAAGGAGCCCAGGGCAAGGGAAGCTCTTGGGCATTTTGGCATGAACATTTGTTTTGAGTTTCTAGCCCCAAGGCCTTTTCATAGAATTTGTTTCTCTCCTGGCCGCCCCCCACCCCTTGCCTCCAGTTTTTAAAAAATTAAGTCTCTTTTAACCCAAACATTCTTATTTGGTAGTGAGCTAGCTCTGGAAAATTGCCTTATAGAAGAACTATTTTCTGTGAAGAAGTTTTATTTTTTTGTTTTATTTTTTTTTTATTAAAAAAATTTTTTTTCAACGTTTATTTATTTTTGGGACAGAGAGAGACAGAGCATGAACAGGGGAGGGGCAGAGAGAGAGGGAGACACAGAATCGGAAACAGGCTCCAGGCTCCGAGCCATCAGCCCAGAGCCCGACGCGGGGCTGGAACTCACGGACCGCGAGATCGTGACCTGGCTGAAGTCGGACGCTTAACCGACTGCACCACCCAGGCGCCCCTGGCTGAGTCAGTTCTAATGAAGCTCCAGGAAAGGGAATTTGTGTACAAGGGCTGTCTTTGGGCCTTTGATATTATTGTTATCATTTTTTTAAATGCTTATTTATTTATTTATTTATTTATTTATTTATTTATTTATTTATTTATTTATTTAGAGAGGGAGAGAGAGAGAATCAATCCCAAGCAGGCTCTGTGCTGTCAGTGTGGAGCCTGATGCGAGGCTCATACTCACAAACTGTGAGATGATGACCTGAGCCGAAATCAAGGGTCAGACGCTTAGATGGCTGAACCACCCAGGTGCCCCTAGGCCTTCGTCGTCGTCGTCGTCGTCGTCATCGTCATCGTCACTGTCATCATTATTTTATTACTGTTAGTAGCAGCAGTAGAGCAATGCTTCAGATGTTGGCGTGTGCAGCTGGAACTCATCCTCTTGCTGATAGATGTACCACTGAGTAGGCTTCTAGATCGCCTCACCAGTGGGTCTAGCATTCACCTGCGTAATGAAATAAAGCAAGACACAATCTCTGTAGCATGGTGGTACCAGAAACTGGGTCCACGTTCCATCTCCATCCTGACATTGGAACCTTGCCGGTGTTGGGGTTTTGTTGGGTCCTCATTGCCTCAACGAACCCCACGGCGGCAGGGGAGCTCTTGCCTCCTGCCTCTGACCCCCTGCCCCCTTAACCCCCTGATTCACTTTGTACACTGAGTGGACTATGGCGTTGGCCGTGCCTGGAGCATCTTAGGGAAAGGCTTAAAGGGAGGTGAGGTAGGAAGGCCGGGACGGAAATGAACGCAAAACCACAACGCGTAGGGGAACTGGGAGTTGGGATGAAGGCAGTGGGCCCGCAGGATCTGGAGATGGGAATTGAGGGATGGGGCTGCAGTCAGACCAGCAGCATCCACCCAATGTGTGCCATGTGTCGCCCCGGGCTCCACGCACACGGGATTTATTGGTTCATCAAAGTCTCGCAAAGGCCCTGGAAGGCGAGCTACCATCACGATCATCCCCAGCGTAGATACGAGGAATTGTAGGCAATCTTTCTGCTGTGACGTGGTCCTTTCGGGGGCACAACCCCAGCAGTTTGGCTCTAGTTTATGCCCTTAACTGTTACACCATCTTGAAGAAAGCAGGGGGCAAAAATCACAACCAAAGCCGGCTTCGTCCTTCAGGTTATTCCAGCCACCCTGCCGCTCCTGAGTCGTGGGGCTTGAACTCACAAACCATGAGATCATGACCTGGGCTGAAGCCGGACACTTAACCAACTGAGCCACGCAGGTGGCCCTCCGTATCCACCTCTTTAAAAAGTTTTGTTTTGGTTTTTTTTTTTTAAGAAAGTGAAGGCTGTAAGCTAAAAGCTGTTCATTTCACGGGACTCTGGGAGTTGAAAAAATCTGACTGAATTGTAGGATACAAAGGACCCTTGTTACCAGGCTTTTCCACCAACGGGAAAACAGCTGTTGCTCTCGTCTTTTCTATCATTTCATTTTTCCAGTGGCCGAGTGGTTGCTTTTGAGTTCCTGTAGATGTCTTCATGGGGGACGAGCGTGGTTTGGGTGGAGTTAGACAGTAAGTGTTACCAAGCACTTCACAGAGGTTGTTGAGCTCGGGAATAAAGGCCCTACCCCAGCTCTCCCAACAGCGTGCACCACAAAGACTTACTCTCTCAGAAAGAAAACAGAGGACAGTTCCGTTCAGCCAAGGGTGGAGCCGGGAACTTAATCCATTTCTCAAAAATGTATTCCCAAGAAATCCATGTTGATCAAAGCCAGAGGCATCCAGTGTCTGTCTGTTGCAATCTCAAGGAATATTCTGCCACGGATTCTCCAAAGACTGATCTTGATGTCATAAAATTGCAAACCTTTTTATCTTTAAAAGTTTGTCAAGTCTCACATTCCACGTTTAATTCTGACAGCTACCAAGACAAATCAGTTCTAGTTTCCCTCTTTTTCAAAGGTGTTGGTGAAATTTGCTGTAACCCATCCTCCTCAATCAGCCAGGTCAAAAGCACTAATATTCTGGTCTTTTCTGGGTGCTAAAGAAATATAGCCCTGAGAATCCTGGCCAAATTTAAAAAAATGGATTTCACTGTACCAAGACATTTTTATGGCCAAGTTAAGTCAGTGATCTATCTCATGCATGGGGGGGTCTTGGTTGGGGATATGGAGTGTGGTTTTGTCCATGTTCTGTGGCTTATCTACCCTTCCTCCCTTTTGTATGGAAACCTTCTAATTCAGAAGCCACTCTGAATATTTGGCTCTAGAGATGCCTTCGGATTCCTGGCTGCACGTGTGAATGTCAGTACTCACATATGTTAGGTCTAGGCAGTTCAGAGTCCCTAACCCCCTTAGGTTTCTCTTCTGTTTCATAGAGTAGATATTAGATGTTAGTGATGTGATTTGATCTGATTAGATCCCTACAAAGGTTTGACCTTAATCATTTATTTGTATCATTTGTTAACATTTCAACCAAGACTTTTTTTTTTTAGCTACTGCATGAAGTCAGGAAAGTTCATATAATGTGTTTTCCCTTTATACAGGAGAATATTTTCTAGGTATTTTTTTTAGAGGTGATGTAGGTAGTGGTTAAGGACCTGACCTCTGAAGTTTCCTTATACAGATCCTGGCCTGGCCACTTGCCAGCTGTGGGGCCTCAGGCAAGTTCCTTAATCTTTCTGGGCCTTATTTTCCTGTTCTGCAAATTGAGGATGAGAAAGGGATGCTGGGAGTTTTAAGGGGATAATCCACCTAAAGCTCAGTACTTGACAGACCGTAGACATTCAGTAAATGCAAACTAATATTTTTGTGTTCCTGTTCATTGGTATTTTATAGTTTTTTAAATTATTTTTTTATTTAAAATTTTTTTTTTAATGTTTATTTTTGAGAGAGAGAGAGACAGAGTGTGAGCAGGGGAGGGGCAGGGGAGGGGCAGAGAAAAAGGGAGACACAGAATCCAAAGCAGGCTTCAGGCTCTGAGCTGTCAGCACAGAGCCCGACACGGGGCTCGAACCCATGAACCATGAGATCGTGACCTGAGCCAAAGTGGGATGCTTAACTGACTGAGCCACCCAGGTGCCCCTATAGTTTTTTAAAACAGCTTTTTAGTAGTAAACAGGGAAGTGATACACGTGGACCGATACAACGAATTTTTGAATGGAACAACTAAAATAGTGAAATCAAAACATTAATCAAAGAATAATTGAAGAAACCAGATGTTTAGCCTAGAAAAGAAAAAAAGAAGTGTACAAACAGTAGTAATGTTCCAGTATCTCAGGGGAAACCTGTAGCTTTTCTTAGAAATTTATCTTAAAAAATTTTTTTAAATGTTTATTTATTCTTTTTTTTTTTAATTTTTTTTCAACGTTTATTTATTTTTGGGACAGAGAGAGACAGAGCATGAACGGGGGAGGGGCAGAGAGAGAGGGAGACACAGAATCGGAAACAGGCTCCAGGCTCTGAGCCATCAGCCCAGAGCCTGACGCAGGGCTCGAACTCCCGGACCGTGAGATCGTGACCTGGCTGAAGTCGGACGCTTAACCGACTGCGCCACCCAGGCGCCCCAAATGTTTGTTTATTCTTGAGAGATAGAGACAGAGCATGAGCAGGGGAGGGGCAGAGAGAGACACAGAATATGAAGCAGGCTTCAGGCTGTCATCACAGAGCCCGACATGGGTCTCAAACCCATGAACTGCAAGATCATGACCTGAACTGAAGTCGGACACCTAACCCACTGAGCCACCCAGAAGCCCCTAGAAATTTATCTTAGTGAGAAAAATCACATAAGATTAGAAAAACATATTTGTTAGTAAAAATTAATCTGTCTGTAACTTTATCCAAAGTATGTATGATTCTGAAATTCTAGGCAATGGGACCTAAACTCAAAGACAAAAGGATAATTAAGACATTTAAATTATAGTCTGTTCAATTTACCACTGGGATAGTTATAATTTTAGTTACAGAGTAGCTTTCTTCTGGGGAACCTAAATTTCCTTACACACATCGCCTCATTCCTTCCCACAGCAAGTTATGTTAATCTCAGTGTTTCTCACTTGATTTAAGATCTTGCCGCCCACGGTGTGGTCCACGGATCAGCAGCGTTGGGATCACCCGGGAGCTCACTCAGTCACGCAGCCTCAGGCTTCACCCCAGACCTCCTGAATCTGATCTGCCTTGCTGTGTAGCCTGTGTTGCTGATAGAACAGAGACGCCCACTCCTTTCTTTCTGATGATGATGCACTCTGTGAAGACGTCCCGCACCCTGTGTTCCTCTCCTTAGGCTTCTTAACTGTGCCCCCGTGTGCTTTTTTTTGAGGCTTTGTCCCCTGGATTTCTTCCTAAGTGCTCTGAACTTCATAGCTCTTTATTTCTTAGTTTTACCAGGGCATTTCAGTCTGGTGACAACTGTATAGTCAAAACCCACGTGGTATCTATTTAATAACGTTTTGTAAAGTACCACTTGTTACGAAAACGAAGTGGATCATCCTGAGCTGAAGCTACATGTAAAATATGGGTGGAATTTGTGCGTCAATCGGGAACTGATGGGGAAGGTTATTTTGGTCTGCCCTAAAAGTTACTCTCCAAGCTGCTTCCACACGACCAAGCACTGACAGAGCAGAGAGTTGCGAAGTTGCTTCACTACTGGAAAGTAAACGGAAATTTATGGGATAACAGTGACATCGAGTAGAAGTAGTTCGTTAAGAGAACTGTATTTTTCATAGGTAACTGGAAACATTTCCAGCTTTTAAAATGAACAGACGTCTTTTTTCTCTCGTGATTAGTAAGGTTTTAGAAAACGAGCAGGGGTCACTTGGTACAATTTCTGACATATGGTTGAAAGCCTCGTGGATCTCTTTGTTATTAATAAGATGTCTTAAAAGCAACTGGCACGTGTATATTTCTGCTGTTCATAAGCATACATTCTGTATTTCTCTAATTTGCAACAGTGTTGTAGTAACGAGTGTGGTATGAAATCAGTTTTCCTGAATGTGCTTTACCTATGTATGCATGATTCACTCAGATAATTTTCATTCTGCAGGTTACGTCTATCTTTTTGGTTGTAACTGGGTTTACTGGGGATAAGAATGAACATGGTCATTTTCCCCCCACCCCAGGACATTGGTATGATAAATGTCATTGCAGTACTAAGAAATCCTTTTCTGCTGAAGAACAACCACAAAGACTGTGGTTTAAGACTTTCTAAATTTTTCTTTTTTTTTTTTTTTCCTTTTTAAAATCTAAACCATATATTCAGATTTGGTTGTGCTTCCCGGTGTCTGCTTTTAGATTTTTTCTCGACTTCGTGTTCTCCCGGTTCTCAATTATGAATCAGGCCAGTACTGGAAACAAAACTTGCACTTTCAAATTTTGAATTTTGAATTTTGAAACCCTAAAAGCATCATGCATTCTTTTCACAGGCCAGAGCACACAGACATGTGTATTGATAGTGTAGTGGCTAGAAATAGTTTGACCTATAGGAGACACAAAACACATGACTGTTAGATTAAAGAGAGGGCAAGACAATGACAGGAGAAAGACCGGTGGGTGTGACCACAGAGATGGCACATTTTGCTAAATTCACTATGGTACTTGTTGCCCAGAAAGCCTTAGGGAAGGCCACACACGGGGTCCATGGCTGCCTGTCACATGTGGTTGACAGCCAGGAACAGCCCTAGCAAGGCTGAGGAGAATGTCACTCATTTGTTTGTTCTTTCAGCCAACTGTGATTGAATTCCTTCCCTGGGTTTTGGAATTGGGCCGTAGCCGCAGCAGTATGTGTATGGGGGTCAGGATAGGGTCCTGCTGTATTTTGTCCACACCAGCAGCTCTCCCTAGCATCAGGTCTCCCCAAGCAGAAAGGATTGTTAGACATTTTGTGTAGATGTGGTTCACGTCACCCAGGGTTTTGTTTCAGCTTCAGCAGAGGGGACAGAGACTCTCAACTGGGTCTTGATGTCTTTATCAGGACATCGAGGAATAAGTAGGCCATTAAATGACCTCAGTTATACCTTCTAGCTGAGACCCTTGAGATGCATGGTTTGCTAAGGATCAAATGCTATAAGAAGATGCTACAAGAAGCCTGTAAGACTAGACCTTTCTTTACCAATCTCAGTTGCTGATGTTGTAAATGTTCTAACAACACCTCCCTCGGCATACTGCTTCCTGAAGATGAAGTTTATCTCCATTTGTCCTGATTGTAGAGGAGAGTGGAGGGATGGCCTTAGGAGCCATCTTTGTTCCTGACCTTATGTGTCACACTTCCGTTAGTCACGGAACGGCACATTTCTGTAAAGAAGACATGAATATTTGCGTTCTGCAAAGGCCGGATAGGTTGCTTTGCAATTAGAATGTGCGGATTGTTTATTCCTATTAAGGGAAAAAATATTGAGGCTTGATAATTGATTTTTGGCACTGATGAATCAAGGTGGATTAGACAACCCCTTAGGACACTCCTGATCACCTTGCAGTATGGGAAAGACATCGTAGAAGAAGGAAATCAGCAAGGGTGTTGGAACATATTGTGGGTGCCCGAGAGGAGGTGTTTGACTCAAGTTAAGTTTTAGATGGTCCCTGATTTAGGAACGGGTCTCTTAGTAAATGCTTTTCTTTTTTTCTTTTGTGGCATTTATTAGTCAGGAATCAGAAGCACATTTCATTAGCCCTCCCTTATCTGTGGTTGCTCTTCCCATAGTGTCATTTGCCAGAGGCAGGTGATCCTCCCTCTGAGGCACCTTCCCAAGGTCAGTAGTAGTGTGACACTACGTCACGGTGCCTGCTGCGTCGTCAACTGCATTTCGTCTCATCACATGGGCATTTGCTTATCTCCTGTCCTCACAGGAAGGAGGAGTAGAGTGCGGTCAGACCTTCTGAGAAGGACAAAGAGACCACACTCCCATAGCTTTTATTATAGTATAGTGATAAAATTGTCCTATTTTATTATTTTTCTTGTTAATCTCTTACCGTGCCTGGTTCATAAGATAAACTTTATCACAGGTGTGTATGTATAGAAAGGACACAGTATATGTAGGGTTCACTGCTATTTGTGGTTTCGGGCATCTACTGGGGGTCTAGGCACGTATCCCCGACAGGTAAGGGGGCACTACTGTGGTTTATTGTTATTGTGGTGGTTTTAGAACAAGCTTTTAGAGATGGATTTCATTAAATGCTACTAGTTTTGTTGGTGAAAGATTGAAACAAATCTACTTTTTTTTTGATACCTGTGACACTATAGACATGAAATTAGGTCTTAGGTGAGGGAACTCTGCGAAACTATGAAAATACATGTATCATTCATGCTATTCTTTGTAGTGTATGAAATAAATAATCTCCTTGGGGCGCCTGGGTGGCTTGGTCAGTTAAGCGTCCGACTTCGGCTCTGGACATGATCTCACGGTCCGTGAGTTCAAGCCCCGTGTCGGGCTCTGTGCTGACAGCTCAGAGCCTGGAGCCTGTTTCGGATTCTGTGTCTCCCTCTCTCTCTGCCCCTCCCCTGTTCATGCTCTGTCTCTCTCTGTCTCAAAAATAAATAAATGTCGGGGCGCCTGGGTGGCTCCGTCGGTTGAGCGTCCGACTTCGGCTCAGGTCACGATCTCACGGTCCGTGAGTTCGAGCCCCGCATCGGGCTCTGGGCTGATGGCTCAGAGCCTGGAGCCTGCTTCCCATTCTGTGTCTCCCTCTCGCTCTGACCCTCCCCATTCATGCTCTGTCTCTCTCTGTCTCAAAAATAAATAAACGGTAAAAAAAAAAAAAAAAAAAAAATTTAAAAAAAAAAAAAAAATAAATAAATAAATGTTAAAAAAATTAAAAAAAAAATTAAGAAAAAAAAAGAAAGAAATAATCTTCTTTCTTTCTTTCTTTCTTTCTTTCTTTCTTTCTTTCTTTCTTTCTTTCTTTCTTTCTTTCTGACAGAGAGGGTGAGGGGCAGAGAGAGTGGGAGGGAGAGAGAGGGAGAGAGAGAATTCCAAGCAGGTTCCACACTGTCAACATGGAGCCCGATGCAGGGCTCAAATTCACAAACTATGAGATCATGACCTGAACTGAAACTGAGTTGGATGCTCAACCGACTGAGCCACCCAGGGGCCCCAGCCTCTGCTTCATCTTCTCAATTGCTGAAACTAGTTTTAGTGTTTCCATTTCATTTTCAGTATCACAGAGTATTTCAGGGATAGTGGGACTATGATTATTAGCATTATAAAGATATTTAAATATAATTTAATATGAAAAAATCAAAGGGATGTGCAAATTTGAGGCTGTCTTCCCCCCTTATGGGTAAATCCAGTCATAGATCTCTGATAGAATTGTAAATGCCGAGTTACTTGATTTTTCCCGACCGACTTATCTCAGAGTATTTATATTTACAACATGCTGTGCATGAAACTGTGAAAACCTGAACCAGACAGTTTCATTATCATATAAAGTTATAGAATGTTTTTTATTTACATAGTAAATCTGGGATAGATTATAGCAGAAACTCCTATAAATCTGAGATACTGAAAGTGGTAGCAGTTTTCAGAGATAAATAAGTAACTTATTAGTCTGAATAAACATCTCTCTGCTAGTTACAGATAAATAATCCATAACTTTCCTTGTTCACCCCTTTGAGTTTCCTTATAGACATACCTACTTCGTTTTCACATGCTTAAGGTCTTAGCAGTATTTTGCCCCAAGTTCCCCACCCATCTTTTTATTATAAAGGAGTTCAAAATAGAGAAATTGAACTAATAGTAGTACATTGAACATCTATATATCTACTGCCTAGATTCATTAATTACTGTTGTGCTGCATTTGCTGTGTGTGTGTGTGTGTGTATGTGTGTGTGTGTGTGTGTGTGTGTGTGTGAGTGTGTGAAGGTGTCCACATATATGTATATATTTTTGCTGAATAATGTGAGATAAATTGGAGTAAGCAAATACCATGATGTGTACCCCTTACTTTCTTAAATGTCTATTTTCTAAAAATAAGGACAGTCTGCATAACCACAATAAAATTTCAAAATGTGGAAATCAACAATTTTTCGTGACATCTGATATCTAGCCCGTATTCAGATTTGCCCAATTAGCTGCAAAATTACTTTTCTGACAGTTTATTTTTTCCCTGAACTAAGACCCAGGCAATGTTTATGCCTTGCAATAACATTTTGGCCTTTATTCTAGAGTCTAGAGCCGTTCTCTTACATTTTTGTGTGACATTGACTTTCAGAGACCAGGCTGCATGCCGTGGAGAATTGCCTCACACTGAGGACACGCCTGATGGATGGTTTCCCTTGGGGCCATTCGGTTTTCTTTCACTCCTGTATGTCCTATAAACTGGAAGTTGGGCAAAAAGTTTGGAGGTTGTTTCTCTTACCTTTTTTTGGGGGGTGTGGGGGTAGGGTGGAGGAGCTTAAGAAAAAGTGAATGCTGTCTTTTCAGAACAAATTTCCTTAAAACCCAGGCATCTGAGAGAATGAGTAGAGTGGGGAGAAATAAAGACTTTATTGGAAGGCAATACTTGTAAGCTTATTTACTTTTGTTACTTTATTTTTGAGGGAGAGAATGGCAGAAAGAGAGGGAGACAAAGAATCCAAGGCAGGCTTCCTTCTGTTAGAGGAGCGCCCAACACAGGGCTCGAACTCGCAAACTGTGGGATAATGGCCTGAGAAATCAGGCGCTTAACCCACTGAGCTGCCCGGATGCCCCGGTGTTTGTGAGCTTCTGATTAGAGTCTCTTCCTTATTTCAAAAAACCTGAAGGAAAAGTCCCTTCCTGTCTCCTTTCCTTTGGCCTTCTGTGGCACCTGGCCTGTGTGCCCCCAGTAGATCATTTTCGCAGTGTGGCAACTGTTGTGCGTCCTTTTTGTCTTGCCTCTCAGCCCACGAGATCCTGACAGCCGGAATGATCTTGATTTTATTGGAACAATTCAGTGTTACCATATTGAATTACATTATTTTGCTAGTTTATTTTTATTTAAAACTTTCTTCTTAAGAAGTTTGGGGAAAGGAGTTTTCTGGATCCATGACTTAGTTTTCTCTGCTGGGCGTGTGGATGTTTTCTCAAATACTGGATGGATTCACCCTCTCTCTCCTGTCCTTAGTTTAGCTAGTTTGACACGTCTGGTCTTCAGATACTCTCAAGTGAAGTGAGAAGGTAGGTGTGTGTATCAGCAAGTGTCCTGGGTTTTAGGAGTTGACGTGTATCTTCTCTGAAACTAATTTTCTGTTGCCTGTGGTGCTGTTTCTCTTAGCGCTTTGCCTGCTATTCCCGCGGAAACATGTGGACTCTCTTTTACTCTTCACAGAGCTTGGGATATCAGTTAGACAAAGTCCGTTCCTGCAGGGACATTCTCATTGGCTCTATGGCCCTAAAACGTTGTGCAAGTATACTTTTTTTGTGTGCCCTACAACTTAGCCTAAACTTTGCTATAAATGGCAATGATTCTGAATTGCTTTGGTTCCATGCCAAATGCTGGAAATAATTTTGGGATGTAAAAACAGAGCTTTCACATGAAAATATTTATTTTACGGGCAGTTGATAAGCACGCATGTGTGTTCTTCATTTTCATAATGAATTAGTTCCTTTCTTCAATTGCAAGAATAAGTCTTCATTACTACCTAGTTTGTTGGAGTGGAAGTGATTCCAGTAGGATTATTATGATTTCGTTGTGACTCGCTTCTGGAAAGGCATCATGGAGTGAATATTTTAATGAGATTTGAAGAAAAAGAAATAGTCTGTCTGACCGTGCATTTAATAAGAGGAAAGGCGGCTTTCGGCATTCGCTTTTAAGTATCATTTATTTAGGCAGTGCTTGAGGCTAGCCACCAGGTTCCTCGTGGCAATTAAGATGAGAGTCTGGATTTCAGGGAGCTCTCAGTCTAGCAAACCTAATTAAATTAGAGTTCTTGACCAGGAAGGGGCCGCAGAAAGTCATCAGATCCAGCCTGTTGCCTTAAGGCAAGTAAGATATTAACTGCTGTTCCCAGGTGAGCCTTTGAAAGCCATGGTGCTGCTTTAAACAAATAAAGAAGAGGGGACGGCAGCCTGGGCTGTCTTACTGCACTTTTCCTTTTCATGTAATGGTTTTATTTTCAATTCAATGCACTAGGTTGATATCAAGGACAATAATATTTAGAGCTTGAGAAATTAGAGGAGTTCGGTCATCGGTTTGCAACTTAATGACTTGCCATGGAGCCCTTCTTAAACTTTGTAATGGAGCTGGGTGAAAAATGTCCCTAGTTTTCGAGCCTTCCCCAGTGTCATGTGGTATTTAAATAAAAATCTGAATTTTGTTTTAAAGTGTTAGAAGAGCCAAAGCTTCCCACCCAGCAGTACTTTCTGTGACTCAGTCCTTATTTGGAACTTAGTAGCGGGATGTTGAGATCCTACAGATCTTCCTGGTGTGCACAGTTGGATAGAGTTTTGAAGTATCATCTCATCCCATTAATAGAGAATAATGGTCTTCGTGGCTTTGGATCTCTGTAAAAACAGAGGAGGGTTCCTGATTCCTGCTGTGGCTAATAGGCGGCATGCCCTTCCAAGAGACTACATCACAGTGTAACCACTTTGTGGCCCCTGAAAATGTAATGCCTGTGACAGTGCCCTATGATATATGCCACTGTATTTTATTCCATCCTTTTAGCTTTTAGACTTCCCCTTTTTCAATTTGGAATGGGCAAGGGTGCAGAGTTCTTGCTCTGTATCTTGCAAGGTGTTACGCCCTTCGTATGGATGCTGGGGTTCCCTGTGACTGCCATCACTGGACTTTGTGGAGTCACACTGACCTGGATAATTCGCTTAATCCCTTGATGTCTCTGTTTCTTATCTATAAAGTGAGATTAAGTTGCTAGACTGTGTTGAGCTTTTAGGAAGTACGTCGTAAGTGGTACTTAGCGTTACTCACACCGCCTACGTTTCTGCTAGTATTATTATTCTAAACCCCTCATTTGGTCATGTCATTCCTCTTCCCAATCTGTGTTCTTAAAGCCGAACAACCTTCGGTGATTCCCTCCTGCTTATGGGTTAAAATCTAAACCCCTTGGTTTGTCGTAGGAGGCTCCCTGTGATCGGCCTCTGTCTTAGCTTCCTGGGCTCATGCTTCCCTTCCTGCTTGGATTGGTATAGAAAATGCGGACCAGCTGTCATGCCGAACCTGCTGCTGAATTTACGGCTTCCGGAGTTTGTGGGTTCTCTCTGCCTAAAACTCCCTGGTGATCTGCATTCTTGCCTAATCTTCTCTCCCTGCCCTGTCCTCTCCAGTTTCCACCTGCGCAAATCCCCTTGTGCCTTCAGGGTCCTGTGCCCAAGGTAGTGGCCTTTCCTACCACTTAGGTAAGTGGCCTTTCCTACCAAAAAAAAAAAAAAAATTTATTTCCCTGAAAATAATGTTAGCCTCCTCTAAATTGCTAACCCTATATTTATAGCTCTCTTAAAACCCTAAGGAACTTTATTTAGAACTCAGATCATTAAGACATAGTAAGAAGTGTTCAGTATTTTCATTTCTTTAATATGAAAGTTAATCAATGTACAATTGGCCCTTGAACAACATGGGTTTGAACTGCAAGGATCCACTTATAAGTGGATTTTTTCAGTTAATACAGTACAGTATTATAAATGTATTTTCTCTTCCTTGTGCTTTTCTTCCTTTTAAAGTTTATTTATTTTGGGGGGGAGGGGCAGAGAGAGAGAATGAGTGGGGGAGGGGCAGAGAGAGACAAGAGAGAACCCCAAGTGGGCTTCCAGCTGTCAGTGTAGAGCCTGACCTGGGGCTTGATCTCATGAACCGTGAGATCATGACTTGAGCCAAAACCAAGAGTTGAATGCTTAACTGACTGAGCCACCCAGGCAGCCCTTCCTTATGATTTTCTTAATAACATTTTCTTTTCTCTAGTGTACATTACCATAAGAATACAGAATATAATATAAATAACATACAAAATATGTGTTAATCGACTGTTTATGTTATTGTGTGATTATTGACCAGTAAGGCTTCTTTCTGGACACAGTAGGCCATTAGTAAACTTTTCGGGGAGTCAAAAGTATACGTGAATTTTGCATCGTGCCTAGGGATTTGTGCCCCTAACCCCTGCGTTGTTCAAAGGTCACCTGTATTTTCAAACATTTTTCAAAAAGAATTGAAACTAAAACATTTGTTTTTCTTTGGACTTTTTTTAAAATTTGTTTTCCTAAGAGCTGAATTGATTAGACAAATTTAGTTAACTAGAACATGTCATTCTTCAAACATTTCTTCGAATCCCAGCACTTGGTAGCTGATTAGGTCATGCTAGAGAATACAAAGGCAGCAATGAAAAACTCTGCACAGAGAGTCACTGGATTTTAGAGCCAGGAGAAACCAAAGTGACTTTCGTGAACCGTCATTGTGATCTGAATAAAGCACGATCTCATATAAGCAAGGCGACGTTCTGAATAAATTTATTCTGTGAGTTGATCTGAGTGGCTAGTTTCTCTAGCGGCTGTCTCGTAAACCAGGGGGCACACTTGTACATTTGCGGTGTGACCCCCTAGTCCTGCCCTGCCAGCAGCACCATCCGGGTGGGGACCATTCGTCCCGTGGGAAGGTCCTGAGGTGGGGACGATGCTACCCCTACATCAAGTCCAGGGAGCGGTGAATTTCCCCTGGTGGACCCATATTTCACTTCCCGTCTTTGGTCTCTGCCACTTTCGTCTCCTCTTCTGAATTTTAAAATCACCCTGGTTTGATTTCCTATTTGTTCGCTGTGGGAATTTTGGTTCGGCAGGCCCACAATAATGATAGAGAAAAAACACTGTGTTTTTTTGTTAGCTATTTTTTTTATCATGTATTATTTCCTGTACAAAGCCAATTTTAATTTGATGTGGTGAAGTTTAGAGGCATCATTATGAATTAAGTATTATAACTTCAAATGATACAAGATTTGAATGAGATAGTGATGATGATAATATTACTACTACTAATAAAAATAATAAATAAGGGTTAACTCACATATAGCATTTACTATGTGACAGGAACAGCTTTTGGGGTTTTATGTATTTGGCTTACCTAGTTAATTCTCACAGTAATCCTACAAGATAGTGATTAATGTTATCCTCACCGAAGCTCATAGAGCTTAAGTCACTTGGCCAAGATCACCCAGCCAGTAAGTGGAGGATTTGGGATTTGAACTCAGACAGTCAGACTCCAGGAAACAAGTCAAGATGTCCATTGTTCTTTCCTTTATACCCTATAATCTTATATTTGGCCCTGGACCCTTCCTTAATTTTAGAAAAAAAAGTGGAAAATGCAAATTTAACAATTAAGTAAAATAAACATGTATTGTAATAAATTCCCAAGCTGATAGGGAATTGTTCCCAAAGTTTATTTGCTTATAAGGTGTTTAAGAAAGACACTACAGGACAGACGCAGGACCCTTGTTTTGGGGGCCAGTGCTAGTGCGATTGGCTCAACGACAATACATGATTTCTTGTTTCCCAGAGAATAAAGATCCTTCGACTTCAAGTCACGGTCACGCTGCCTCCTTGAGACAGGTAGGGCCCTAGGACACATACCAGGTGCCCTGGGAATTTGGTGGGGGGAGAGAGGACTGCCCGCTGAATGCGACAGTAGGCTTTGATAGTTAAAGTTTCTCAGGTCAACTGAAGGAGTCCATATTCCTTCCCAAGTGGCTGCTTCAGTTAGCTGCAGTGAACGAAATCACCGAATCACAGTGGCTGCAAATTCTGAAGAAGTCACTGCCCCTCCTTTTCAAGTGTATGGTTGGTGCCTTCTAAAAATAAAACCTATCTGGCTCTGAAATGTGAAGCCTGTAGTAAGATCAGATAACAAGAATGTAATTTAGGAGAACCTGATTGGCTCCCGTTATACCACTGCTGGCCCCAGATTCCGCCAGGAACCATATGCCTTTATGGCAGACTGGAACGAAGGCACCATTGGGTTCCACGTTTTCTTTCTCTGGGGCACCCAGAGGGAGAATCGGGCTAGTGCCAGCTGTTTGAAGAAACCACAGCTTTTCTGACGTGCTGCCTGCAAAACTGCCCGGATCAGGTCACATGCTCGCTTCCTCGCCACTGATGTCACACAGCCACTCTGCATCCCTGTAACATTTTCAGATTCTTTTCCAGGTCGTACGTCCATGTTGCACACGCAGAATGGGTAGCAAAGGAAGCGCTGTGCGGCTTTATATTCATGTCAGCATTTTCACTCAGGACTGGCAATGGATATAAACTAACCTCTGTGGCTCTCCTAGGTTTATTACTGACATCTGTTCTGCCTGAACATATCCAGCTGGGGCTGCAGCCACATCTGCACTTTCAACTTCCACCTACCTTTTTGTTTTGAATGTAATTTTAGATTTTGTTTGTTTTGCATCGTGAACTCAGAAGAGAAGATGGGTTCCAGCTATGACTCAGGGTGAGTTCCTGTGTCCTAATTCTACATTTCTGGAGCATTTGCACCTGACAGGAATTGACTCAAGGAAACAAAAAAGAACAGGAAAGGCCCTAGGCACATACTAGTTGGCCCAGACACAGACTGTTGCCGGCGACGGGCACAGAGCAAAGGCAGCCACATGAAATCAGAAGCATGGCTCAACATTTGTTCTTTGAATATTTTGTGTAGGAAAAGGGGTGGTAAAGGTGGGAAGGCAGTTCTAAATGGTGAGCATAGCCTTAACAATTAGACGCAGGGAATCATAACTTTAGTGCTCAGAAGCTTTTTGAGTTGTGATGTCAGAAAGGCTTTGAAAAAGTAACCAGTTTTGAGATTTAAAAAAAAACAGAAGTGTTAGAGAGCAGGGCTTCCTAGTTTAGGAAAAGACTGACAGGAAGGTGGGGCTGAAAGCTGTCCGGCTGTGATGGAGGAGGGAGACAATAACGAGTGGCTCCCTCCCTGGAAGCATGCATGGCTTAAGTGATGCATGGCTCTTTGATGCTAGCAGAGCGTATGGCTGGTGAATTTTGAACTTGCCGTGCAGCTCTGAAGAAATGCTGTGATCCTAACCAACGCCCAGGGTACCTGGTGCCTCTCCCATGCCCCTGAACATTTTCTGCTTGGAGGAGGCAGCATGATTTGGTGCAGTCTGAGGTAGTGACGATAAAATCAGAGTCTTTACTTCTCCAGAGAGATAAAAAATTACTTGTTATTGTCCAGGGATCTTGTATCGACTGCATTATGTCGGTCATGTTTCCATTTTTATAGTGTAAGACACCCAGTGTTGCCATGAATAGTAAATAGAAGAAAGCTGGGCATTTTTCAGTCTTGAATTTTATCTTAAGCATATGTATGGAAATGAAATATTCAGAAGAACAGAGACATCTTTGTTAGCGTGTGAAAGAATGCCCGTGAATTCTAACTTGAAGTTACACATTCAGATGAGACTTTAAGGAGTTTTTTTTTTTTTTCAACGTTTATTTATTCTTGGGACAGAAAGAGACAGAGCATGAACGGGGGAGGGGCAGAGAGAGAGAGAGAGACACACACAGAATCAGAAACAGGCTCCAGGCTCTGAGCCATCAGCCCAGAGCCTGACGCGGGGCTCGAACTCATGGACCGCGAGATCGTGACCTGGCTGAAGTCGGACGCTTAACCGACTGCGCCACCCAGGCGCCCCCAGATGAGACTTTAAAGGCATGAATAGACAAAGGGGACGAGATGAGGAAGTGCCTTCTGGAGATGGTGGGAAATCCCGTCATAGGTAGACCGGTGGCTGTTGATTGGATCAAAGTCATGCACATGGGGTTGATGTTGGTAGTCAAGACTGCTGGGCCTGTGGTGGTCACCAGTTTGCCCAATCCTTGGGCTGCTGAATTTGGGGAGCCAGGGGAGTATTTCCATTGTCTCTAGCAAGCAGTGCAGCTCAAAATACTTGAGTTTTCAAATGGACTTCAAAAGGGTCACCCCTAATAGGTTTGAATAGATTTTGTATTTATTAGCATAAGCTTAACTCTAGGAGAGTTCCCAAGTCGGTTAATATCATAGATCATCATTCGTGGGTTCTGTTTTTGCGAATTTGCCTGCTTGCTAAGGTTTATGTGTGACCCCTAATCAGTACTTACGGTACTTTTGTGGTCATTTGCAGCCCAGTGGCCAAAAATATGAGTTCCTGAAGGTTGAGTTCAGACTAGGCCATGCTCTGCCTTCTTGCTTCTTCTCTCGTATTGTGTCTGTTACAGTTGGGCCACATTTTTTTTTTTTTTTTTTGCAATTTCTGTACTTTTTAATGTGATGTCACTATTTAAAATGCCCCAAGCTAGTGCTGAGTGCTACCAAGTGTTCTAAGTACAAGACCCAAAGAATACAAAAACACTAATTCAAAGGGATACGTGCACCCCTATGTTTATGGCAGCATTATTTACAATAGCCGTATTATGGAAGTAGCCCAAGTGTCTGTTAGTTGGTGAATGGATATATATATATATATATATATATATATATATATATATATATACGTAACATATATATATTTATAATGGGATAAACAAGAATGAAATCTTGTCATTTGCAATGACATGGGTGGAGCTACAGAGTATTATAAGCAAAATAAGTCAGTAAGAGAAAGACAAATACCGTATGATTTCACTCAAAAGTGAAATTTAAGAAAGAGAACAAAAGAGCAAAGGGGAAAAAAAAAAGACAAATCCAGAAACAGACTTAATGATATAGAGCACACTGATGGTCACCAGAGGGGAGGCAGGTTGGGGGGATGGCTGAAATAGGTGATGGGGATTAAGGAGGGTACCTGTGATGAGCATCAGGTATTGTATAGAATTGTTGAGTCACTATATTGTACACCTGAAACTAATATCATGCTGTATGTTAACTAACTGGAATTTATTTTTTTTTTAATTTTTTTTCAACGTTTTTTATTTATTTTTGGGACAGAGAGAGACAGAGCATGAACGGGGGAAGGGCAGAGAGAGGGAGACACAGAATCGGAAACAGGCTCCAGGCTCCGAGCCATCAGCCCAGAGCCCGACGCGGGGCTCGAACTCCCGGACCGCGAGATCGTGACCTGGCTGAAGTCGGACGCTTAACCGACTGCGCCACCCAGGTGCCCCGTAACTAACTGGAATTTAAATAAAAGCTTTAAGAAAATAAGGTGCAGTGTGTCTTTTGGAGAAAATGTGTACGGTAGGCAGTTTTTTTTTTTAAGTTTATTTGTTTGTTTAGAGAGGGAGAGAGAGAGCACACAAGCAGGGCAAGGGCAGAGAGAGAGAGGGAGAGAGAGAGAATCCCAAGCAGGTTCTATTCTGTCACCATGGAGCCTGACGTGGAGCTCGAACTCACGAAGCATGAGGTCATGACCTGAGCTGAAATCAAGAGTCGGGCGCTCAACCAACTGAGCCATCCAGCTGCCCCTATAAGGCGGCTTTGTTCAGACATGAGTTAATAGTGCTGTTGGCTGTGGGTGCAGGGCTAATGGATCAGCAACGTATATCAAATAAGGGGTTTCGAAACAGAAGCACACATAGAAACAAGGTCATGTATTGATGGATTGACTAAAATGTGACCAGAGGTATGCAGGGAACCTAATCCTGTACGTCCCCTAGTAACAGTGCTTTGGTATTTGCTAATCCAGTGTTGAAGGTGACCTTATGGGGCAGAATTACCATAAATAATGGGGATCAACCATATGTAGGAGCACTTTCCTTCCATCCCACCTGTCTCCTTCAATTTCTTGGAGCATAGATCATTAACCGTAGTACTTCACCAACAGTACCAGAAGTTCTGGGAGCCTGTGGGAGATTCCTGGTACCACTGTGTAGTTGGTTTGTCACCATAAGTGTGGAAATGTGTTGCTGTGCTGGTCCCGAACCACACATCTAGCAAAGTGGAGCGGAATTTAAACTTTGCAGTTTCTGAGGCGGTTTCAGGGTAAGTCCATGCATAGTGTACTTTTTCCTCTCCAAGTTCCAGAAACACCACTATTTCTTTATGTGTAAAATGGCCTCTTTTGGGCAGCCCTGGGGGTGGTTTCCTCTGGTGCTCTCGCAGCCTGCGTGCCCCAGTTCAGTGTATAGTTGGTATAAAAATAGGCAACACAGGAACTTGGCCATCCGTGGGAGATGGTGGCAGATTTAGAGAAGCTCTTGATTCTGAATGGATGGTATTCTGCAGGTTCAAGAAAAAGTCTGATTTCAAAAAATTCGGTACTCCCTCTGGCTTCTTCTTTTACAGTTTCACACCCTATCCACCACCCTCCCACCCTCCGAAAGAGAAGAGGACACAAACAAAACAGCCTTGTCCTGTGTTTTGAGGAAATGGTTTTGTGAGGCTGTTTGGTTAGACAATGAATTAAAGTGTCAGGACTTCCGGGATGGGCTTTCGGGAAGGGAAATGTATGTGCTGCAGAGCCTCGCTCGGCTTTTAACAAGTTGCCCTTTGCTTACAGAACTGTGGGTAGCACCACGGTCTACACACCCCAGGAGGAAACACTGAATTGTGTGTGTGTGTGTATGTGTGAGTGTGTGTGGGGATCTTTCTTTCTTTCTTTCTTTCTTTCTTTCTTTCTTTCTTTCTTTCTTTCTTTCTTTCTTATGTTTATTTTTTGAGAGAGAGAGAGACAAAATGCTAGTGGGGGAGGAGCAGAGAGAGAGGGAGACACAGAATCGGAAGCAGGCTCCAGGCTCTGAGCTGTCAGCATAGAGCCCTGACACGGGGCTCGAACCCATGAACTGTGAGATCATGACCTGAGCTGAAGTTGGTCACTTGACCGACTGAGCCACCCAGGCACCCTTATTTATTTTTATTCTTTTTAATGCTTATTTATTTTTGAGAGAGATAGACATGCGCGCACGCACACACACACACACACACACACACACACACACAGCACAAGTGGGGGAGGGGCAGAGAGAGGGAGACACAGAATCCGAAGCAGGCTCCAGGCTCTGAGCTGTCAGCACAGAGTCAGATGTGGGGCTCAAACTCAGGAACTGCGAGATCGTGACTTCAGCTGAAGTTGGACACTTAAGCAACTGAACCAGGCACCCCTATTTATTTATTTATTTATTTATTTATTTATGTATTTTAAGTAAAATACGCCTAAAATGTATCATCCTAACCAATTCAGTAGTGTTGAGTATATTCGTGCTGTCTTACGGCTAGTCTCCACACCTTCCCTCATCTTGCACCACTGAAATTCTGTACCCCGTTCCCCCTGCTCCCAGGTCCTAGAAACCACCATTCTGCTTTCCATAAGCATGGATTTGACTATTCTTGGTACTTCAGGTAAGAGGATTCATTCGATATTTGCCTTTTGGGGACTGGCTTTGTTCACTCAGCATATAGTGTCTTCAAGGTTCATCTGAGTTGTAGCGTGTGTCACAATTTCCTTTTAAAACTGAATAATATTCCCTTGAATGTATATATTACACTTTGTTTACCCATTTGTCTGTGGATAGACACTTGGGTGGCTTCCACTTCTTGGCTCTTGTGAATAATGCTGGCATGAACGTGGGTGTAAAGATCCCTGCTTTCAGTTCTTTGGGCATGTACCCAGACGTGGAATTGCTGAATCATGTGGTAATTCTATTTTTAACTCTTTGAGGAACCGCCATGCTGTTTTCCATAGCCACTGCGCCATTTTACATCCCGTCAACAGGGCACGAGAGGCCCAGTTTCTCCACATCCTGTCCGACACTTCTCATCGTTGTTGTTTTGATAGTAGTCACACAAAGGGGTGTGAGGGATGTCACTGCGGTTTCGATTTGCATTTTCCTCATAATTAGTGATGCTGAGCATTTGTTCATGTGCTTGTTGGCCGTTCGTGTATCTTCTTTGGAAAAATGTCTTAAGTTCTTTGCCCATTTTTCACTTGGGTGGTTTTATTGTTGTTGAGTTGTAATTTTTCTGTATACGTTCTGGATATTAAATGCTACCCAGTGTTAAATGTGGTAGTTATATTAAACGTGAAAGGTGTTAGTCCTTTCAAAGAAAATGTCCCTGTTCTATTTTCTCACACTAGGGCATTGCCTGTGTGACATTTTGCCTCTGTGGGATTCAGGAGTCATCGTAATGCTTTGCGTTGCGTATTGACTACTCGGGCCAGGGTTTTAAATGTAGAAATTTGAACATTTTTACCCTAGTAATATCTTTATGGTTTGGGAATGTGGCTTCCTGTCTTTCAAACCTTGATGTTACTTGTTTTTTTTATGTTTTGTTTTGTTTTTTGGCATGTGCCTTGTAAACACCTGCATTTGAAATCGTTCAGGTGTTTTACAGTAGTTTTCTTGGGTAGTTGGATTACTTCAAGCCAAGAATAACAGGGGCACCTGGGTGGCTCAGTCGGTTAAGCCTCCCTAGCTCTTGGCTTCGGCTCAGGTCACAATCTCACGGCTCATGGGATCGAGCCCCGCATTGGGCTCCACGCTCCCTTTGCTGCTACTACTCTAAATTGAGTTTACTACCGAGCCCACAACAGTGTTTCCAAGCTTTTGAAACCATGACCACCCCCCCCCCCCCCCGTAAGAAATACACTTTACATCCTGACCAGTTTCACACACCCGACAGAGCCTAAAGTACTTGTTGTAATGAGCATCATCCTTGCAAAGGATGCGCGTTTCCTTTTTTGTGGGTGTTCTGTGGCAACAGTCAACTTTCTGTTATGGTCGATTGCCTGCTGCTGGGGATTCTGTTACATTTGTAAGCCGTTTGATTGTAGAAGCCCTGCTAGCTCTAGTTGCTCATTGAATTTTACCTGCGCTGCTGTTCTTGGGAGGTGGGAGCGGATGGAACATTTCATAGAAACAGCTTTGTTTGGAGGGAGAGGTTGTTCACCAAGCAAGGCCCAGCGCGATGGGAATCACACAGCAGCCCCCCTGCCCCTTAAAAGCACAGGTTCATGGCCACTCGGAACAGCATGCTGTTACCTGCCTCGAGGATATTTGAGGGGAGAAATTCTTCTCTTTCTTTCTTTTCTACACTTATTAACACAACGTGTAGAGGAAACGCATCAGCCTCAAGTCTGGTAGAGTCTTTTAATTCTCCCTCTTTTCTCCAGTGCCTTTTCTTCCTTCCTACGGAAAAGGGAGTTCCATACAGCCAGAGATAAATAGACTGGATGGAATGATGTGAGGGGGAACTGGCTTGGGAGGTGGAGACTGCCTGATGTAAAAGTTTATGTTTGAGGCGGATAGGGAAAAAGACTCTTTAAATTAAGGAAAAGGAAGGTTACAGAATTTTGAAAAGATGAATAGAGGGGATGATTAGCAATCATCTCGTTGGTCAAAGGTAATTAGAGGCTTTTAAAAGATTCAATGGCATGTCCTCTAAGGTTGATTCAGTATTTTCTGGAATTCTGAATTTTCTTATCCATTTGAAATCCAGGTGGGGCTTGTCACAAAACCATAAAAGAATTTGAGTCTTAGGTTAATAAGGATTTCCGTAGCGATGTTTAGGTGGCCGGCTACCCCATACCCGCCAACCCCAGCCCTGTGGAGTTTCTCTTCTTGCCCTGTGAAGATCCCGCAGGACCAGAGTGCTTTCTGTGGGTGGGAGGTCTCTCTGCAGGGTCACCAGAGCCTGGGATGTTCGGAACACAAGCTTGGCTCGAATCATGGCGTCAGCACTTCTGTCTACCTCTTGACATCCAACTAATGAGTCCCAAGTTTTCAGCCACTTTCTTTTTTATTGGGAAGAAGGAGCCTGTCTCACAAACCTGAGAGTTAATAGCTGGTTTGCTGTAGTTGAGTTTGTAACCTGGATGTTTCTGGGTTTACCCACCTGCAAGCATTGCCATGTAAATTAGAGATCATGGATCCAGTCATTGGTTTATTAATCAGTGGTGACTCTGGCTGTGGATTCAAAAGATCAGAATTTGAGTCCCATCTCTTTCCGTTCTAACTGTGGAGGCTTGAGGAAGCCACTTAATCTGTCCATGTTTCAGAGGTGTCAGGAGGATGAAGTGCAGCTATGAATAGCTGGTCCTGAGGAATCTTTGGTTCAAATTGAAAAGAGCCGACATTTTTGAAGGTGGGAAGGTCTTTGGAGATGATCTAGCGTCATGTATAACTGAGACTCAGAGAAATTTAAGTGCATTTTGGTTGTTCCCTTGCTGTAGCAATGGTAGCGCCGTGATTAGCACCCAGAACATGTGTCATTTAATCTGGAATGGGGTGTCCACTCAGGGTTAAGAGGACTGGTTTTGGATTAGTCTCTAGTGGGTCAGAATTATTCCCCTGCACTTTATAGTGTCTGTAGCCTTAGACAAACTACTTAACTTCTTGGAGAAAGTCTTCTCACGGGATTAAATAAAACTAAAAGTCTTTTTTTTTTTTAACTCATAGGGGTGTGGTGAGGATTGAACGGGGTAAATTTATGCAAAGCGCTGAGCACAATGTCTGGTGCATAGAAAATGCGCAGTGTCATTATTATTTCTTAATCCAAGGGCACTGCTTTTGATCCCCCTCCAAGCAATATGCTTCTCTGAACACCAGACTGAGGTTCTGCATGGTCAGAGTGGTTTTGATAGCCATTGTTCAGTACTTAAAAAACAACAAAAAAAGTAAATTTAAATAAATTTCTTTGTTGTTGAACACATGGCTATATTTTTATAATAAAAAATCTGTGTGTTGTGGCTCCATCTTTTTTTTTTTTAATGTTTTATTCATTTTTTAAGAGAGAGAAAGAGCATGAGCAGGGGAGGGACAGAGAGAGAGGGAGAGACAGAATCCAAAGCAGGCTCCAGGCTCCAAACTGTCAGCACAGAGCTCAATGCGGGGCTTGAACTCACGAACCGTGAGATCATGACCTGAGCCAAAGTCGGACGCCCAACCAACTGAGCCATCCAGGTGCCCCCGTGGCCCCATCTTTTAAATAACTTTGTGCCTGTTGCGGTTGATATGATCTAGGAAGGAGAAGCCCTCTTCTTCATTAGATGCTCAAACAGAGATATGGACAATCTCCAGATCACTTCTTTCTGGCATGGCACTGTATTGGGAGCATGGGTGTGTCTGATCACGGAGGGAGTAACAAAGCCACACTGTGGAGTTCTGAGGTATTGGGAAGCTGTCCAGTTTCCTCCTGACCCTGACTCAGGTCTTCCCTGAAATCTTCTGCCAGCCCCATTCTCTTTCTGTCAGCGGCCTCCTTACATAACCCAAAGGCTTTGTTTCCTGAGCTGATGTCTGCAGAGGCGTTCTGTGTCTAATAGAAGAGAACTGGAGGAGAGTTCATATGTGTCACCAGAGTGAGTAGTTTAAGTGGAAAACTGCGGATGCTTACGTTGAATACCATCAATAAATTTGACATTATACCTACCATAGACGACTTAATTCTTTTTTTATTACCAAATGTAATTTGTCAAATTGGTTTCCATAGAACACCCAGTGCTCATCCCAACAGGTGCCCTCCTCAATGCCCATTACTCACTTTCCCCTCTCTCCCACCCCCCGTCAACCCTCAGTTTGTTCTCAGTATTTAAGAGTCTCTTATGGTTTGCCTCCCTCCCTCTTTGTAACTTTTTACCCCCTTCCTCTCCCCCATGGTCTTCTGTTAAGTTTCTCAGGATCCACATAAGAGTGAAAACATATGGGGGCGCCTGGGTGGCGCAGTCGGTTAAGCGTCCGACTTCAGCCAGGTCACGATCTCGCGGTCCATGAGTTCGAGCCCCGCGTCAGGCTCTGGGCTGATGGCTCAGAGCCTGGAGCCTGTTTCCGTTTCTGTGTCTCCCTCTCTCTCTGCCCCTCCCCCGTTCATGCTCTGTCTCTCTCTGTCCCAAAAATAAATAAATGTTCAAAAAAAAAAAAGAAAAAAAAAAAAAAAAAGAGTGAAAACATATGGTATCTATCTTTCTCTGCCCGACTTATTTCACTTAGCATAACACTCTCCAGTTCCATCCATGTTGCTACAAAAGGCCATATTTCATTCTTTCTCATTGCCAAGTAGTATTCCATTGTATATATAAACCACATCTTCTTTATCCATTCATCAGTTGATGGACATTTAGGCTCTTTGCATCATTTGGCTGTTGTTGCAAGGGCTGCTATAAACACTGGGGTACATGGACCCCTGTGCATCAGCAGTCCCGTATCCCTTGGGTAAATTCCTAGCAGTGCTATTGCTGGGTCATAGGGTAGACAGACAATTCTATTAGAAAACTCTTTAAGTACTGGCAAGTTTTAAGTATTTAAAAATACTTTTTAATCTCCTTTCGCCTCTTTAAATCAGATGCTTTAATATTCAAAGTACCACGAAAGAGGTTATGTTCTGAAGACCCCAGTGAAACTCTTTAATTTCAATGATACACAGATTTTGGGGGGGGGTACAGTGATAGTCTCTAAAATCATTTGTCCTTAATTGGACAATATTAACAATAACATAATAATAACAACAATACTGTTGAACTTTCCTTTCAAAATTAGTTTGTTGATAACCTCCCCCCCCCCCCCAGTTTGTTATGCTGGCTGCAATTTCTTCCTTGTGTTATAGAACACCATGAAGGAGTATTGATGAAACCGAGGGATGGGCTTGTCAGATTTAGCAAATAACAGTACAGAACACTCAATTTGCCTTTGAATTTCACATCAACCATGAGTTTTTTGAGGTCTAGGTATGCCCCGTGCAAGAGTTAAATAGCAATTTCAGATAAACAGAAAATAATGTTTTTGCCTACTTCCCATGCAATATTTAGGACATAATTACACTAAAAAAAAAGATTTATTTGAAATTCAGATCTCTCCATTTTGTGTGTGTGTGCATTTCCCACATGCAAGGCTTACATTTGTCTGCCTTTTCTCCCCCATGATGCCGCATACGCATGAATTACAGCTGGAGCAGAGTCGGCTGAACTGGTTCTTGTTGGTCTTGTTCTGCCCTCAGCCTCTGAATTCCTACGAGGTTTATCTTTTTCTAACCTTTTTTTCACGATCCAAGGACTGAGATGTACTGGAACAGCCTGATGGGAATTTGTGACCTGCTTTGAGGCAGGTGAACTAAGAGCATAAGTGCTTTCATTTCACCCCAGAACTATCCAGGTTTCAGACAACGTGCTGACCATTATCCAATCAGCAGCAGGCAAACTCTATTAGTCCTAATGCAGTGATGAGGGGGAAGGGTGCATGTGAGAATGTTCTGGGCCGTATTGGATACCGGCTGAGGTGTAAGTAAAAACTCAGATCTGGGGCTCCTGGGTGCCTCAGTCGGGTCAGCATCAATTCTTCATTTCGACTCAGGTCCTGACCTCACGGTTTGTGGTTTCGAGCCCCGCGTCGGGCTGTGTGCTCACTGCGTGGAGCCTGCTTGGGATTCTTCTCTCTCCCTCTCTCTCTGTCCCTCCCACACTCGTGTGTGCGTGCTCTCTCTCAAAAGAAATAAATAAACTTGAATTGAAAAGAAAAACCAAACAAACACTCAGCTAGATGAGAAAAACGTTGGGCTGAGTGGCAGGCAATGAAGTCACGGCACTGTTTCCTCAAGAAATCAGCCCATGAAGTCCCCGGGAGGGGCAATCCAGTTAGCACAGGGCACCGCTGAGAAGTACGCCGAAAGAGCCCTCTTCATCTCCCCGTTCCCAACCTTAGCCGTCCTGAGTTTAAAATCATTTTTCTCCAAGGAAAGTTGGAGTGACATGAAAACACACGTGTCTGGAATTCTCTCTCTGAGCCCTTTATAAACAAACAGACCAAGACTTGGAAGGGCACACCTTAGGTTAGAGAGTGTTTTCCTGGGCTGGTCTCCAGAGCTTCCTGACTCTGGAACAATGATGTGTTCTTTCCATGTTGCTTTACGTATTTATTTTACAGCAGTCTTGTGCTTTTTATCCACTCATCTCCCCTTGGAAACGCACTCGTGGGCTGCGGGAGCAGAGGTACAGAAACTGTGAAGTGTTTTCTGTTCAGAGGTTCCGTAGACCCTGTGTGTCTGGTTCTCACCAGCTGCTGCCCCCCATCCTCTTTCCTTTCCTTCTCCCCCACCCCCCACCTTCTTTTTCTTTTCTTTTTTTTTTTTTAACATTTATTTATTTTTGAGACAGAGAGAGACAGAGCATGAACGGGGGAGGGGCAGAGAGAGAGGGAGACACAGAATCGGAAGCAGGTTCCAGGCTCCGAGCCATCAGCCCAGAGCCTGACGCGGGGCTCGAACTCACGGATCGCGAGATCGTGACCTGAGCTGAAGTCGGACGCTTAACCGACTGCGCCACCCAGGCGCCCCCCCCCACCTTCTTTTTCTTAATAATCCTAGCAGATTTTTTTTCCTCATCATGTGCCTGTAAATATTTTTGTTGGGCATTCTGGAATTTCTAAACATCCTGATAGGGGAAGTTGGGTATTTCTTCATGGGACGAATTCCTTAAGGAGAGAGTTGCACAGTTTTGATTTTTAGTTTTCTTCTTTCATTCAGTTTCCTTTGCTGTCTAGAAGTGTTACGTTTCTGGTTATAAGGCCAGCACCAGACTATAATTTGTGATAGTGGCTGGAAGGTGTGACTGGAGTTCTTACTTCAGGTTTAATGGTGACAATTCACTTGTAAAATATAAGATGCTGGAACTAGGAGGTTTGACCTAGTCCAACACTTAGCCTCACTGGAGGAAACGGAGACTCAGAGGTGTGAAGTGACTTCCCCAGAGTCACACAGCAGAGTTAGTGGAAACTCTGTGAGTGGGGCTGGGTTGCCGAACTCCCGAGCAGAGCTCTCTCCCAACTGTTGAAGAAACAAGAGTTCAGTTTCATTGAGATGTTCCCTTAAGTTCCCCATTTCTAATTTGAATAGGTTTTTGTTTTGTTTTGTTTTTTGTTTTTTGTTTTTTGTTTTTTTTTTGGTGACAGTCATTCTGAAATGCTCGTCTTCTGAAGGCTAAACTGATGATACAGAATCTCCTTTAACCTCTTCTCAGTTTCCTCCTCCTCCTCCTCATTATCCTGTGAGCATCATTTATTTGTGGCTTACTACCCAGATGCCCTGTGCTAGCATGAAATACTGAACCCTCGGCCCTCGGTTACACTAAAACTCCAGGATGTCAGGCCTTCTTAGTGCATAGGTTTAATACTGTAACATTTTGGTATCCTTCCTCCTTGTCATTTATCACTTTTTGTTCCCTTCACTGGTGATATTTATAATGGCATTTCCTTGCTCCCCAGTCTCACTTTGCTGCTTTTATTTTTGTGGTGAACCAAGAAATCCCAAGCCCCTTGGAAGTATGTGTGTTTTGTTTATATTTTCGTAGAGAGTTGTCTGGAGGAGCGGGTACCTTTTTGTGACTGGTGGGATTTGGCAAGGATTTTTACTTTATTTTTGTGTTTTTCTGTAAATTGGAACTTGTTTTTAAAACAAAGGCTAAAATTTTTGTAATTAAAACGAGGCTATTTTATTTGGAAACTTAATGTGCTCCAGTGGTAAATAAATAGATTCCGAGTGAGGATTGCTCTTGCCCTGAGACCATGATCCATTTTATTTCTTCTCATTGGAGAGGTTGAAGCAAAGTTCTACAAACTTTAAAAAAAAATTTTTTTTAATGTTTATTTTTGAGAGAGACAGAGCACGAGAGGGGGAGGGGCAGAGGGAGGGAGACGCAGAATCCGAAGCAGGCTCCAGGCTCTAAGCTGTCCGCACAGAGCCCGACGTGGGGCTTGAACTCACAAACGGTGAGATCATGACCTGAGCTGAAGTCAGACACTTAACTAACTGAGTCACCCAGGTGCTCCTAGTTTATTTATTTATTTTTGAGAGAGAGAGCACGGAGAGAGAGACAAGAGAGACAGAGCACAAGTAGGGGAAGGGGCAGAGAGAGAGGGAGACACAGAATCCGAAGCAGGCTCCAGGCTCTGAGCTGTCAGCACGGAGCCCTATGTGGGTCTCGAACTCACAGACTGCAAGATCATGACCTGAGCAGAAGTCAGATGCCTAACCAACCGAGCCACCCAGGACGCCTACAATTGTTTTAAACTAAGCCCAAGGGCCGCCTTTACTGTGATGTCATTGTCTGAATAGCCACCTTCCGCTTCCTGTCTCAGCTCAGACTCCAAAACCCTGCTCTGGTACTTGTAGTATGCCATTTGCTGTCTTCCATTTTTTTTTCTCCCTGCGCATTTCCTGTCCTCTGCTAGGCCTGTGCCGCTGTTATCTTAAGTCTTCCCCTTAGTCTCAGTGCTAGCCATGTGCTCAGTAGGTACCCAGAAGTGATATTTATTGCAGTGACCTGTCATTTTCTGTGGTTACTTCCCTGGGGGAATCTTAGATTTGTCTTGATGGTTGAGGCTGTCTGCTGAGTGATTCCAGGGGTGTAAGAAACTGCTACATGTCACGCATGTTAATCTGTCTAAATTTGTAAGATGTTAAGAGATTTTACATTAGACAGGCTCCCCTCAGCGTTTCTGGATCTATAGGGCAATCCAGCTTTTAGGGGTGGAGTAACAGAGGCAGAGAAGAGGAGTTTGGGGTAACCAAGGTCATGTAATGAAAAATAATTGAATTGAAAAGACTTGAACCTAATCTGATCCATTAGTAGGCTGAAATTATATATATATAAATGTTTTTTAACGAAAACCCCAATTTCTAAGGGCCTTTCAATTACACTGAAACGTAATTCACTAGTGTGGTAGGTCAAACAATGACCCCACCGCCCAATAGATCTCAAGTTCTGATCCCTGGAACCTGTAAATACATTACCTACCACAGCAGAAAGGACTCTGTAGGTGTGATTGAGTTAAGGATCTTGAGGTGGAGGGGTTATCTTGGATTTCCCCCAGTGAATCTGACGTAATAACAAACATTCTTCTTGTCGAGAGATGGGGGGATCAGTCAGAGAAGGAGATTCAGCTGTTGGGATGGAAACAGAGGGGCCGGTGACACAGGGCCAGGAGCCGAGGAACGTAGGCAGCCTCTAGAAGCTGGAAGAGGCGAGGGATGAGCCTCCTGGAGGAACCCGGGTCTGCCAACCCCTTGCTTTTAGCCTTATAAGACCCATTTCTAACTTCTGACCTCCACAACCGTAAGGCGATAAATACATTTGTGTTGTCTCAGGTTGCTGAGTTTGTGGCGATTTGTTACAGGGTCCATAGGAAACGAATAGAGCCTGCATTCAGAAATTTGTAGTTTCTGGACTCCTGTTGGGCTATGAGCGCCCAGATACTTAGACCTGAAGGAAGAGAAGGGGTTCTCACATGGTGCGGGGCTAAAGAGCTTTCCATTTCGACATATTCTCAAGGGGTCAAAAGAAGATCCCTCATAACACAGACTCTCCCGCCGCCCCCCCCCCCCATACACTTAACACTCTGCAGGAACACACACACATACATGCACCTGCACTTAGGTGGAAACAGTTGAGAGAAAGAACGCACATTTCAGTTGGTTTTAACTGGCTGAGTGCCTTGAGTGTTCAGATGCTGCCCAGAATCTGAAGAATATGCCCAGGAAAAGGTAGATACAAGCTGTTGCCTCCCTCAGGTTGAAACCAACACTGTTCATTAACATACGTGGTGTCAGGTATTTTCTGTCAGAAGTAACCAACCCCTTCCTTTAAACATTTCCACTTTCCATACAACACATTTAAATTTTGGTCCCATTTTACTGATATCATGCACAGCATAATATAAGCTCTCAGGCCCTAAGACACCTTGGGGAACTAACTGACATTTGTTACCTACCAACCAGGGGAACAGCTTCCGTGCAAGTGAGGGCTGGGGTTGGGTGGGGGCAGGGCGGAGAGGGTCAGTGGGACAAGGGAGGTCTCTCTGTATGAACTTAAGCTCTGGGAGAAGGATCTACGACACTAAGTGCATCTGTTTGCCTTTTGTTTTAAAATTTTTTAATGTTTACTATTTGCGAGAGTGAGAGAAAGACAGAGTATGAGCCGGGGGAGGGCAGAGAGAGAGGGAGACACAGAAACAGAAGCACGCTCCGGGCTCTGAGCTGTCAGCACAGAGCCCGATGTGGGGCTCGAACCCACAAATTGTGAGATCGTGACCCGAGCTGAAGTCGGATGCTTAACCGACTGAGCCACCCACGTGCCCCGTGTTTACTTCTAATACTGTTGATAATTACCAATTAGTTTTGACGCAGAGCTGAGGGCAGGGCATTTTCTGTGCTCATAGGGCAGTCTTGACTTCCCTGTCCATGAGCTACCAGTTTTATAGCCAGAGTTGAAAGGCGATGAGTCACTCTGTATTCACAGATTAGGCTACGAGTTGCTGTTGGATGCACTGTGACCCCATGGTACAACCAAAGCAGTCTAGGATTTGTGAGGGGGGATCATGGGTCACAGGTGCCTTTCTAAAGTGACCAGAACTGGGGGCCCAGTGGACATTTATTTCCCATAGTCCAAATCCAGTTTTGTTTCCTAATCTCTTGTGTGAACAGCAGTCACAGGGCAGAAGAAAAGTGCAGGCATGTCCCCAAGTCTTTTCCAGATGTGGTGCAAAGATTGAGAGGGAAGACAGTACTCTCATCAGTACAGTTGATTTGCTTTGGAATTAAAAAGAGACTGACACGTTGTTGTGGCTGTTGCTGGCCATATTTTCCACTGACAGTGCCGTGTGTCATTTGGGGGAACTTTGACTTTTATTTCCACTCAATTTGAGGAAAAGACCACGAGACACAATTGGAGTAAATTCTGGAAAAAAGAAGTAAATGCGTTGTGGAGTGCTATAAAGTCTTTTCATAATGTGTTTGATGAACATGCTTTTATTTTCCATCATTCTTCAGGGAAGTAAATGCACTGCATATCCCTCTTTTGAGCAAAGTGGCCAGAGAACGATGTAATCCTCTTTTAGAAACTAGGCCTGCCCTCACTTGCTCATCTCATGAAGGGGACGAGGGAGGCATAGAATTGTGTGCTCGGAACTGTGGGAGCCAGCTGAGGGAACCAGGTGGAGGCAGCCTCTTCCTGATCATTTCTTAGCATCCACAGAGCCTTAATGACTTGAGGTTAGTTGTTCACGACCTTCAACCTGTCATCATACTTGAGAACAGGATCGGTAATTTCTACATAGGGTGGGCATTGAATACCATACCACGTCAGTCTGCTTCGTCTGCTGAGGTCAGCTCCTTTGTTGCACGCTCCACATTTGGGCTTGAGCATGAGGCCCGAGGCCTGTGTACCTTCCCCATTTTGGGGTGCTGTCCTGGGATGGAGTCCCAGGGCTGTTGCCGTGGGAAAAAACATCTCCATTCTTCATCCTTAGAGGGTGACAGTTTTGCTGACAAGACCTGAACCTTAGTTGTCTCCAAGTTTGGGAACCACTTGTGTCCCCTGCTATTCACTTGCATGATCCCTGTGATTAAAAACTGCATTTGGAGAAGGCTGACGAGGGTACAAGAGAAAAAAAATCATGTATTTTTATAAACACTTGACGAGTAATCTTTTCTCTTTATTTGAAGGGTTAAGAGTTTACTTAAGGAAGGTCTCATGGAGAGCTTCAGAATTTCAGAATGAAAAGGGGGGGGGGTCTTAGATTAACTAACCAAGTAGCTAATTGATTCATCCAATCAGAAAGGCTTCTCGAACACCTACTGGGTAGAGGGTTTTGTGCTAGGAAATGCGCTTACATGTCGAGCACAACAGATGTGGTGTCCGTCTCAGGGAGTTCACGGTCTAGGGGGTTAACAGACAATATTCAAATAATCAAAAAAATTTATCACTAACCAGACACTAGAAGAATGGTGAGTCCACCAGAGGAGGGGCTAGGGGGCTCTGAGAGCAGAGGTGGGAAGGGGACCAGTTCTAACCTGGGGAAGGGGGATCAGGAAGATGAATGGGGATTAATCCACAGGAGGGAGCAGGTGATCTGGTTGTCCACCGTCCAACACACACACAGCTACTTCTGGGTTTCGCAGGCAGGGAAAGGACCCTTTTGACATCTTCAATAAATGTCCATACAGAAGGAAGACCTGTGAACAAAGGAGAAAAGGTTGTGTTTGTATTTTACGTGTCGTGGTCCTCAAGATGTCTGGGAGCTAGCGTCTCCATTTCCTTGTTCTTTGCTTTTTTTCACTGTTCATGGCCTGTGTTGTCAAATCACACAAAAGAGAGCCAGGAGGAAGTGGAATGCTCACTTCTTAGGCCTTACTTTCAATTCTGGTGCAGAATTATTTGGGAGAGAGTTTGAAATGATAATCCCAAATGATTTCTCCCTTTGGATGACTGTAGAAGCTAATCACGCAAACCTTGTCTTTAATACTTAGTTGTATCCAGTTCTCTATGTTTTGCTCCTTACTTTATATTCAGAGGCAGATTTCCTACAGTAATACTGATTTATCTGGCCTCTTTCAGACCATATCATCTTGTTTGTTTTGTGTTTTTTTAAGATGAGAAAAAAAATGGTCACTATCCTGTGTATTTTTTCCTTTTAAAAACTTGTAAACTTGTATTAATTTGCTCACCCACACCTCCCTCCCCAGGGGTAATAGCACAATATCTTTTCAGATATGTGTTCATCTGGTATGTTCTGCATCATCTATTATGCCAGGACATTTAGGTACACTCTGTAAATAATGACATCAACTGCAAATGGATTAGGAAAACGGCATAGAATGTAATTTGCTGATTCTGCTAACATACATATTGAAGAGATGACATCACTTTAAAATGTTATTTGGGAGACAGTTTTACAACCAAAGTTAGAAACAGCTTTAGAGGTGCAGAGTCTAGAAACCTTCACTTTTTTTTTTTTTAAATGTTTTTTTTTTTTTTTTTTAAGAGAGAGAGACAGAACATGAGCAGGGGAGGGTAGAGAGAGAGGGAGATGCAGAATCCGAAGCAGGCTCCAGGCTCTGAGCTGTCAGCACAGAGCCTGATGTGGGGCTTGAACTCATGAGCCTTCGAGCTGTGAGATCATGACCTGAGCTGAAGTCGGCCGCTCAACCGACTGAGCCACCCAGGTGCCCCATTAGAAACCTTCGCTTTTTGCTCTCGGTTAGGATGACTGTGGTTTGGGAAGCTTTTGGAGAATATGGCAGCCTTGTGTCCTCAGTTGTTTTTGCGTCTGAGAACCAACCTTGCAGTTGTCATCTGATGAGGTGGCCCTACGCCCTCCAAGCCCCCATGCAGGTCCTCCTGCATCTATTTAGGCTACTAAGGGCCAGCCTTTCTCAGCCTGCCCACATTGGAGTGAGCCTTGTTTGGACTGAGCTACCACAGCTCCCTCCCGTGGGCTCCTCTGGACATTGAGGGGCTGGTCCATGGACCAGACCTTCTGGAAAACACCTGTGTAGCATCCAAGTGCCACTGTGCTCCCATGACCCAGAGCTGTGCTGCCCAGGGCTATAGTCCGTGGCCTCATTTGGCTAAAGAGCACTTGAGATATGGTGATACATATGAGGACTGGGATTTAATTTAATTTAAATTAATTGTAACTTATACTTTAAAACTGATAGATCAGTGAGTGGAAAACTTAAGCATGTGAGTTTACTTTTTCAACTGTTAATTTTATGCTCAAATATTTCCAATAGGAATTCAGCGCCCAAACTGAGATGTCCTGTCAGTGTAAAACACACACCGTATTTCGGTATTAGAAAAATGTTGAGTGCGTGTTGAAATGGCCACCCTTTGGATATGTTAGGTTAAGTAAAACAGATGATTAAAATAATTTTACCTTTCTAAAAACTGCAGCTATGAGAAAATGTAAAATTACTAAGTGGCTTGCCATATTTTGATTGTTGGGCACTGATCTAGAGCTTACTGAAGGAAAGGTACAAGGGCCCTCTTCGTGGGGGTCGTGTGAACGTGGCATTAAGTGCGAGGAGGCACAGTACGAACCCCCTCTACTTGGTAGTATCAGTATCGCCGAAGGCAACAGGGCAATTCCTGGCCTTAAGGAGACCTCAGTTTTCCTCAGCGGAATAAAACGGACAGACTGTTACATTGGACAAGAGGTAGATGAACTTACATAAAGGATATGAAGGAAGCTCTAATAGTTAGGCAGTGAAATACAATAGGTCTTTTAAGAAATTACTTTTATGTGTGTTGCTTTTTAAGGGGAATCCCTACAATAAAAATGTGTATATTTATGGACACATTTATTAAGGTGTGAACATATGAATAAATGAGTTTGTGTAGTTTTATCTTTCTGTCACACAGTTTTAAATGTATATAAGCAAGAAATAACTTGATATAAGGAAGACATCACTTGATTTTCCATCACGCTGTGGTACTGGGCCAGTTGGATTATGGGCTCCAAGTGTAAATTCATAAAAAGAGCTCACAGTTTGGTTGAAACCTCCACCTCTTCAGAGAGATGGGCTTGTATATGTGTTGCTTTTGAAGCACCCCCTCTTGGCGTGAGACCAGTTTGATCACTTTGAGAACCACTACCTTTTCATCTTGGTGTTTTCTGGGGAAAACGTGTAGCTCACGTACCAGAGCTGTTCATGTGACTTAGGCTTAATTTTGTGTTTTTGAAGCAAAATCATAGGAAAAGGATAATTCTGTACTCTTTGTGCATGCTTGTTAGATACACAGATGATTTCTAAGAAGACACTAAAATGTTATGAAGATAACAAAGCTGTTTCCTTGCTTATCTTTAAGGCTGTGTATTTTGTTGATTGTGCGTTTGGTCAGTTAAGAACCAAAATGTGAGGAAAACACTTTCATTGTGACCTCTTGAAATCACAGAATGCAACGATTGTTCGTGAGGCTTCCTGGTTAAGTATATGTGTATAGGTGTACCTTGGTGGATCATGTAATTTGTTGAAAGCCCATGATATTTCCTACTCATCTCCAACGCAATATATATAGTTCACTATTTATGTACTTGGTCAGTTGTTAAAGAACCAAATGGAAATCACTTTCATTTTGGCCTCTTTAAATAATAAATCACTGCACGATTTCATCATACTTACACACACACACACACTTAATCACACACACACACACACACACACACACACACACACACACACACACTGATGGATGACATAATTTATAGAAAGCCAATGAAAAACTGCAGAAACCTGTCATTTATACATTATGATTTCAGATCACCATTGTATATATTACCTGATTTTCAGTTTCCTTAAAAAAAAACAACCCATGAACTTCTCAATTTTTGGTTACCTCTCTCTGCTTTCTCTCTATCAGTCATCACTCTCCCCAACCCCACTCATTTCTTCCTTGATAATAAAACCCCAGCTTTGCTCAGTCCTCTCCCATCCATTGCTCTAGGTATGTGGTCTAAAACATGATTGGCCAGAGCTTTCATTTCTCAGCCTTGGCTGCTCCTTAGAATCACTGGGAGATCTTTCAGTTCAGATGCTTGGGCTGTGCTCACAGAGATTCTGATTTAGTTGGTCTACCTGGCTTAAGCCATTTTGAAATAGGTTCTTTATGACATGTAGCTGAAAGCATTCTAGTAGACACAAGATCAGTAAGGTGACCACAGAATTTCTCATTCAAGTCTGATATGGTTCTAAATGTCTTCAGAATTCCTACTTCCCACTCATGCTTTTGAGGTGGCTTGGTGCAAACACATTCTTTTCTAGCATCAAAAACACTAGCAGGTTGTTTTGTTTCATAAATGCTGCCCACTCTTTCTTGGTGAGCCAGGTTGTATGCGGTTTAGTCTCGTGATGCTGCCCTCATTAATTATGCCTTTTGAGGTAGTGTGGAGTGATGGTGTGTGATCACTGAATTTTGGGGGCCTTTCGTCTGGCTCCAGAGAGGTGAAATTGTTAGGGAACGACTAGAAAAAGAACATGAAAAGAATAGGGAAACGTGGACATGAACAAAATTTTCATGACCGTGAAAATGCGATACACGAACAAAATGATAAAACGTAGATCGTAAACATCTGTCAAACAAATCCTTGTAAGGAAAACATTTTTAAAAAAATGTTGACTTTGTAAAAGACTGAGGTAACCAAACCATTCTTAGAAGAGCATGCACGGTTAAGGGAAGATTTAAGAAAGAAAGTCTTAATAAAAGCATAGATGCTCTTTCTCAATCCCCTCTAGAATTTTACCTTGAGTCACGTTTGCTGGTTGACATTTTTGTTTTTCCTTTGAAAATGAATAGTTGCTGGATACTCCTTGTTTCTCGTCCCTTGTATATTATTGTGTTAACTCTCTCTGCTGGGGACTTCCAAACTTAGATGAAGGGCATTAGGACATTCAAGATGGGCAATGACGTAAGACGGACTTACTCAGTTGTAGATCGCGGTGCCATATCAGAACATTCTGTCCCGGGGAGAGACAATAGTGACTCAGAAACTCCTGTTGGAGTTGTATTATAATGCAGAAAACCATTCCAGAATGGTTTGGGCATCTGGGATACTGACTTCATTCCGTGGCCACGTGTCCTTATAAATTTAATTGTCAGGGTGCTGTCCTTTTTAGGGCTATGCTGGTTACATGTCCACACTGATCAGTTCATTGCACAGCAGTGAGCCTGAGTTATTGCTCTGATGATTTAGTTCTTCTTCATAAAAACAGTTCTTCCATGGCTAAGTGGCAGGAGATGCAACCAGCACCATTTTTGCTTTGTAAAAACCCAGCATTAATCTTCCTTCTGTTCTGACCTTCAGTGGTTATGTGTTAGGACCTGCTTTTGTGTTATTGTTTCCCCAGAATAAAAGAGATTTTAAGTGCAAGAGTTTTAGACATGTTTTGGCTCCCAGGAATGGGTATTTTCAATTGTGTTTTCTTCCAGCACATGCCCAACTATGGTATTCAGTGTGGATTGTCTTAAAAATCACTAACTCTTATTATGATGATGATTATTATTAGGGGTTTGATGGAGAAATTTCCCAACAAGTTTTATGTTTTGAGTGTCGGTGGGGAAAACCCGCCAGCTGAGGTGCCTGGTCGCTCCCCTGCCTTTCCTCACCCTTACACTCCTCTGGAAGGCAACTCTTGTAGTTACGGCTTGCAAACAATTTGAGTAACTGCCTTGGATTTCCCTCCTAGAGTAATTAAGCATCGTTTCTTGGAAATGTAAGCATGAGACTGAGAATTAAGTTGTGGTAACACATTTGGCAGAGGAATTGTGTATTGGGAAAAGAAAAATATCCTGGAGTGAGTTTCAGTTTTGCCGATAGGGGAACTGGCTTTATTTAGCGAACTGGAACACGACGAGACCCTGGGCCCTGATGGCAGTACTTTCTCTTCCCAGATGTGTCTACCTGGGCACAAGACCAGCTTCCAAATAAAAAACTTGAAAGTAAATGGCACAAAACAGAGACAGAGCCCTTTCAATAAAGCTTTTATACTATGGCACCATAAAAATAATTTATTTGCTATCAAAAGCTTAAAACAGAACCGCTGTCTGATGGATGGCTTTTCCTCTGCCCTTAAGATGACAGTATCTGTCACCCCAGTCCTTGGTTGTAAGCCTAACCTATATAAAAAAAATAATAATAATGGTGTGGTGGGGCACCAGCACCTACTGGCAGGTGGCTTATCTATTATTTAATGAGTTTCTAACAATGAAAGTAAGTGTAATTTCTTGAGTCACTTACTTATAGATTCTGCCCAGAGAAGTTTAAGTTGTATCATATTGAAGAACAGGAGTGAACTATCGTTTAAAAAAAAAAAATGGCCCAGAATAAAACCTCCCTTCTCTGTGAAGGTAACTGATCTGAAATATTTTTGTATATGTGTTTTCAGGGGCAGCATAACACAGCGTTCAAAACTCTCAGTCTGTCTGTGTCAGGTGGACAGCTCTGTGGGCGGGCTTCTGGCTGAGTGGATATGTGTTTTTGGTTGTTTATACTTGGATGCTTTGGATGGGAATAGAAAGGGAGTCAGCCTTTCATTTCAGGCAGAGGAGTGTGGTGAATTAGACACAACTTTGGACCCGGGTCCCGGAGAACTTGGTTCTCATCCCGGACCAGTTACTTACTAGCTGTGTGGGCAAGTCACTTCATTTGTCAGAACCTCCCTCTTTCCTTTTGTGAAGTCAGGATGTCAGCTCATCTGTGTGGTCCCTTCCAACATTGTGTTTTTGTGAGCGGGAGCCTACGGCATTTGAAGTGGGAGCCCATAAAGGGTCATCGGAGCTGTGTAGCCTTATTTGCTACTCAGAGAGGCTGAGAGAAGCCACGAGGTGACACAGAGCAAGGCTCTTGTGGGCCAAGTCCCCACTTCAAGCCCCCTGAAGGTCTCATGATCTTGGAGGTCACTGGTCCTTCCCTAACCCTTCTCTTTAAAACACATGTGTCGATGGGGCGCCTGGGTGGCTCAGTCAGTTGAGCGTCTGACTCGATTTCGACTGAGGTCCTGATCTCAGGGTTGTGGGATTGAGCCCCGTGTCAGGCTCCACACTCAGTGTGGAGTCTCTCTCTGTCTCCCTCTGCCCCTCTCAACGGCTCATGCGTGCATGTTCTCTCACTCTCTCAAAAATAAAATTAAGTTAAAAAAAGGCACGTCAGGCCTTTTCTCTATTGTCATTAAGCTGTATTTCCGTCTTATTTACTCAGATTCTTCATAAAGAATGATAGCTTTTTTTAATAAATTAAAAGAAAGTTTTTACTTATTTTTGAGAGAGCGCAAGCAGGGGAAAGGCAGAGAGAGAGAGGGAACAGAGGATCTGAAGCAGGCTCTGCACTGATAGCAGTGAGGCTGATGCGGGGCTTGAACTCATGAACTGTGAGATTATGACCTGACCCGAAGTCAGACGCTTAACCAGCTAAGCCACCCAGGCGCCCCGAGAATGATAGGTCTTGAGAAAGTTCCTGGAGCAAGATAAAAGCTCTCCTCCAAGATAGCCCCCCTCCCCGCTCCCAAGCTGTTTTTTCATAGGAATGGTGGGGTATCATTTCCTTCTTTTGCTTTTGTTTGTTGGTTCATTCATTCATTCAATAAATGTTTTTGAGAGTCTGCCGAGCACTGGGTATTACTAGATACTTGGACACAAAGACAGGTAGGACAGGTCCTACCTTCGAGAAGCTTTATACCTTGGTAGTGACGCCCTCAATGTGTTACATGAGCTCTGTATATGTGTGTTCATATATATGAAATTATAGCTCCTTCAAAGTTTAGCAAAGCTTGGTGTGTAGCAAAATGGCACTGAATTTTGCTTTGATAGTTTCCCCTCAATTTATAAGAAAAGTTGCTGCAAATGATCGTAAAGAAAGAGTCCTCTTCGGCATTCACTGTGGAGATGATGTTGAGGACATCGACCTTACACTATGGCAGCCCTCTCGTGGGCATTTCTTCGAAGACTAAGTTTCATATAAAATGAAATAATAATAACGACAAAACTTAGTGTGCCCTCGGAGGGATTTTTTCCCCCTTGTGACTGTACATTTTCTCCCTTGTCATTCATGTTTTCTTGTTTAGTTTGGCCCTGAGGAGGCTCAGAGCTGAATTCTGTTGTTAAAGTAGCACTTTCCTGCCTCTGTAGCTCTCCCTCTATTGTGTTTCTCTGTGTGGGTTTTACTATTTTATTACTACTAGGTAAAATAAGAACTACTATATGGATAGTGCCTCATAGTTTACAAATATTTTCAGAAAAAATCTTGTCAGATTCTTGGGATCCATGAGCTTCATAAGTCCCCATTTAAATATTTTCTTCTGATTTCTTTTAGTTTGAGAAGTTGGGTTTGAAGCAGTGACCAAGAATTTCCAGGAAATCCATTAAGGAATGAATTATTCACCAGAACAGGCTCAAAGTTAGGACGTGGGTTTACAGGACACAGGCAAGGAGATGGTAAAGTTATGTAAAGAGGAAAATACTTCAGTATAGAAATCATCTTCGGGGTAATTTATTCATCTAGAGAGATCACACACAAAGCTCAGTGTTTGAAGTCAGAAGAAAGGAGAGTGAACATTTGGATGGAAGTGAACAGTTGGATTGGCACGACTTTTACTACTGTTTTTCCTTTGGAAGATGGACCAAATTGTGAGCCTTGTGGATTTCATGTGTTGAGAATTTTAGCTAAAATAGATGCTTATGTTGAGACATTTCCTAAATTCTACACCCACATACTCAGTCTTTGTGTTACTGCCAGGAACACATTTTCCAAAATGCCAGAAATTGCATTTTACTCTTTAAATATTGGGTTTAAATATATATTCAAGAGAAAGAGTGCATTTAATTTACTTTTGGCTCAGTAATAATTTAAACTATGAATGGAGATAATGTAATTGTTGTCTGTATTGGTTGTTAAGATATTTGGACTCAGTAACACGTTTATGTGTTTCCAGATTTGACAGATAAAGGGTACAGAGTGCAAACTCCTTCCCATGTCTGTCCCCAGGCACACAGGTCACCTCCTCCTCTGTCAACTGGTGTCAGTCACCAGTTTCTTGCATATCCGTCTGGCTATGCCATAGAAAAGAATATTATTTTCTTCCTTTTTTTACACTGATGATGATGTGCTATGTTCATTGTTCCATGATGTATGTATTTATGTTCGCTTAATTCCTGAGGGGAAAAAAAGGAAAAGTATAGAGCAAATGGGGAGTCTGTGGTATTCCCCTCTACAAACGAGTGTGGGGGCTCAAAGGACAGTGTTGTAATAATCACAACAACCTTGATTAGGTAATCAGTCAGAACATGGAGCTATGTAGCGCTGAGGTGACTTGGGGATGATCCACCACGTTTTTGTGACACAGTGGTGACTTATGGGGCCAACGTATGGAGGAACTTGCTGTTTGCTTTATTATTTATGGGGAATTTTGCCTTTGGGTTTGGACATTGCCATGCTTCTCATTTAATCTAAGTTTTAGTTACGGCTGCACTCAATTAGTGCTTATTTCCTTTTTTCCATTTTACAGAGACATTGGGTAAATAACTAATGTATGAGCTACTTTATTTCGCATGGGAAGCTCACACCCCTTGGTTGGGAAATGTGGGATGTTCACTGAGTTCTTGTGAGTTTAAGGTAAATTGTGGGCTCTGAGAGCAGGGACTGGGGCTTGGCCTGCCACGCCCACCCATGCTCCTCTTCAGTTGACCCCTCTCTTCATGTTTTACACCTCGGCACCCGGGACATTTTGGCGTGGTAGAGCTATGTGTGAGCACAGTTTCTTGTACCCAGCAGGCTTATTATCCTTCTCCTCGGCCCAGATGGACGATCGTTCAGCATCGTGTAAGTACAGTGAATCAGATTCCTCCACCTGCAAAATGACATTCGCCGGTCTGTGGGAGGTAGGGTGCAGGTGCCCCAGCGTGTTGTCTGTGTCTGTTCACACACCCGTCTTTCCCACGTAGCTGTGAGTGGCTTCGGGGCAAGCGCTGTGCTTACCCCTAGACTCTGGCACTTTAGGTAGGATGCCGTGCACGCTGAGTGAATGCAGATGAAGCTGGCTCTCCAGAGCTCAGTTCTGAGCTCAGATGAGGGGAGACTTTGGGGTAAGGGGCTAGTTCGAAAGCTTTTGACAAAGGTGAGGGATGATGGAGCTCTGCGTTGCCTAGTTCTCATTGCCGTAGCTAGGTTTCTCAGGAAAAAAGTACATCTTCTATTAGATGTATGCAGTATTTACAATTGAATAAATCTGACATTGGGACGGCACAGAGAGCCCAGTATCGTAAAGGAATATAGGGAGTTAGTAGCTACCTTGTAATCAGGAAGGATAATATTTTTTAAACAATTGATTTTTTTTTACACTGTATTATGATAATAAAACTGAAAACTCGTCAGGCGGCTGAGAGGTTTGCATTCGTCTCTTGATCCTGCAGACATTCATTCACTCATCTAGTCCCTCTCTGTGCTCATGGAAGCCAGAAGGATTTAAAAGATGGGTACGATACAGGGTAATTAGGCCTGTGTTTCAGATATTGAGCTCCAAGGGTAAGGAAATCTTGCATTATTCTTTATGTAACAGAAATGTTTATGCAAGTCTGTGTGTAAATCAGCCCTGAGTAAATTGAATCAAATGGAATGTGCTGACAGAAGTTGCTATTTAAAAAAACCTAGTGATGAACCTTTTGTGAGATAAAGAACTTCTAAAAACTGAAATCCAAATAAGTACACGCTCATTTGCGTGGTTCTTCCCAAGGCAGAGTGTCCTGTATCTTCTGTGTTGATTGAATTCTGGTTGGCCAACCACCTGGTTGGTTAATGGAGTGTATACCATGAACCAAGTCAGTGACACTGACGTCCTCCAAAGGAAATAAACTAATCTACCGTTGTACGAAATCGGCTGTTAATTAGGTTTTAAATTCTCCAGCTTGGGTGAGTGTGATTGCATCTTTCCTAACAGACAAGCATCTGCAAGTGCAAATCCTGATGACATCCCTAGCAGCAGGCATTAACTTGCAAACCCTTGTAAGTGGATTGCGTTTCCAGTATCAGGAGAGCTTCCTGACTCTTCATTTTACCATGAAAGTTGGGTCCTAGAAGACTAAGTACGAACAGTACCACTCCAACAATGCCGATTTTTTTTAATAAACCCAAAGGGAACTACCAAAGAACCAAAGAACGTGTAAGTTGGAAGGAAAAAAAGAAATTCTCAGGTTGTTTACTTATTTACAGTTAAGGCATGCTAGAATTAGGCTAAGAAAATTACTCTGTAATTTAAACTACCGTGACAGCCTCTAGAAATGACTAGCAGCATTCAAGAGCACCGCGGTCAGGCTGGCATTTCTGTCTCCATCTTTTTACATTTGCTTTCGGTTTTGTAAAAAGTTTGCCATTAGCTATTTCAGTAAAGCGGCTTTGTTGTTCGATCATACCGCTCGTTGAGCCGAAGCCTTTTGGGAAACAGCATTTGGAGAGAGACCCATGGTGTAATAGCTGATCCCACTGGCACGTGTCCCAGAGTGAGCAGGGCTGGAAGCTTTTAGCGTAGTTGAAAGATGCCAGTCTGTCATTTGCATCCATTGAAATTGAGCAAGAGATTTCGGCTTGAGTTTTATGTTATGTTATACCACCGAGAGCAGCTGGTGAAGGGCTGCAAATTCCGTGTGAGCCGGGACCTATCAGCCGGTGTGTTTAATGGAATCCTGCTTCATCTTGGGAGTAATTTCTGGGGCATAATAATAATAATAATGCACACTCGTGGTGAAAGATGATGCTCGTGGTTTTAGAACGTGCAGACTGAGTAGGGGGTCTCGACATCAAGGTGGTAGTGGGGGAAGGCAAATATTCAATAAAAGGATCGTGATGAGGAGAAAGCAGATACTTTCTGGGATAAGGAAAGCCACGAATATGTGATCAGTTTAAGAGTTTTAAATAACGTGTTTACAAAATCTGAGCTTTACAGCACTAGTAATAGTAGGCAAAGCATCCAGCCTCTAGCTTCATTTAAAAAAATCTACTCCTTCTTGGAGGGTCACTTGCTTTTGTTCAAAGTCAACCTTTTCCCCCAGGGATGTGTTTAATTAAGGCCATCATCTTCCATTAGTGATGATGCCAATTGGATCATTCTTTTCACTCTTCCTGTCCTGCCCCCTTTACTTGACTCAAAAAATAATTTGTGCCACCATGTGGCTTGTTTTTAACTTGCAAAACATTTTCTGCAGGACTGAGTTTATATGAGATTTTAAGATTTGTGGGCAAAATAGAACACTCCATTGTGAGAGCTTCCTTCATTCATTTTTGTTCTCTGGTGCTTGATTTGACTGGTGCGGAGTTAAAGAATGGATGTGTTCCACGCCTTATTGAGGAAAGCACTGAGAACTGGCCAGGTCCCACTTAACTTAGTTTCTGAATGACAGGGCTTTGGCACGCCCTCAGTCTCTCCCCATTCCCAGCCCATCCCACCTCATTAAGACTTGGGCTGTTGCAGCTGACAAATCTCCATTTTCAGTGGAATGCATGCCTTTATTTTTTTCCCTGCTGAGAAGGCATCAATGCCTCTTAAAATGGTGGCTTGAATTTGTTGGGAGTTGGAAAAATCTTGCAGAGAATCAGTGGAACATGGAGGGATTCTGTTGTGAGAACGTGCCAGGGGGCAGGGCAGTCGAGGGAGCTCCTTGCAGACTTGAAATTCAGCCGCTTATACTGGTGACATAGTCTGTTTTAGGGTGAAGAAAAAAAAAAAGAAAAACCATAGTAACCCCTTTGGAATGACCTAGGGACGTTATGACGGAAGAATCTCAACATAATGAGTTTATTCCAATGATTCCGAATAGGTGAATTACTTTTTCGAGATCTGTTTTCACCCTGGTTACGTGTGCAGTATTTGCCTGTGGAGTGGAATGCCGTATGCAGCAGGTTGATTGCGATCTGTAACCTTCCTACCATGGAAACTCTCCCTGTTACTTTCTTACTTAAAAACTTGCAGTACTGGGGCACCTAGGTGGCTCAGTCAGTTAAGCGTTTGACTCTTGGTATCAGCTCAGGTCGTGATCTCACAGTGGTGAGTATCAGGCTCCACGCTGGGTGTGGAGCCTACTTAAAAAACAAAAGCGACAATGGGGCGCCTGGGTGGCTCAGTGGGTTAAGCGTACTACTTCGGCTCAGGTCACGATCTCATGGTCCGTGAGTTTGAGCCCCGCATCAGGCTCTGTGCTGACAGCTCAGAGCCTGGAGCCTGTTTCAGATTCTGTGTCTCCCTCTCTCTCTGACCCTCCCCTGTTCATGCTCTGTCTCTCTCTGTCTCAAAAATAAATAAACATTAAAAAAAAAAAAGATTAAAAAAAAACCCAAAAGCAACAAAAACCCAAAAAGCCAAACCTTAACTTTGACCTCCCACAGCTTCTGGGTCATGTGCACAGAGACCCTTGATAGTCAATTCAGCCTTCTCTTCAGCAATGCCCCTGTTCTGACCAGGTTCTAACCATACCCACCTGATTACCAGCAACCATGGCAGTATGGTTTTATCTGTTGCCAGGATGCCAGCCCTCTCCCTGGCCCAATGCTCAATGATGCCCTTGGCCTGTTGAGGTTTAAGCTTAAGAATCTCCTCTTCCCTGAGTCCCTCAGCCTCAAGTTAGGACTATCCTCTCCCAAACTCCCCTCACATCCTATATGCGCCTCTGTGTTCTAGCTCTTCATTGCTGTGGAACAGATCACCCAAAACAGTGCCTTAGAACAGTGGCAGGCATTTATTTTGCTCATGAATCTGGACCGTTGGCTGGGCACAGCTGGGCAGTTCTGGCCTGCGGTCTCATGTGGCCACACACAGTGGGGCGCCACGTCCCCTCAGAGGTTCCTTTGCTCATGGTTTGGTGCTGAGACCTGGAAGATTCCTACAACTGGCCGTCGGAACTGCTGGGGCTCCTGGGACATCTCTGTCTCTCTCTCTTCCCGTGTCCCTTCTCCATATGGCAGCCTCAGGTAGCTGCACTTCTTCCGCGATGGCTGAAGGCTCCTGGAGTGAGTGTCCCAAGAGAGACTGGCAGCGTTGAAAGTCACGCACGGTTGCATTAGCAGCACTGTATTCATGGAGATGGGTACAAAGACATGCTCATGTGTGGGGCAGTTACACAGACCCCACCTCTTGATGGAAGGGGTGTCATAGAATGAAGGGACATGGTTGGTTTTTTGTTTTTTTTAGATTTTAAACTGGAGTAAAATACACGTAACATAAAATTTACCATCTTCACCATCTTTAAGTGCCCGGTTCAGTGACCTTAAGCACATTCGTATTATTGTGCAGCCATCACCATGTTTATCCACAGAGCTCTTTTCGTCTTGTAAAACTGAAACTCAGTATGCATTAAGCAGTAACTCCCCATTTTCCCATCCCCCTGGCCTCTGGGAACCACCATTCTACTTTCTGTTTCTACTTCCTGTAAGTGAAGTCCTATGGTAGTTGACTTTCTGTGGCAGGCTTATTTCTCTCAGTGTAACATCCTCAAGATTCATCCAAGTTATAGCCTGTGTTAGAATTTACTTCCTTTTTAAGGCTGAATAATATTCCATTGTATGTATACAGTATGGAGGTTTTATTTAACCATTCATGTGTCGATGGACACTTGGGTTGCTTCTGCCTTGTGGCTATTGTGAATGATGCTCCCTTGAACATGGCTGTACAGTGAAGGCCATGTTTGAAAATCAGCTCACCGTTACGGTTCATTCTGTCTTTTGGTGTCCTTTTTCTTCACTGCCCTGGAAATACTTGAGAGCAGGAACAGTGACTTTCCAACTTTAAATCCCTAAGGCCCAGCAGAGGCACAAAAAATATCTATTAGCTGAGTCATGAATGGATCAATGGATGGATGGATGGATGGATGGATGGATGACAACTACTATAGAAGATAGAAGGTTTCATTTCTGAAGTGTGTCAATGGCTATATTGTGTCATACTGAAGATGGGGCCATCCCATGATGTACATCCTAAAGTAGCCACTGCTGAGTTGTACTCTATTATTTTAGTATCCTTATTGGATAGCACCTGGTACAGAGTGAACATTTTATAAATATGGGTTGAGTTGAGTTAAATTGCAATTGGGAAGTGGAATTTGTAAGATGATGTTTTAATAATCTTTCATCATTTTCTGTCTTCCATTGTGCATAACACGTGATCCTGTATTGAGTAATTTTCTGAGTAATTCAAGGAGTCGTGAGGTAGGACCACTTCCTTGGTGTGTTGACTAGTTTCCATTGAATTACATTTGAAGCCTGCAACCTTGACTATGACACGTTATGTGCCAATTGTGTAATATTAGACTTGGTTTTCATTGCCTCCATTTTAGCCCTTTTCACAGGCAGGCATGGGTGGTAGCAGCTCTTTCTAGAGCACAGGCCCCTTTACACTGGCAGTGACTGTGGATGGCATCGTGGCTCATAATCAAATTCGTGCATAGTCTGTGTTGCCCTTTCATTTTTGTTAAAATTTAAAGACCAGAGACGATGGAGGACCTCTGTTAATCTATCAAATAAACAGCCAGGGCGTCTGGGTGGCTCATTCGCTTAACTGTCTGACCCTTGATTTTGACTCAGGTCATGACCTCTTGGTTGGGGGTCAGCTCAGCTCTGCCCTGAGCGTGGATCCTGCTTGGGATTCCCTTTCTCTCTGCCCCTCCCCTGCTCATGCATGAGTTCTCTCTCTCTCTCTCTCTCTCTCTGTCTCTTTCTCTCTCTCTCAAAATAAATAAATAAACACTGAAAAAGAAACAGCCTTCTTTGCTTTTCTTTGCCTTCTTTTATTATCCACCCCCATCAGAGGGTCATGCAAAAAAAAAAAAAAAAACAAACCCACAAAACAAAAATGAAAATTAAAGTGATCATAATATCCTGATTTCCTGTTTTATTATAAATGAGATAAACACTGGGTAGTGTTTTCCTGTAATTTCTTCCTGTATGTTCTTCAAATTAATGTTTGAAGAATGGTTGGGAGTTTCCATAGGCCTCATACATCTTTTATTTAGACAGTAGGATAAAATGGAACAGCTTTGGATTTGGAGTCAGATAGGCTTAAGTCTGGATTTTGGTTCTGTCATTTACTTGTAAATGTTCTATTTGGAAAAGGTAGAACTAATAATAGTGATCTCTTGGCCAGTTGGAAAGATTCAGTCCAACCCAGTTGACCTGTGTCTGAAAATCTATGTGTTTCTAGGAAATTTGATAGTAACAATTTGATCTTCAGCATCTGTGTGCTTCTGTATTTGTAAATATAAACATGAAGAAAGCTGAACCCGCCATATTTCTGGAAGCTGAGGTACCAAGAAGGGATGGTTCTGCTTTATCTCTTTCTTTTTGCTTATCATGGCATTTGAGATAAGGCTGGATTTTTATTTGACATTTGGGGAAGTTGAGACCCAGAAAATTAGGTGGATGATGCAAGGCCCCGTAGCATATGAGAAGCAGAGCCAGGGACTTTGTCCATCGTTATACTGTATTATTTATTATATCACTGCCCATCCTACCATTTTCCCAGTCTTCCCCCCACCTCCTTTGCAATCCCAATTCACTGTACTTCAGTGCACTGTGCGCACACACACACACACACACACACACACGCTGGATGGCAGAGATCAAGAAGGATGCAGTGTCCGGCTTGTTTTCCACGGGAGTCTGCCAATACTGTTCCAGGCTAGACATGGTCGATGCTTGTTGATCACTTACAACAATAGCATATTTGGAAGAGCTAAATATAATTCCTTCTTTCTAGGTTTTCCTTTTCATTTGTAGTTTTTGGACCCATGTGACAGACGTCCTCGAGGCGCCCACATGATTTTCTCTTTCTGTCCATTTCCACGGCCGGCATCTCTGCTATAACGTAACACAATTTCTGAAAACCTCACCTTCTGCAACATCGTGCCATCAAATGAACGGGACTTATGGGAAATATATATAGGGTTGGGGCCAACCACTCTAAATCGATGCCACTTTGCAACCAGAGGACTAACAAAAACGATAAAAAGCAGAGTAAGAGCACAGTTCACAAGGTGTATTAAATTCTTACTGTATGCATACATATTTGGATAAACATGACTTGAAAGTATGAAGAAATGGGGGATGCTTGATGGAAGGGGATGGAAGGGAGGAGATGAAGCCAGTGAGGATTGAGCGATGAGAGGGAAGTGAACAAAGGTCTCGGAGACTTTTGTGCAGAGGGGTACTTAAAAGACCCGGGGCCCAGGAACCTCAGGCTGTGCGGGGAACGGACGCATGGGTTCTTGTGCTGTATGTATGGAACATCAGCTTCACTGCGTGGTCTCTGGAACGTGTTATTCATGGGCAATTTCAGATATTCAAGTGGCCCATTAACTATCCCTGAACCCTGGAAAGTAAATAGAGATCTCTCAGAGGACTCTTCCATGGAACTTTATTTAATACCTTGTTGTTCTTAAACTTTGGAAACCATGTGACAAAAGGCCAAGGACAGCGTTGCGGAGTTTCTCAAGGGTGTACAACCTGGGGCAAAATCAGTAAGCAAAAGGGCAAACTGATGAGATGGGATCGAATCCTTTGTGGGGGCACAAGACGCCTTTCCCCAATGAAGGGAACAGTATCAGTGAATACTGTCTTCTCAGGGTCTGTAGCCCATTTCTGTCTTTTATTTTCTAGATCTCATTTGTTATTTTTAACTTTTTTAAAAATACTAATACTATGGAAATGCATTCTGTGTCACCTGTGCACCAATCAAAAATAGGTATAAACACCATGAGTGCCTCTAACTGCATGGTTCTGGAAAGGTTTGAAGATGATGGAAAGTGGCTGGCTGAAACTGGCCATGGGCACTTGACTGGGGCTCCTGAGTAACTTGACCTTCAATTCTGTCCTCACCAAACCTCCCACATCTTCAGGCCCCATCGTGTGGGAGCTCAGTGTATCCCTGTATCTCACAGAGGTCTCTGCTGGGTAAGCTGGGGGATGGTTTATGGCTTTCTGAGTCTTTGAGGTTGGGGAGGTGAGAGAGAGGGCTTTGTAGAACAAGATGTGACAGGAGAGACTAGAAAATGGGGCTAAATAGGAGCAGGAATATGAACTAGGAGCCAGCAACGCAGGCTGGAATGTGTGTCCTACATCTCTTTCTGGGAGTAGCTTGCTAGAGTAGCTCTCAGACGCTAACCACGATATAAGGACTGTTTGACCAAGAGCCACATGTGTGGGCCACCCTGCAGAAGTTAGGAAAGGCAGTCATCTCTCAAAGCTGGATGGAGCAGAGGTGTCCCCTAGTGGGTGGTAATTGAGCAGGTCTTTAAAGAATGGACAGGGTTGGGTTAAGTGGAGGTGGTGCGACTGTAGGGAAGGAAAGTGGGGTCGAGAAGAGTTTTAGGACACGCAGAAGATATGGAGCGGTTCCTTGGGGCACGTGAGGATGATAATTGTGACGTCCACAGACCTCATTCCTGGAACTACAGGGCAACTGATCTCTTTTCTTTTTTCTTTTCTTTCTTCTTTTCTTTTTTCTTTTCTTTTCTCTTCTCTTGTCTTCTCTTGTCTTCTCTTCTCTTTTTCCTCCCCTCCCCTCATCTCCTCTACTCTCCTTTTTCTGTTCTTTTTTTTCTTTTCTGTTCTCCCCTCCCCTCTTCCCTTCTCTTTCCTCTCCTCTCCTCTCCTCACCTCTCCCCTCCCCTCTTCCCTCTCCCCTCCCTCTTCCTCTTCCCTTCCCTTTCCTTTCTTTCCTACAATAGTCCTACCACTCCCTCAGAGAATACTTATTGAAAATTAATGGTAATGGCCATATGGGAAGTCTCAGAGCTTATCTAGGATTTGGATCCCTGGAGCATAATTGGTGGGTGGAAAGCAGATGGATGGGGCAAGAATATTGTTCTCCTCCTACCAATGACAGTTGATTATAAGTTGTAAAAATGGGCATTTCCCTTGTGGTCCTAGGTTCTAAGATTATTGAAGGTTATTAGTATTTATTATGGCGACTTCTTCAGCAAATGGACCAAAGAATGACATTATTTAGATTTAACAGGGTTGGACTTATGGCTTTCATAAACCGGGGTCCTCTGAATCTAAATATGTCTTATTTTACCGTGGCCCATCGTCTAAGAATCCAAGGTACATTTACTACATCTCTGAGGTCCCACAGTTGGATGAGAGCTCCACCCAATAGTCAGTTCTGTTTCTCTTTCACTTGCTCTCTGCCAAGCTTTTGTGTGCAGTAAGATACAGAGCCTGGGAAAGGACTGCATTGTTTGTTAAATGGAAATTAAACTCAATGTTGAGATTTTGGATATATGAAGAGAGGGGCTTCTTGACTTTCCTTCCTTTTTAAAATGCAGTTAAACTGATATTCAGAACAATGGTGGGAAAGTACTAATTAGTATGTGAATGGTAAAATAAACGAGGTGGGCAGTGACTTATGTAAGGCATTTATAAACTCCTCACTCCATAACTGCAGGCTTAGGGGAGGCTGGGTTTTCTCGGGTTTTCTGCAGTCCCACCCAGCTCCCTTCTAGGGCTGCCTCCAAGAAGAGTGGTGCTCCCTAGGGCTGGGAATCTTTCTGTGTGAAGGCTGCTGGGAGACCTCAAAAGTGGGATCTGCCCCCTCCTTCCTCTCTCTGCACTCTATTTTAGAGCTGCAGTAAAGATTTGAGGCTTTTTGCAAGCTTTCAACTCTGAGGTATTTTGGACAACTGTAATTTTGTTTGTTCTCTGCTGTATGCATGTGGTTTCTTAAAACACAAGTGTGATTATTTTCTGCATCCTTTCCATAGCAAACATTTCCCCCTAAAGCACAGTCTCCAAAAGTGGGTTCTCGAGTGCACTTGACATACAGTCTCCTTTGGGATGCTGATTGAGAGTGACTGTCTCTACAGCGAACAACTTGTTGTCGTTTTGAGTTTTGCTGGGTGGCTTCAGACCCTGTACTGCTCTTTGCCTCTCTTATGTTGCACAGCCAGACGTGCCCAGTGTGTTGTGTATTTTCCAGGAAGCCGTGAGCTGCTGTGCAACTTAATTTGATGGTGGTGAGGGGGTTCTATAAAATAGCACTTTGGGTAGTTCTCTCCATAAAATAGCAATTTGTGGAAGACGGTTAGCATGTGGGATGGACACTGGAGCTAGATTAGTTTGGTTTGAATCCTAGCTTTTCAACTTTCCCCCCACCCCCCTGGTAATTTTATTGTTGCCTTTTACTGTCAGATTTTTAATCTAGCTGGGATTCATTTTGTTGTAAGGAGTCAAGTTTGGATCTAGCTATCCTTTTTTTTTTTTTTAATGATTTTTTTTCTTGTGGTAAATCCATAACATAGAATTTATAGTTTTAAGCACTTTTAGGTGTACAAGTCAGTGGCATTAAGTACATTCACAACTTTCGGCTGTGTGTCATAGGTCAAAATGTTTTGCCTCTCTGTGACTTAGTTTCTTCATCTGCTAGTGGGGATAACACCCCCATGAAGGTTCTGTTGAGACTCTGAGTTAGTTCATAGAAAACACGCAGTGTGCACAGGCCACAGTAAGTGTTCAGTGATGATTAGTGGCCATGGCAACGCGTAGTACCAGAAGACTTGCATTTGCTAGTAGGAGCCATTGATGAGCTGGTGTCCATATGTATGGTGCGTATATTATGTGAAAGCGTAGTTGGTAGCAACCGTTGCGACTGAATCAGTCTAAAGACCTAGAGAATTCTCAGTGCAGGCACTGGATAGTTTGCCTCATTTCTGTGTCCACTTTAGCATGGGACTAACATGCACTTTGAACTTCAGGGGAAGAAAAGATTCTCCAAGATTTAGATTTCAAATTGTTTGCAAAGCAATCGGTAATGTAAAGATACAACCCATTCAGTCTTCACGTTTAAAGTATAATGCAAGAAGCTTAAAGGGGGTGGGCTTCTGAATGTATTCTACAAACACTAACTCTTTTCAGAGACTTTGATAAAAAGCTCTTGCTTTAAAAAAAAATGATAGCCGTGATGATTTGTTTTCATGAAGTCTAGATGAGTAAATCGTGTGATCATAATGAGAGGAGAAGGAGAAGTCTCAAGAGAAGAAGCATTTTGTTTGTATTTAAGTCTTCCAGATATGTTTGAAAATAATATACCAGTTTAATATATTTTCGTAAATAATTTAGGTAAACCACACTTCTATTATAGTTTCTGGTAAGTGATAACCTGAAACAGTTTCTATTTTATTACCAACAACCTTTTACTTTTTAGTTCAGCAAGGAGTTTCTAACTAAAGTTGTAAAAAAAAAAAAGATGCAGAAATCATCTGAAATAAACTATTTCCAGCCTTAAAATCCGTGTTCCTACAATAGAATATACTATATTCAGTCACCATCACAAAAATGTCTTTCTTATCAGTGCTGCCGTAGCTAAATGTGAACTTTAAAAATGGGAAAACCAGGCACTTTGTAGACAGTTCATTCTTTGTTTCATATTTTTTGGGCTAAGAAAGAAAATTGCCCAAGGAAGTATTTCTGGAAGGAGTCAAACTTTTCAACTGCCTTGGTAGTTTAGCCAACAATATTTTTGTTGTTTTAGGAATTGATCGTGACCCTAAGTGTAGCCGAAAGAATACACATTTGTAAAGCATGGATCGTGATTGGTTCCTAACAAGTGAATGATAATGTAGCAAATAATGCTGCCATCATATTACACACAGTTGGTCAGGGGGTCAGCATAAGACCTTCATTATCGCTGAATTGTGTTATAAACACGCGGGGCAGAGTGCCGTAGTGGACGTAACACTAGATCTTGGTTCCGGAAGTCTGAATTCCAGAGCTCGCCATAGTGCCAAGCCCTTAGGTTTCAAGAAGTTGTGATGGGAAGGAGAAAGGCGTGGCTTAATAGTAGCAGCTTCTAGAAGGTTGTTTTCTAGTTCATTTCCTTTCCTCATTTCTCACATTTTTCCAGGACGACATCATGTATAGTGACTCCTTATTTATATGCTAATGTCCTTCAAACCTACATTTTAGCCAAGGCCTCTCCCATGGCCTCCAGACCCACAATCCTGTGACCAGCAGATCACTCTGCCCGGTTGTGACATAGATATCTTAAATCAGTATGTCAAAAACTTAACTCATCCGACACTTCTAATGCACCACTACCCTGTTTCTTTTCCTGCTTTCCTTTTGAGCAAGGAGCATGCTCCCAGGCATTTACCCCAAAAGCCAGAAACCCCAAGATGCCATCAATCTTTTTTTTTCCTCCTCACTTTTTATGTTTAACCGATCCCTACACTCTGCCAATTGTACTTTATAAACGTCCCCTGTCCATTCCCTCCTGATGACAATGGTGGTGGTGGCGGTGATGGGGTCCATTCCTCCATATCAACTTCTTCATCTTAATCCAGGCCCTCCTCATGTCTTACCTGGAATTTTGTGGCTGTTGTTTTTTACAACTGGCTCCACGGATCCCTGCTCAACATCAATCCCATGTGCCTCTGCCGTAATGCCAGTAACTTTCCCTCAACACGCTACGCCATCCCTCCATTCTTCATCTAGGCTGTGTGGGCCAGTCTGGAGGGAATGATCCACTTGCCCGGGCAGTCACCATACGCTTGTCTGGAGAGTCAGCTTAGAGGCCAGTGCCTCTTTGAAGCCTTTTTCACCCTTTCAGACAGAATTGATATTTAACCATGCTGGTAAGTGTGGATCTAATTCGTTGTATGTTTTCATTTACTTCTCCACCTCCCCTGTTGGATTATTTGGATCATTTCTTGAGGTTATGAATGGAATCTTAAATTCATACCAGTATATGAGGACATCCAGTAAATGAGTGAGTGAGCACGTGGATGGTTTTCTCGGGTGTGGGAAGGGATTGGGAAGGGGCCACACAGCCCTTTGGAGTCTGCCCTCCAGCCTCTTGACTTCCTGCTGAGCAAGTTTGCATGGGTGACTTTGCATGGCTCTGTCCAGTTAGATATGTGCTTTGGGGCCACAGCTGCAAAATATAAGACAATAGTTTCTTAAAATTTCCAGATTGAGGTTTTTTTTCTTTTTTTCAATGTTTATTTATTTATTTATTTAGAGAGTGCTAGCGGGGAAGGGGCAGAGAGAAAGGGAGAGAGAGAAAATCCCAAGCAAGATCCATGCTATCAGCACAGAGCCCAACTTGGGGCTCTATCTCATGAAACCATGAGATCGTGACCTGAGCTGAAATCAAGAGTCAGACGCTCAACCAAGTGAGTCACCCAGGCTCCCCTCCCTTTCTTATTAACTACTTCATACTTTGTCTCTCCTGAAATCTTTAACATCTTCTCCCTCCCTTCCTGTCTGCAATTTGGGCTTGCAGGCAATCAGGAAACTTCCCTGTGTGCCCTCTGTGCCATCTACTCAGTTATCTGCATCTTTGCCCATACCCACTGCCTTACCTCCTTTGCTGGAGGGGGATTGTCTGTGTTCCTATGGAAGACCATGATCTCTGCTTGAGCTCCTTCTCGCCTTCTTAAAAACATCACTCCCTTCATTGTCTCCTTTCTCTTCTGATTCATGTTCCCCCTTTTTCACTTGGTAATTCTCATCAGCATACAAACCTGCTGGTATTTCTTCCCCTGATACTGTGTGCCCTCCAGCTTCTATTCCATTTCTCTGTTCTCTTTTTCCACAAGGTGCTTTGATTTGCTTAAATCCATCGTAACCTATTCTTCTCCTTCCATACTGTCTTCTACTCTTTAAATTAAAAAAAAAAAGATCGTGTGGGGGCACCTGGGTGGCTCAGTCGGTCAAGCATCCGACTTCAGCCCAGGTCATGATCTTGCGGTTTGTGAGTTCCAGCCCCGTGTCAGGCTCTGTGCTGACAGCCGGGAGCCTGCTTCAGATGCTGTGTCTCCTTCTGTCTCTCCCCCTCCCCCCTCTCACTCTCTGTCTCTCTCAAAAATAAACATTCAAAAAATTAAAAATTATAAAAAAAATTAATTTTGGTAAAAAATAACAAAATTTACCATCTGAGTTATTTTGAAGTGTAAAAATCAGCAATACATGCGCACATTGTTGTGAGGCTGCTCTCCAGAACCTTTTCATGTCACAAAACTGAAACTCCTACCTGCTCAGCAGTGATTCCCCATTTCCCTCCCCCTTCCCCCAGCCCTTAGCAACCACCTTCCTACTTTCTCTCTGTATGAATTTGACCACTCTAAATACTCCTTCCATTCTCTCTTGAACCCACTTCTAACAGCTTTTCCTCCTATATTCCCCCTGCGCTTCTCAAGGTCACCTGTGACCTCCCCCTAGCCGGATGCAACAGTCCTTGCTCAACGGTGGGCTGATTTGACCCAGCAGCCAAACTGGGCACAGTGGATCCACTCCCTCCCCCCTGAGACGTTTTCCTAAATTGGTTTCCAGGAGACCATATTCACCTGAGTTTTCCTTCTTCTCACACACCTCCTTAGTCTTCTCTTCATTTCCCACCTCTGTACATCAGGATGTCCCGGGGCTCAGTGCTGGGCTCTCTTCCCCACCTTGGCTGAATCCCTTGGTGGTCTTAGTTATGTCTTTAAGTGTCATTTATACTCTGACAACTCCCACTGTTTGGATCTCCAGCCCGGATATGCCCCCTGGGCTCCAGGCTGGTGCACTTCCCTATCTGATGTCTTCACGTGTGACCCTCAAGGCCATCTCGACACTGATGTCTCTCTGTGTTCCCCACAGTGTCTACCCACAGGCTTCCGCATTTCAGGATGACAGCTCTACTCTTTGACTTCCTGAAGGCTACATTTGGAGACATCTTTAATTCTTCCTTCTCTCTCAGAATCACGTCCAGTCAGCAAATTCGGCCACCTCTCCTTTCAAAAGATGTAACCTGAATCCGACCACTTTTGGTCGTTTCCACTCCACCACTCAGGTCTAGCCACTCTCTTATCTTGTCTGGATTATGCAGTAACCTCCTCGTGGGTCTTTCGGTCACTGTCCTTGCTTCCTCACAATTGTTCTCAGTGCAACATCCAGTAAGATCCTTTTAAGAGATGAGGAGATCCTACTCAAAACCCTCCAGTGGCCAGTAAATGCCAAATCTTTACCAAACAGAGAGCCCTATGTGGTCTGCAGTCCCATGACCTCCCTGGTCTTAGTTTCTTATTTTCTCACCCTTGTTCTCTCTGTTTCCATTTGCTGTTCACCCTGGGGGGAAGGCTCATCCCCCAGATGTTCTGGTGACTTCCTCTCTTACTTCCACCCAATGCCACCTGATTTGTGAATTCTCCCTGGTCACCCTGTTTAAAATTGCAGGCCCCTTCTCCATACTTTCTATTACCTTTTTCTCTCTAACATGTGCCACTATCTAACATACTATACATTTTATCTGTTAGTTTTATTTAGGTCACCCCAGCTGAACTTAAGTTCCAGAGGGCAGGCATTGTGCCAGGGTTCATATAGCAGGTGCCCAAGTATTTGTTGAATGACTCTATAGAGAAGAAGCTTCTCCCCCCGCGAAGAAAATTATAACTCATTGTCCATTTCCTTCTCCAAACAGAAGTTTCATTTGAAATTTCAAGTTCTTGTTTTATCTGAAAGATAACAAAGCTGAATTTAAAATTCCCCAACACGATGTATCTACTTTCAAAAAAGCACATACAGATGGAATCGTAATTTAGGTTCCTCTGAACATTTTTTATACACATAAAATATCATTAGTAGTAAAAACACTGTATCCATTGTGTACAAGAAAATTCCTATGGACTTTCAAATAGACTCAAATATAAAACTTGTTGTCATATAGACTATTGCATTTAAATGTTATAGTAGCTTTAGGTTTCCTGGATTATATCTTAAAAATATCACTGGTGGTATCTTTGAGGGTTTTTTGATAGAATTTGTGGTAAAGTTTGTGGTCCTCCTTCGACCTCATTAGCATCTGTTGAAACTTCTGGATAGCTTTTGAAATTTTGCCTCATTTAAGATTAATCAGTTACTGATAATTAATTATAACACCGTATGGTATAAATTTTGAATTCTGTTTGATTTCTAATTCAAAACGATGGCTCTTACCAAGTACTTAACAGAAGTATAGTACTTGGAAAATTTGAATAATGGGTTGTGTGGCTACTGGAGCTGTGATTTACTTCACAATTAATAAAAGGAAAGATTCATTTCTTTGTCTTGGAACTCTTTAAAAATGTACCAGGACATTCCCATGGCATTTAGAAAATCTCCTGGAGGGCCAGTAATTTCATTCTAATTAAAGATAATTACAGATCTTACGTGGTCTTATGCCTGAGGTTATTTACCACGTTGTAGCAAAAAATGATAAATTTTTTTAAGTTTATTTATTTATCACTAACTGAGCCACTCAGGCGCCCCTAAAAAAATGGTAGTATTTGATTTGCTTCTAAAGGCTCTTTTTAATAGGTGAGACCAAATCAATGATATATGTGAAGTGCTGTGTAAACTATAAAAGCACTGCACCCTTTTTACCTTTGGGGGTAGTCTTAACTTTCTTGATCGTTTTATTTAAAATCATTTATTTTTAAAGTGTATAATAAAAGAATCTAACTGATGGTTATGGGTCACTGAAGTTAAATAGACTTTTTCGCAATATATTTGATTTCAGAAGCTTCCAACAAAGGTAAAAATCCTGGAAAAAACTTTGTGGCTTGGTCAGTGTTCAATTAGAAAGGGCTTTCTTTCTGGCAAACAACATTTCTTTTATGGTTGAGAGTTTCAGCATTTAGGTAATCACCAGCTCACAACAGTGCATTGTTTCATTCTTGATAGTGAGCCTGGAATGATAATAAAACTCGGGCAAGCCTGAGACCATGGAGTTCACAGTTTGCTCCTATGTCTTGTCCCCCGCTCTGTGTACAGAAAGTCCACTCCCTGCCTCTGACTCCAGCACATAGTGTAAGTCTGGGCATGCGCGAAGTCAGTGCTCCTCACAGCCCTTGGGACTCACTTTCTTTGCATTCCCCACATTATTCCTCCTTCAGAGCTTGCTGACCACCCTTACTGACTTGCAGCTCGTCTTCCTCCGGTTATGGTAGGACAGTCGCTAAGGTACTGTCCTCGGCGGCTCAACTTTAGTCAGGCAACAAGGTATTTGTGACATTTTGAATACTGCCCATGTGCTTTAGCAAAGGGCCCTTGGAACTCTCTAGCCTCATCAGAAAAGCCTGGGGACCTCTGTTCTCCCTCTGGCAGCCCATGGGGGCCTCTGTTCTCCCTCTGGCAGCCCATGGGGGCCTCTGTCCTCCCAATGGCAGCCCATGGGGGCCTCTGTCCTCCCAATGGCAGCCCATGGGGGCCTCTGTCCTCCCAATGGCAGCCCATGGGGGCCTCTGTTCTCCCAATGGCAGCCCATGGGGGCCTCTGTCCTCCCAATGGCAGCCCATGGAGGCCTCTGTCCTCCCAATGGCAGCCCATGGGGGCCTCTGTCCTCCCAATGGCAGCCCATGGGGGCCTCTGTTCTCCCAGTGGCAGCCCAGAGGACCCAAGTCCTTGCCCTCCCCTCACAGCCCCTGAGCAGCTGCCCTGTGTGCCCTGCCTCAGGCCTAGCCCTGCACCCTCCCTGCTCCGTGCCCAGGGTCCCAGCAGAGCTGCTGCTGCTGTGTCTCATTTGGGCTCCTCTGCAGCCCATGGGGGGACCTGTGCTGATCTGCTGTTCCTACCCCTCTCTGCAATTTAATGACGCTCTGCCTCTCTCTTCCTTTCTGTTCGGAGAGATTGTTAGAGCAGAAGCTGGGTCCTGGTTATATTTCCTTTCTTAACCGTCATGTCATATGTTGAGCTCCATGCATTGCTGCTCTATATGCATCATTTCACTTTTTAAAACAATATTTTTTAACGTGTATTTATTATCGAGAGACAGAGCGTGAGCAGGGGAGGGGCAGAGAGACGGGGAGACAGAATCCGAAGCCGGCTCCAGGCGGTGAGGGTCAGCACAGAGCGCGACACGAGATCATGACCCTAGCCGAAGTCGGATGTCCACCTGACTAAGCCACCCCGGCGCCCCCATGGTTTTGTTTTCTGAGAGAGAGAGAGAGCGAGCAAGTGGAGGAGAGGGGCAGAGGGTCAGAGGGAGAATCCTAAGCAGGCTCCATGCTCAGCGGGGAGCCCAACTCGGAGCTCGATCCCACAGCCTTGGGATCAGGACCTGAGCCACCCAGGTGGCCCTCAGTTTTTCTTCCCAGCATTTCTGAGGTACAAACGTACCAAGTACCTAAGGTTGGCGCTGTGATGAATGAGGGCACATATTTACAGATTGATGGGGGGAGCTAGAGAAAGCGGTCAGGTGAGCGCTAACGTAGTGGGGCCTGGTCTCAGAGCTGCAGGACGCTGTTCATGCTGCACGTGTGCTACTGTCCCTGTGTTGTTCCTCAAAGCTGTCCCCTTCTCTCAGGCTTCCAGCTCTGTAGGGTTAGTGGCTTCTGGTATCGTGGGGAATTTTACATTTTCCAGGATAATGTTTATATTTTGCGACTGTTTTCGAAAACATTCATACTTTTTCCAATTGTGAGAAAAATAACATACAGCATAAAATTTACCAGGTTAGGGGCTCCGGGGTGGCTCAGTCGGTTAAGCGTCCTCTGGTTCAGGTCATGATCTCGCGGTTTGTGAGTTCGAGCCCCGCACCGGGCTCTGTGCTGACAGCTCGGAGCCTGGAGCCTTTTTCGGATTCCGTGTCTCTTTCTCTCTCTGCCCCTCCCCCACTTGTGCTGTCTCTCAAAAATGAATAAATGTAAAAAAATATTTTAATTTACTAGGTTAACCTTGTTTAAGTGTGTAGTTGGTTCACTCACGTGGTTGTGCAACCATCCATCCACGGGACTCTTTTTTTCTCTGCACCTAGGAAACACTAAGCCCTCCATCCTGCCTCTCCCCTGGCAATGACCCTTCTCCATTCTGTCTCTCTAGGCTTTACCACTCCAAGCACCTCATACAAGTGGAATCATACAGTATTTGTCTGTTTTGTGACTGGCTTGTTTCACTTAGCAAAATGTCCTCAGGTTTTAAGCAACTGTAGCACGTGTCAGGACTTCCTTCCTTTTTAAGGCTGAATAATATTGCATTGTATGTATGTACCTTATTTTGCTTATCTGTTCATCCTTTGCTGGACATCTGGGTTGTTTCTACCTTTTGCATATTGCAAATAATGCTACTTAAAGCGTTTCTGTTTTACAAGAAAATTAGTATTTCCCCTTCAAATTGGCACGTCCCACTGTAATGATGGGCTGCTTTTATTATGTGTCCAAGCCAAAATTGGCTTCAAGCAAATGGGAAATTATTTCTTGTGCAGTGAAGCCTTAGCTAAACAGAGTCCCCAGGGGATGGGTCATGACAGAGGGGCTGTAACCCCCAAAATGTTTGTTTTCAGTGATTTTACATGAAAACATTAAAATAATTACTTACATACTTCCCTCCTGTCTTCAACAGAGCATTTTAAACATAATCCTCAGATACGTGAACTGTTGCTGGATTATTCAAAGTTGTTCCACTTTTGCTCTTGTGTTACAACTACATTGTGCTGTAATATTTAGGGGGGCCCTGACATTGCATTTTAATTTTTAAATTTAAGATAATTAAAATTTAATTTTTTTAACGTTTATTTATTTTTGAGAGAGAGAGAGAGAGAGAGCGAGCAAATAGGGGAGGGGCAGAGAGAGAAGAGGCACAGGCTCCAGGCTCTGAGCTGTCAGCACAGAGCCCAGTGCAGGGCTCGAACCACGAATTGTGAGATCATGACCTGAGCTGAAGTCAGATGCCTAACTGAGCCACGCAGGCTCCCCTAAGATACTTAAAATTTGAAATATCGGTTGATACCGTGTTTGTTACCGTTCTTCGTTAGAAGTGTATTTTCTTACACTGCTTCTCTTTTCCTTATTTATTTGTTGCTTCTAAAATGCTGTGGGCCTGGAACAGTTAATAATAGCGTTTGTTAGAATTGTGTTTAAGAGCAGAAAGGCTCTTTTAGAGGCTAAGTGCAATGATTATCCTTCGGGGCAGGAACTACCTCCTTCCCTCCCAATCCCAGCCCCATATGTATGCTGGTCTTTTAAACACGTATAATCTGTAATTTTTTTATTTTTTTATTTTTTGGCTGCGCCTTGGATAGGAGAGGTACAATAAAGAAATCAGTTTTTGGTCTCAGCATTTCCGTAATGTATTTGTTAGTAAAAGGCCACCTACATGTAATTACCTCTTTGTACTTTGTGGGCTTACTAGGTATCACCTGCTAATAAAATCACTGTGCCGAGTGTCTAATCTGTCACCATATGCTTTTTGGCCTTTACCAAAAGTAATTTCTATTTCTTACTTCCTCCTGTAGCCTGTGAAAGGGAAACCTTCCAACCAACTTACACATTTTTCACTCAAAATACATTATTTTTTAAAAATTCTTTTTTTTTTAATCTAAGATCTGTTGTTTGTTATTATGAGGCACTTGTGCATGTGGTATACATGATTGCCACTTAGACTTTTAAGCTCCTTCCCAGCCCAACCAGTGTATTTCTTGCTAGAAATACTCAGAAGCCAGCATTAGCTGACCTAACAATAGAGGCTTTTCTTAGAGTATTTCACGCTGTGCCAGACGCTGCTCTAAGGACTTTAAAGGTATCAAACATCTCATTTAATCCTTCCAGTAATTCAGTGGGGCTACTAGTCCTGTTATTACCCTCATATTACAGGTGAAGAAATTGAGGCATAGAGAAGTTAAATGACTATTTCCATTCACACCACAGCTGAGTGTGGTGTGAGCAGGATTTGAACTCAAGCTGTCTGACCTCAGAGCCTGCTTTCTTCCATTCATTCAACAGATATTTATTACACTCTTACTGTCTACCAGCGAACAATGCAAAATCCCAACCCTCACGGGACTTAACATTCTAGTAGGGGAGGGCAAACATTAATAACCCAAATACAAGAATAAATGGTATGTTGTGTTAGGAGTTTATCTAAGTGCTAAGAAAAGAAGAAAATGTAGATGAGAGCAAGGAGCTTAAGGCAGAGCTGTGGAAACTTTAAACAGGTGGCCAGGGAAGACTCATGGCTCATACTGAGGAATTATTTAACTCCTGTCTACTGTTTGATAAGACTTTTTTCCTGTTGCTCTCTTAGAGATGTAGCCTGAAATTTTGATGGACTCCCTCAAAACATTTATGTACCCGCTTATGTCCGTTTAACCCTGGAAGCGTTAGGTGGTTTCATCTTTAGAGTCAAGGATGCGTCAGCCCAGGGGCTTATGCTTCACTACTGGGATTTCCAAATGTGCAGGTGCCCTGGGGGAACCCCCGGGGGTGCTGCGTCATGGGGCAGGGTAGGGTTCTGTGCTGAGAGAAAAGTTGAAGTGAGGGGCAGTCGAATGCCAGATTGTGCAGCAGAGGGAGGAAGTTCAGGAGGGACAGAAAGATACAGCTGAGATTCTTATTTTTGTAATGTTTATTTATTTTCAAAGAGAGAGAGAGAGAGCACAAGCAGGAGAGGGGCAGAGAGAGAGAGGGAGAGAGAATCCCAAGCAGGCTCTGTACCGTCAGCACAGAGCCTGATGTGGGGCTCTCAGGAACCTAGAGATCATGACCTAAGCCGAAACCAAGAGTCGGATGCTTAACTGACTGAGCCACCCAGGCACCCCTAGTTGAGGTTCTTCTAAAGAGACCCCTGCCCACCTAGGTGCGAGGGGATATGGGTTGTCCAGGGAGGGCAGGTGGCCCCAGACCATGCTTCCACCTAAGGAACTGTCTCTGCACTGTGGCCCCAGGAGTGACCAAGCAAGAGGGTAGAGGGGCCAGGCACAGAGCATCCCTTCTCAGTCTTTGGAAAATAGTAGGTCCTATGCTTCAGCTGGCGGGTCAGGAGGTTAGATTTATGTATGAAGGACACCCATTTCACCCAGTTATTGAAATATCATGATGAGTGCTAATATTCTAAACTTAAACCCTCCTGATGGCATGTTTATTGTTCAGCTTGAAAAATACATCGTGTGGTCTTGGCTGGAACAAGACACGACTTGAACTTCCAAGCTTAGGCCTTTTCTTCCGAGCAGAAAGCAAGACACAGCAAATGAGGTTCCCAGCTGTACTGGTCTGTCAGCGCTTCTGGCGCATGGCTGTTGTGGCTGATAAGTCAGGATGTTGTTGCTGGACTGCTGGCCTCATCCAGTTCCTCCTGAGGCACCACTTTCCTTTTTTATACAAAAACAACATCGTGCTTCTGACGGTGCTGACTGCACAGCAGATTCCATCGACTGTTTTTCTACCCTCCCCTGCTTATTTTTATTCATTTGGCCACTTTATTTTAGGGATTTGCAGAGCTTGTTTTGGCCGGGGCGAAACTTATTGTTTTATTTCTGGCTGCACAAGCTTTCATGTCAGTGCTTCAATTAAGAAGCGGACGTGGGGAGGACGTGGTTCTGGGGTTCCGGTCTGCCGCCCGGGAGTGTTTGCACAGAACGGGGGTGTTGCCTGCTCCTCGGTGCAGGGCTAGACCCCAGGGCGCGTTTGCAGCAAAGAAGGACAGTGTCCAGGTCGGGGTGGGAAACAAGGCACTGATGCACATGCTCTTTCTGGAGAGAATTTTTAGGAGACCTGGTCAAAGGTCACTTACTTTTAGTACAGAGTTGTGAGGTCCTTTAATGTCTTCTGATCAGGTATCTGAAATGGATCTCTTAATTTTTTTTTTTTTTAAAGAGATACCCAGGGGCGCCTGGGTGGTTCAGTCAGTTAAGGGTCCAACTTCAGCTCAGGTCATGATTCACGGTTCATGGGTTCAAGCCCCACGTCGGGCTCTGTGCTGACAGCTCGGGGCTGGAGGCTGCTTCTGATTCTGTGTCTCCCTCTCTCTGCCCCTCCCCTGCTCACGCTCTCTCTCTGTCTCTCAAAAATAAATAAATGTAAAAAATTAAATAAATGAAAAGAGATACCCATATGAACAGCTGGCTTTCCCTGCATTGGAGTCCTATGAAGCAGAATCAGTAATAGTTCAGAGCAAGGCTTTCATGTCATACCTGCTGGTTTACTTCTTACCTTGTTACGTACTAGCTCTGTATCGTCAGGCACGTTACCTAGCCTCCCTGAGCCTTAGTGTCCACGCATCACTGAGAGCTGTAACAGTACCTGCCTCACTTGAGTCTGGTGAGAAACCAATGAGGAAAAACTTAAATTTCTATGATGATAGTCAATTCATGATACATAAAAATCCCTTCCAGGTCAGATTTTTGCTGCTCTGATCAAACACTCAAACTAGTTTTCAATATACTAGTGGAGAATAATTTGGGGGAATAAAAATCTAATTGACCAGTAGTTAACTCTATCAAGTCAGGTTTCCTTTTCCAAAGTAAGATTCCTGGTAAGGTAGCAGTGGGCACTCCAAACCAGACCTCTCCTGGGCCCCCTTGTCTGCCCCTAGCTCAGTGCCACCTGTTGGAGAGGCGTGGCTTAGGTAGGGAACCTGAGAGGCTGGATCACCTACTTAACTTCATTTCCCCTGGAATAGAGGGGTCACTTGGACATCCAAAGTATCCTGATGTCAGGGGCGCCTGGGTGGCGCAGTCGGTTAAGCGTCCGACTTCAGCCAGGTCACGATCTCGCGGTCCGTGAGTTCGAGCCCCGCGTCGGGCTCTGGGCTGATGGCTCGGAGCCTGGAGCCTGTTTCCGATTCTGTGTCTCCCTCTCTCTCTGCCCCTCCCCCGTTCATGCTCTCTCTCTCTCTGTCCCAAAAATAAATAAACGTTGAAAAAAAAAAATAAAAAAAAATTTTTTTTCAAAGTATCCTGATGTCAGAGCCACATCCTAAAATTGATAGCCATGGGTCCCAGGCTTCAGGATTTGAAAAAAAATTTCAGGTGATTACAGTGTACCAACAAGGCTGAGAAATAACTAGGCAAATGTTTTATTTAGGAAAGTAGCCCATAAGCTCTACCACTGTAGAAGTAGCACCTCTATCTATTTATAACAGAATTAGAAAAACAAACAATAAAAATTAATTGTTTAATTAATTAATTGCATTCTTCATCTATATTTTTCTCTACCTCTAAAAGCTTACTTAGTGCCACTCAGACCTACTGGGTCCTTTCATAGCTCCAGACCCATTTGCCCAGCTGGATTTGGTTGCATTGCAAGAGAAAGATTCTAATTTTCTGCTTAACACTTGCCTAGTATCTGTGAGCCCTTGTTGTTTTGTCTTTCCTGGGTTGGAGAACCTTCATCGCTTCCATCTCAGTCTGTCTGTGATAGTCAGTGGGACCGCCGGGCTCCTGCCTGGGCTCCGCTGCCTTCTGGCATATCTCTGTGCTTTCCAAGGCCAAGTTAGCGACGTTCACAACTGTGTGACGCTGCGAACTGACTGTCCTCTTACAGATTTCATTACAACAGAGTCCTAGATTTCATTCTTCCGTTGCTGCTTCTTTGCTTCCTCCTCCTCCTTCCCCTTCCCCATCTTCCCCCTCCTCTCCTCCTCCTTCTTCTTGCAGGATCAGACCTTGTTTTATTTCTTTGCTTTTGGCTAACAGGAGAGATTTTGAAAAAAGTTTGTATGTTATTCCCCCCACCCATATTTATAATTGGGTTATCTACTCTGGATTATCAAAGTCAAAACATCATAATCCAGACTGACTTCAGCCCTTCTGGACAGTTTTCCCATGGTGCTTGCGGATGCCCAAAGGCACAAGGTGACTTCTGCATTAGCCTGAGTAAAGCACGAGAAAGCACACGTGCCTGTTTTTTTGCACCCTTTTTCTGTCTTCCAGGAATAAAGTTAATTGCAAAAATAAATGATGCTCAGAGACAAGTAGGAAAAGTAAGTCATGGCTCTGAAAACCATTCTAAACTCTGCAGTGAACACAGTGCTTACGTAAGTTTCGCGTAATTACCAGTTTAGGCCAGGATTTCTACTTAGCAAGTTTCCTGTAGCTGTTTCCAGAATTTAGCCCGTTAGCTGACATATTGTTTTCAGTACTTTATTTTTTGAACATCATGTTTATAACTGTCTTCCCCCCTGGGTCCATGCACAGAACATGCTGATTTTCTTTTGTGATTGCATTTTGGACAAATGAAAATGCAGTGAAGATTAATTGTCATATCTTCCTAACAGTCTAGCTGAGGGACACATCGTGGTCTTGCTGGCATTATTCTGTGGAGAAAGAGTGCAGGGAACTCAGTCAGGCCCTAGAGTTAGACATACTTAGGTGTGAGTAGAATTGCTTGTCTCATCAGTGACTTTGGGCAAGTCACTGATGCCTCCTGAGACTTGTTTCCTCAGATGATGGGAACACTGCTCCTTGCGATAGTTTATTTACTTATTTTTAAAACAATTTTAAATTTACTTTGAGAGAGAGAGAAAGAGAGAGCTGGAGCAGAGAAGGGACAGGAAGATAGGGAGAGAGGATCCCAAGCAGGCTCCAAAGCTGTCATCGTGGAGCTTGAGCCAAGCAGGCTCCAAAGCCCGATGGCAGACTTGAACTCACAAAGTGTGAGATCATGACGTGAACCAAACCAGGAGTCAGATGCTCAACTGACTGAGCCACCCCGGTGCCCCTCTTTGGGATGGTTTAAACGAGGTACCAGATACGAAACTCCAGATACGATGTGTTGTGTGTGTGATGGATGTGCTCAACGGATGGTGATGTGATTTACCCAACTGGATTTTAGCTCTTTATTTTATTTATTAAAAAAATTTTATTTTTGGGAGAGACAGAGACAGAGTGTGAGCAGGGGAGGGGCAGAGAGAGAGAGAGACACAGAATCGGAAGCAGGTTCCAGTCTCTGAGCTGTCAGCACAGAGCCCCACGCAGGGCTCAAACTCACAAGCTACGAAGAGCTGAAGTCAGACACCTAACCGACTGAGCTACCCAGGCATCCCTGGATTTTAGCTCTTTACATGTATCTTTTCCTTTTTTAGCTCAATTAGAACATCTTACCTTCTAGTCTATTCTAGGTTTGCCTCATCTCACTTTTCAAATGATAAACTCACTAAAAATAAAAGTAAGTCTGTGTGGTTTTTGTTTCTCCAGAAACCATGTACTTAGTATATGTTGATAAGTAAGTCGATAATTAATCATATGGGTAGTGAACTTAAAAAAATAAGAAAGGAAAACTTTTTTTCCTGTTTTTCAGATCTGTTTTAATTTGAACGATGCTGATCTAGGCAACTGTTTTTATATAGGCATTGAAAGAGTCTGAGCTGTATGCAGAGTTTGTAATAAATTTCTTCCCTCTTGATGTAGAAACTGGAACACAGACCCAGGATGATAGGGAGCACAGTGCCTAGGTAAATTCTCACTAACCAAGTAGACCTGGAGGTCTGTTTGGGTGGCTAGCAATGTAGGCTAGGGCATGGCAGATGCCCAGTGTTTATACCTTGTGACTTTATTTAAAATTTTTTGATGTTTATTTATCTTTGGGAGACAGACACATCATAAGTGGGAGAGGGGCAGAGAGAGGAAGACACAGAACGCAAAGCAGGCTCCAGGCCCTGAGCTGTCAGCACAGAGCCTGACATGGGCCTTGAACCCAAGAATAGTGAGATCATGACCTGGGCCGAAGTCGGACACTTAACCGACTGAGCCACCTGGGTGCCCTTCTTGTAACTTTATTTATAATGAATAGCCTGAGGCCTTTCAGAAAAAGGATTCCGGAAGAAATACCTCCAGAACTGCACCATTAAAAACAAGGATTAAAGGGGCGCCTGGGTGGCGCAGTCGGTTAAGCGTCCGACTTCAGCCAGGTCACGATCTCGCGGTCCGGGAGTTCGAGCCCCGCGTCGGGCTCTGGGCTGATGGCTTGGAGCCTGGAGCCTGTTTCCGATTCTGTGTCTCCCTCTCTCTCTGCCCCTCCCCCGTTCATGCTCTGTCTCTCTCTGTCCCACAAATAAATAAACGTTGAAAAAAAAATTTAAAAAAAAAATAAAAAACAAGGATTGAAGAGGAGATATCAGATACAATTTAAAATGAGGGCAATTTCCGTTTTACCAGATATGCTTCCTCTTCTCTCAGCAGGCAGGACTAAGAGCGTCTCTTCAGAAGCTCTCACCAGCCCTTCATGCAGCTCCTTCTGGCATGTGAGGTTAGGCTGCAGGAGGAAATTACGGAAGGAAAGTGCTACAGCTTCCCTTCCAATCTGGAGATTGTGGAGGAGACTATCAAAAGGGTCGAGAGCCTATCATGTCTTTATTCTGAGTAGTAACAAAGATACCAGACTCAGACACCAATTAGAACATTATTCTAACAGTAACTGTTCATGATGATGCTATTAGTAAGTTGAGACCAGAATTAAACATAGCTTAATTGATAAGCTATTATATCATTTCTTTCTCCTGCCATTGCATTTTCCCCAAGTTTGGAAACAGAGCCCTCCTAAAAGAGATTATGTAATAAGAATATGGATTTGACAACGAAAGGACAAATTTATTAAAAAGATGTGCCAGTATTTGTTACATGTGGGTTTGCATTTTATCACTTTTTGTGATACTCCACTGTTGCTATTGATTACTGTGATGAAGCAAGACCACTTGGATTCTGAGTACTTTTGACAGAAAATACTTGAATTCTAAATACTTTTTATTTATATACAGAAATCTGAGATCTGAAAAGAGCGTTAGAACATTTTCAGTTGCATATACTCTTAAGTTTACGTATCCGGAAACATAGACCTGGGAAATTGAGTAACTTTCTCAAACATATAACACGTGGTTATAGATTTAGAATTGATCTGCGCTCTGGTTGGGGTGGTTTCTATTATTGATTTGGTATCCCATGATCATTTGACAGGTTTGTAGTTGAGGTGCCTGGGTGGCCCAGTTGCTTGAGCATCTGATTTTGGTTTCAGCTCAGGTCATGATCTCGTGGTTTGTGAGATGGAACCTGTGTCAGGCTGACGCTGATGGTCGGGAGCCGGCTTGGGATTCTCTCTCTCTCTGCCCATCCCCCTGTGCTCATGCTCTCTCTGTCTCTCAAAGATAAATAAATACGCTTAAAAACAATAAAAAAGTAAAAGGTTTATAGTTATATGACAGCATTTCTACAAAAATGCCTGTAACTTTTTTTTTTAAAGCATTCATGACACTGAAACTAATAATAACATTATTATTATTGAAAATAGTTACTGAGACATTCAGCTTGATAGTGCCATCCTAGCAGTTCTCAGGAAAGGTAAAGTTTTGAATGTAAACTGGAGCCTCAGTAGAAATTTGAGTTGAATCCGAAGGAAAAACGCACGTAAAAGTTTTCTGGGCAAATTTCCAGCACCATAGCACAAGAAGATTGCCGTGTCCAGTAGAGAGTTTCAGGAAGAAAGAATGCAAGACTTTCGGAGTTTTCTTCTGTTGCGATTTTAAACATTCGTGAAAAGAAGCTTGCTCCTGTACTTCCCTTAATTAAGAGCATGGGACTTCGCGGTTTGCTCTGGCTTCTCAAATCTCTTTTCCAATGAAACAAAATTCTGCATGTAGAGAAGGAAGGTTGGTACAGGGGCGCTTGGGTGGCTCATTTGGCTAAGCGTCCACCTCTTGGTCTCAGGTCATGTCATGATCTTAGCTCACGTCATGATCTCAACAGTTTGCAAGATGGACCCTGCATCGGGCTCTGTGCTCTCAGCGTGGAGCCTGCTTGGGATTCTCTCTCTCTGTCTCTCTCTCTCTGTCTCTCCCCTTCTCTCCCTCTCCCCCTCTTTCTCTGGCCTTCCCCTGCTTGTACTTTTTCTCTCTCACACAATAAATAAATAAACTTAAAAAAAAATTAAAAAACAAGAATGTTGGTAGGAAGTTGTATATGTGTATACATACACAGATACATATACATAAACCCATATATGTATACACACATATATCTGTATATATACACATATGTATATATACATAATCCTATATCTATGTATATACACACAGATTATATATATATATGTGTATGGAATTCATTTCTATATATAAAATCAAATAAGCAATGCACTCACATTTCTAAAGCCACAGCCGGATGTACAGTTGCAGGAACCCCCCCCCCCCCACCTGTCCTCTCAACAAGAAATACTTTCTCTAGAAACAACTACTTCTGCCGGTTTCTTCTGCAGCTTCCAGAGATAATCTATTTATACTTAAACAACTGTGTAAATATTCATTTACAAACACAAATACTAATACTGTTTCTGTACCAGGCTTTAAAAAATATATATAATATGTCTGAGAGACTGTACCAGATCAGCACAAATAAAGCTGCTTCATTCATTTCAATGACTGCATAGTATCAGCACTTCATTATGGAATATAATGTTTAATATTCTGTTACACCACATGAAATATTAACAGTATGTTAATATTGATTGGTTTAATTTTAGTTTTATTTATATTTATCAATAGCATATTAATGTATAACCACACACCGATATTTAACTTGCTCTCTATTTTTTGTTCTTTCCAGCCATGTTAAAAAAATGTCATTTGCAGTCATATGAGTTTATCTGTAGATGAGAAAGATTTCTAGGTTGAATGAAGTATGTACATTTGTAATTTTGATTGATTTTGCTGACATGTTCTTCACTTACATCATGTCCTCAGCATTATAATGTGTTTATCAAACTATTTGATATTTACTAGTCTACTAGGTGAAAAATGTCCCATGTAGCTGTGATTTACATTGTTCACATTTGAGTCAGGTTGATCAGTTTTTCATATGCTTAAGAGCCATTTATATTTCCTTTTCTGTGAGCCATCTGTTCATTTCTTTTCCTTCTTTCTTTCCTTCCTTCCTTCCTTCCTTCCTTCCTTCCTTCCTTCCTTCCTTCCCTCCCCCTTCCCTCCCTCCTTCCTTCCTTTCCCCTCCCTCCTTTCTTCCTTCCTTCCTTTTTTCCCCAGAGTTTCAAACTTACTATCATTGACTGTAGAAGCTCTTTATATGTATAAAAAATTAGCTTACTGGGTTTATGTATTGTAGGACTTCCCACCCTGCCCCCATTCCTTGACTGTCATTTATGTCTTTGGTAGAATTTTTGTTTGTTTTAAAATGCCTTAAATTTTGTTATGTGTTGATTCATCAGTGTTGTGTTATGCCATTCATAGGAAGGCTTTCTCCATTCTAAGATCATAAACAGAAACTTCCCATGTGTTGTTCTAGTGCTCTTATGGCTTCACTTTTTAAAGGCAATCATTTAATTCATTTAGGATGTATTGAAATAAAAGGAGTGAAATAGGTCATCCTTTGTTTCAGCTGACTATCCAGGTTTCTCAAACTGTTTACTGACCCTACCTCTTTAACCTATTGAATTGAAATGCAACCTTGACTGCACACTTGATTTCCATATGTATCTTTGACCTATTTGTAATTTGTTCCCTTGACCTTCTCACCTGCCCATCACATTGCCTTATGGTGTGTCTGTTAATGCCTAGGGGAGCCGGTGCCCCTCAGAGCGCCTTTTGTTTTGAGAGATACCTTGCTCTTTTTGTATTGTTATTTTACCATATGAACTTTAAAGTCAACTTGTATAATAACCTCAGCAAATCAAAAAGTATTGTAGAAGTCTATTTTTTTAATTGGGGGTTCATTCCATTATACACGTGTAGCTTAGGGAGAACTGATACTTTTTTTTGATGCTGTCTTATTTACTATCAGGGAATATCTTTTCAATTGTAACCTTTGTTTTTTATTGCTTAGTAGCATTTCAAAGTTTTCTTCATATAAACTTTGCATGTTTCGTCAGATTTCCAGATGTTTTACTCTTATAATAAATTAGATTTCTTGTGTTGTATCATTTTGCTGTGAGTGTGTGTGTGTATGTGTGTGTATGTATGTGTGAGTAGGCTATTTTTCAGCATTTTCATTTTCTACCCTGTACCTTTTTAACACTTGAAATAGCTTTTCTCTTGATATTTTTGGGTTTTCTGGGAAAACAATCATATTATTTGTAAATACTGATAATTCTATCTTTTTGTTTCCAATTTTGGTTCTTCTTTTCTTTCCTTATCCATGTCAGTGGCTAGTATCTCCTGAACAATAGTAAGTTGTGATAGTGGTAATGATGTATTGTCTTGATTTTACTGGTAATATTTCTAGTAGTTCAAGGTTTAGCCATAAATAAAAGAATTCTCTCTCTCATGCGCGCACGTGTGTGTGTGTGTGTGTGTGTGTGTGAGAGAGAGAGAGAGAGAGAGAGAGAGATTATGTAAGAAATAGCCAACTGTTCTTTTATTAAGTGATTGCATTAAGAATGAATATAAATATTCTAAAACAATGTTCTGATTTATGGTGATGATGTTCCACTTGGTAAAGTTGCTAGAGATCACTTCAAATAGGTCAGTTTTATGATATAGAAGATATACTTCAATAAAGTAGTTTTTGAAAAAGAATGTATTCAGTATTTTATCAATACCTGTTAAGTATCTATGGAGGTGATCATAAGCAATTTTGCCTTTACTCTAGTTATATAGTGAATTGTTTAAATAATACAAAATCCTTGTATTCCTAGAATAAATCCCACATAGTTATAGTATGTTAATCTTTTTATGTACTGCTCAATTCTGCTTGCTAATTTTTAAACTTAGGATTTACATCAGTAGTTAGAAGGGAGATTCATAAATAGTTTCTTTTTTGGGTACTTGTTAGGTGTTGGTATCAGTACTATACCTTACTATTCAAATAAGTATTTAGAAACTTACCTCCTTTTACCTTGTGTGGAATAGTTTGAATATTAGCATAATTGTCCCTTTAAACTTGCTTAGAATTCACCCCTGAAGCCATCGAGTCCCGTGTTTGTTTATTTATGTTTTTATATCTTGGCGGGTTAGTCAGGAGGATATCCCTTTGACTTCTATTTCGTTAGAGTATTGACCTGTTTCAATATTCTTTTTTTTTTCCAATGGAGTGTGATTCTTTAAGTATATATGGTATATTATTTAAGAAACATCTTCCGTTCGTACTGATTGAGTCCTTCCTCAGTCAGCTCAGCCTGATTGAGATGATTGATGTCGAGTTACAGTTTTCAAGAGTGGTAGCTCTTTTGTTGTATTTGGTTATGTCTACCATTCCCATACTTAGACCTTATGGACTATTCCATATTTTTATTGTTGAGATGGTAGTATTGTAAACCATGCTGTGTGTTTACACTGCTCTGTAGACCACCATTAGTAAGGTCTTTGGTATCCTTGGCCAAGAGAGCTCAGTTTTATTGCTGGACATGTGGCAGGCACAGTGCCTGTCCTTAAGAGAGACATCGTTGATTTATCTTGGTCTTACACATTGTGGGTACTCAGTGATGCTACCAAATGAAATACTTGTTTAGTTGTCTGTGTGTGTGTGCTTGCGGAGGTTATAAAAGACATGTTCCAAGAGACAATACATGTTATGAATACAAAATTGAATTAAATAAATGAAATATTAAATATTCAGGTATATTAAGGGATACAGCTTTCATGCTTCCCTAGGGGAGAATGACTTTGAAATAATTTTCAGTTGAGGCCTTCTATCTGGCCTGCTTTTCCAAATTAATATAAAAAGCTAAAACTGTTGCAGCAATATTTTGGCTTTTCCGTATAAATTGGGTAATATGCCAGGAAAAGGAAATCAACCCTGGGGTAACAGAGCTACCAAAAATTTAGATTATGTTTATTTTAAAACATGTTAAGGAAAAAAAGTATTGATAGTTGATAATTGTATTTGATTGTGTTGAAGATTTATTGACAAAACATTCTTTCCTTTTTTCATAGATTTATCTAAAAACCGACTGGTCGAAGTCCCAATGGAATTGTGCCATTTTGTATCACTGGAAATTCTTAATCTGTATCATAATTGCATCAGAGTCATTCCTGAGGCCATCATTAATCTGCAGATGCTGACTTACTTAAACTTGAGGTAGGTTGTCTATAAAGATTGTAATCAAATTCACAGAAAAAGAACCCCAAATAATGATGCTTCCGTTTCTATCAGGGCTTTTTCGTCTTGGCAATTCCTGATCATCTTTTGAAGTAAATCATACAAGGATTTTTTAAAGAACTACCTTCCATAATAGATTTGTAGTGCCATTCATACTGTTTTTGGTGCTAGACTTCTCTGAATGTCAATATTACAACATACTAGTGTTTAGTTTTTCTACAGTAATTTATATGGCAGCATTTATACCTTTTGTCTCTTTGGTGCTTGGTATATGGTCTTTGGGTATTGGTGTAGTTTTGGGAGGAGGAGGGCTAAAGGAAGCGAAAAAAGAACTTAGAGGTTTTGACCCGTTGGGACCTTGCTGGTCTTTGGGAGTTTTTGTACCTTTGGATTTTCTACTTAGTACTGTCTGAGCCTGTTCCTTTTTGGCCACCTGAGAAAATTCAAGAGCACTGAGCAACTCCAGTAAGATACGAAGTTTGCTGTCTTTGTAACCCCATTCAGTTAGGTCAGCATTTGCTGAGGACAGGCTGGTGGTCTGTGTTGATTCTCTAATTACACAGTGTCACATATTAATGCCCCTGAGTAGCTCTGAAGTTAAGAAAATAAGCTACTTCAAGGCCTTGGTTTTAGACCTTGTGCTGTGACTATCAGCTGCTCTGGCTAGGTTTTGGCTCTTTGTCTCCTAATTCCTTGACTCATACTGGACGTCAGGAGGGAGACAGAAGCTGTTATATCAAATCTATCTCTGCAAAAAAAAGCAAGGTTCCAAAGTTCAAGCCTGAGCAAAGCCTTCACTCATGTCAGTGGCATTATCTTGGTGTGTGAAGAGCAGCACCTGATTAGCAAGGCTTGTGCTGTGTAACAAACATACCAAACTTTAAAGTGCAAAATTCCCAATGGACCAGATATAGCATTAACTTGTGATAGATAATAATGTCAATTATTTTTTAGCTTTTTTTTTAAGCTAGCTACTGAGAGTTGGGGTCTTCACTTGCTTTCTTTGCAGTCAAAGTGGGTTTCTGTTGCATTTCATTATATGTGCATATCCTCCTTGGGAGTGAAAAAAAGTCCTACTCATGTTTTTAAGTGGCCTTTGCTACTTTTTTGGTAAATGAGATGTAAATTACTATTAGCATAATCTCTAGAGACTCCTGTAGCTTATTTTCAACTTCTCCAGGTTTCTAGTTCATCTGACCATTTTGAGTTTTCTTGAGTGAGACAGTCTAAACTATTTCCGTAACAGCAGAATGTTAATTTCCTTGGAATTGCTGGATGGAGCCAAAGTAGCGGTGTCTACAGAGTTTGGTTCACTGTTTCCCTGAAACATCTGCCCTCTAATTCCAATCTGCATGGAGGAAATATCCCAAGAGCATATACAGTTGGTGTGTTCACTTTACTTACCTGTATCTGTCCCGCTGTGGCATTTTCACATCCAGCAGTGCTACATGTAACAAGTAAGATTTACCTTTGCATTGTTACACTAAGTCCATATACAATGAGAAACTTTTGCGTATAGATGACATAACTCTTCTGGGATAATATAAACTATAGAATTCTATAAATCTAAAATAATCTTAACCTTTATGTTTTATTTATTTAAAAACTTTTTTTAATGTTTATTTTTTGAGAGGGAAAGAGAGAGACAGAGTGAGTCGGGGAGGGGCAGAGAGAGAGGGAGACACAGAATCTGAAGCAGGTTCCAGGCTCCAAGCTGTCAGCACAGAACCTGATACAGGGCTTGAACTCACAAACTGCGAGATCATCATGACCTGAGCCGATATTGGATGCTTAACCAACTGAGCCACCCAGACGCCCCTATGTTAGGTTTTAAAAGCATTAATATAATTGGTTTTGGTATGATGATTTTCATGTCGAGCTTAGTTGAGAGTAGAGTAACATTGTTGTCTTCAGATGATAGAAAGGATGTATTGAAGTGTGGATTTCAGAACCTTTAAGGGCAAGAACAGAGTCATTGAGACTGATGATGCTGAAGAGGAACAATGTGGGTATATTGCAGACAGTTTTGTGGTGGATTGCTAGGTAATAGGAAGAAGAAAGAAAGAAAGGGGTTGTTGAACACCCAACTCTTTAAATGTTGTTTTCTCTCTGCTTAATTTCTCGTTTGCCTCTATCCTTTTCCCCTTTTATATAGATCACTTTTGTTTTGTGTTGTCTTTCTTTGCTCACATCTCTATGTTTTAATACCTATTCTGTAGTGCTGAATCCTGACTCTTTAAAGGAATTGAGAGCTACATATAGAAAATTAAGAAAAAAGTATGTCTCTTACTTTTTAGGTGTTGTATCAGGGTATATGAAAACGTAAGTACATCCTCTAAAGTCTTTGAAAGCCAGGTCCTGTGTGTGTGTGTGTGTGTGTGTGTGTGTGTGTGTGTGTGTGTGTGTATGCTTGTGTATATATATATATATATATATGTAATTATTATATATATGTAATTATTATTGATATGTATATGTAATTATTTTTGATACCCTTTTTTAAATTTACTTCACGAGTATAAATGTGTAACATAAAATAACGTAGGGAAAGCTTTAAAGTGACCAGGAAGATGGGCCCTTTGTTCAATTATAGAGCCTTTAATTCCCAATTTATTGGGTTTAGTTGGAATAGGTCTTCTAAGAATTGGACCATTTGCAATTGAGTTATTTTTGTGTTTGATAGTGATTTGAGGTACAATGTTGTATTTGCCTAAAAGATTTATTTGTAACTTGTAAAATAGTAGATGACTGTCACATCTGTTTATTTGCAAATATATAATACATAATATTACTTGCAAATATATAATGATGCCTGGAAAATACCAGTGGCATCTAATGAAATCATGATCTCTTCTAAGATGTTGAGTGGCATCATCCACACAATAGTGTAGTCTGTGTGAGTTCTTCTCGTGCTCAAACTCCTGCTCCACTCCTCGCCACCGTCATGCCGCTAACCAGGAAGGCATTTAGAATATTGTGCTTGTGTGGGATCATGATACATGTCCCGTCCACAATATCCAGGATTGGGCACTGTGGCCTTTTCAGTTCCTTTCTACCTCTCATGAAAATCAAGTCAATGAAATAAAATTTATTTCTTTTTGGGTATGGTGAAGGGGCATAGTGGACTCCCGTTGACTTTGGCCTTTGGAAGAGAGGCTGTCAATCTGTGTACTTGGAAAAGAAGCAGGGGACTCAGGAAGCCGCAGACATACTGCGTTGTAGAAGAACTGAGTTGTCTTCGTGCAGTTTTTTTTTTTTTTTCTGTGACAAATGGGGGATTATGCCAAAGGAAGAAGCTTATACTCTAGACAGAAGTGTATCATCAAATCACGACCTCATCACCAGTCTAGAGGTATCGGGGAAATCTGTATAAATTTTAGAAAATTAAAGACCAACTGTAAATTGCTTTTAGGCACACACTTAATGCGGACTCTGTCAGCTGTAGCCTGTTCTGACACAACTTAGCAAATAGGCACGTTCATCAGACTTTACAAATCAGTACCTGAACCTGCTTTCTCTTCCATAGTGCTTAGGGGTTTTTCCTCTTATTTCTGTGAACTACGAGTAAAGAGCTGTTTAGATAAAATAGTGTAGAGATGTTGCTTTTCGGATTTTCACAGATTGCATGTTTCTATCCTTAAAATTAAACACGGTCTCACTGTATTTTTAATTTTTTCTCTTTTTTAATAAATCACGTATAGGACTCACTAGGGCTGTATGTTTTAAAGTAGGAGAGATGCCATATGAAGCTACTTTGCATTGACGGGAAACATTCAAAATTGATCACACCCTGTGGGATATACTGGGCACTTCAGCAGAGGAAACAGCCAGAAATATTTGATGGTGATGGTGGTAAGATTGACAATGGAGCTGATGGTGGTGGTGGTGGTACTCCGCATTGCCTACACAGCTTCTTGGCTGAAGGGATGTCTCAGAGATGTTATCTCTAAGTGTCAATGGCTGCTTAGTGCCAGAAACCCGATCCCTGTCTTAGACTAGAGATGGGTGTAATTAGCACATGCAAGATAAAACTCTTCACTGTGAAATACAGTGAAAAACACTTCAGCGTCTTCCCACACGATAGAAATGTCAGACTCGTGGAAAATACTAATTTATTGCTGTTTATGTAGCCTGTGTTTGAAGTCTCAGGGCTTTTAATCTCTGCGTCTCGGTGTTCACAACAGAAGGTTATGTTAGTTTAGTGTAGGTGCCACTGTGTTTCTTCCTGTTATAAAGTGTCTTAATCCCAGAAATGTGGCCAAGAACAATAAAAACGATCAAGCAAGAGCTGTTCCTATAGAGAACAAACACTTTGAACCTGAGCTACACAGGAAAGCCTTTCAAAGTTTAAACTCTATTTTAAGGTGCTGGAGAGGCTGTTGTTGATTAGACCCATGGAGAAAATGTACCTTAGGAAAATGGAATAACCCGGACTAGCAAAACGCTTGGCAACAGAGGGGTGTTACGAGTCTAAGACTAGGGACTTTAGCTTAAAAGTTTCATCTCAGAGAGGTTCAGGAATAGAAACTGCCAAAAATGGAAGTTCTTTACAGCATTTGATCATATTGCTTCCAGAACTCCTGGTGAGTGGTTTTACTTTCCGAGGGTGAAACACACACATCGGGAGCTGGCTTCTTCATTAGAAGCCCCCCTGTGTCTATCAGTCTATTTAGGAATAGTTTCTGAGGCATTGCCTGTGAAGGAAAGGGCAGTCTCTTGAGCAAAATGTTATCATACCATAAAAGGAATCTGTTTTGGATGCTTTTTCTGAAGCCTGGCATCCTTTTTGGCTGCTAAACAATGTGCAGAAAGAGCCAACTTCCTGATGGCCATATAACCTGTATCCCTACATTCCTTTGGTGGGGTGGGGGGGGCGGTTTGGGGAGGTCCTTCTGAGAAATAATCTTTAATCCTAAGAATAGCTCACTATCTGAAGGATTTGGAGAAGCATCTTGCGTGCTAAGGTTGCCTTAGCACAGATTTTATATTTTGGTTGTGAACTGAATTAATTTTTTATTCCTAAGAATTTTAATTGTATCCCTCGCCTTGCCACTGACATTTCTGAAGGTCTTGACTGTAAGATAGCATTTATTCTTTCTAGAAACTGAGAAAATTGATGGCGTCTTCCTACATTGAAAAAGGGGAGGAGATTTGTTCAGTTCAAGACAAACGTGTATCCCAAATCCTTTTATGAAGGTCTTACTTTATTTTCAAAGGGAAAATGAGCTATTTTGGAACTGACCTTTGGAAGCTAGGCTGTGTTTTATCAAAGGACAGATCAGCAGGAAGACACCAAAACACAGCAAACCATGGTGGAATTTGGAAGCATTATCTTAAAATTTGAAGATATTTTTTGTAGAATGCTAGAGTTGGAAATGGCCACCAGACTCATCAATAGCACGACCAACAGTGTATGGCTTAAGCCTTGCCTTTTCTAGTGTGCCCACTGGGCATTTGTTTTCAAGGCAGAACCTAGAGACAGTGGTCTCTAAAATTTTTAATATATTTATAATTGTAACACCTGTAAAATTCTGTACATTGGCATTGGTAGCTGTCAGGCTTTATTAAAGGTGAGTGAGTTAATAGTAGGATATTTCTTACCAGATTCCATTCCTTTTAGTATAGTTCATACTTGGCAAGACTTCCAAAGAGGATTTTTCCATTAGACATGTCACCTGATAATAGATGTTGTTTTAGATCAGTGTTTGTATTCAACAGGAACAGAGAGACACAAAAGGGACATTATGGCTTTGATGGCTAGAGCGCTGTCAGAATGTGTTGATTTTGTTTTCAGTTCTGCTTCTGATCTTAATAAAATTTGTAAGACCTTTGGGCTGAAGATTTTCCCTGCGAAAATGGGGTAAATGCCTACAGCTAATTCATTATTTAGATGTTTTGTATATAGTAATTCTCAAAGTTTTTTTCTGCAAGTCAAAACGAACAAGGTGCAAATTAATTTATTTTTCTAGCTAGACAGATAAAAACCCTCTGAAACATTGCCATTTCATCAATAATCAGCTTATTCTGTTTCTTCTAAGAATATTGCAGTTTGCAGTGACAAGTACTGTCATCAAGAAGAGGGAAAGAGAAAAGGAGCGTATACACAAGGAGGAGGGTGTGGGTTTTTGTTATAGTTTGCCTGACATTTTCACCTTTGTTATCTTGTCTAATGCTAACTATGCCCTTTAGGACAGTTTCATAGTCTTAAAAATAGTTGCTAGAGAATTGTCCAGGAGACCAACATAAATATTGAAATAAAGGAGGACTTTTGTAATTTTACACATTTCTATTGTATCTGTAGTTGGTTTGCCTTTCCAATTCCTAATACTGTGGATTTGTGTTCCTTTATCCCCCTTTTTTTAGAAGTCTGTCTATTTTGATTGTGTATTTTTTTGTTGGATCATCTTTTAATTTCAGTGACCAATGTTTTTGGGTTTTTATCTTCTGTTTCATTAGTTTCTGATTTTTATCTGTCATATTTCCATCCATTTTCTTGTATGTTTATTTTTTTTCTAATTTCTAGAGTTTAGGGTATGTCATTCATTAATCTCATAGGAGCATTTAAGGTTATGAATTTCCCTATATGTAGCGCTTTAGCTGAGTCCTATAAGTTGTGATGTGTGGTATTTTTTAAATCACTCTTAAAACCTTTCTAATTTTCAATATTACTTCTTTGACCCATGCATTTGCTATAGAGTAGATTCTTCAAGTTACCTTCTATAATTGATTTTTAATGTTACCGTACCGTGTTTAGAAAATATTTTGTCTGATGTTGATTCTGTACCTTCGTTGAGATTTGCTTTGTAGCCTGTGTGTAGTTAATTTTGTAAGTATTCTGAAAGTATGTATGTCCTCTAAGTGTTGTATGTGGATTCCAGTAAATCCATTAAGTATGAAGCTCATCTTGTCTTTACCCTAACACGTTTTGCCTGTTTAATATATATCTGTTACTGAGAGATGCGCTTTAAGCAAAATAGGATGATTGTGGATCTGTTGGTTTTTACCCCTGTAATTCCATCAATTCTTAATAGATGTATTTTAAGACCAAGTTATAGGCCAGGTATTTTGAGCCCAAGTTCCAAAGTGTATGTCTTTCTTACAAACTGCAAGTTTTATCATTGTGTAGTGATTCACTTTATCCCTAAAACGCTTTTTTTTTGACTTACAGTCTATTGTATATGAAATTAATAGTTCCGTCTTAGCTTTCTTTTGGTGTCTTTTGCTCACATACATGTTTTCACTTCCTCATTTTCAACCTTTCAACCTTGGTTTAGGTACGTATGTATGTGGATTTATATTTTTCTTCTTACTTTGTATTTTGTCAAGATTATCTTTGCTTCTTTTTCCCTGCCTTTTCCTAGCTTCTATTGAATATTCCAAGTTTTGTTTATTCCAGTTTTTTTCTTTCTCTGGTTTAGAAATTTGTCATTATATCTTTATACATTTAATTGAAAGGTTACCTATAAATTGCAAAAGCCTAAAGATCTAAAGGTAAAAAATGCCTCTCTCATCCTCCCCAAATTGATAACATTCACAGAAAGCTTTAATGGCAAGCACTCCTCTGCAAACGTATATTATTTTTATTCTATATTTTAGGTCCCTCTTGCTTTTTACCTTGATTTGAGTGAACTGATGCTCATTTGTACTTACCTATATTTTTTACCAGATTCTCTGGTTTTTCATCTCACTCTTTTTAGGGTGAATCTCTTTGTTTATAGCATGCGTTCTTAAGAAGTTTCTTTAGTGATAATGTTTGTGGTAAATTCAGTCTTTTTTCTGAAATGTCTTTTCACCTCATTGTTGAAGGAAGGTTCAGTTCTTGGGATAAAACTTCAGGCTGTATTAGTGTAAAGTTTTAAGTTACAGTTATATTTCTGTTATATTTCTGTATATATACAGTTAAGTTTCTGTTATATTTCAGAGATGCTGTGTTTTCTGGCCTCTGTTTTGCTATAGAGAAATCCTTCGCTAATCCAAATGATTTAGGCTTGTAGAGAATTTTTATGTTTTTCCTTTTGATTTCTCCCCCTAACTTCTTTTTATCTTTGTTGCTCCCTATTTTTTGCTATGTTATGTATAGCTCTATCTTGATTTACCTAGCTATAAACTTTGTTTTGCTCTCTGAGCCTGAAGATTCATGTATTTCATCATTGTCTTTGTCTTTTTGCATATTGCCCCTTCCTCCATTTTTCTATTATTTCTGCCTACTTTGGGTACTCCCTATTGGTTAACTTAGCTCTTTCATTCTTTCTCACTTCTTAAATTTGGGGTAGTTTTCAAATAAAAAAAAGTGTTTAAACATATTGAGAGTGGAAGGACAGGACTACTTTGAAAGCAGGAAAAAACTGTAGTATTGTGGGATCCTTAATGGAAAAGAGTCTCAGTGACTGGAATGTGTAGTGAAAGAACTCTGTATTGTGGCTTCTTAGTGAGATGTGATGCCCTCTCTTACCCTTGTAATAGTATACTTTGTTGGTTGGCTAAAAACGAACTTTGACTTGATACCGAATTTCTATGAGTTAAGTCATTTTATTATAAAATTAGATGAGAACAAGTCTTGAAGCCTTTGCCTCATTAAATTGGAGTGTGCGAGAATTTGACTTCTTAATCTTCAGTCCTTTCTTTGTTGGATTCTGCCCAGTTAGCATCATCCATACCTTCTTCCCTGCTGTCTTAACATGAGGGTCAGATGGAATTAGGGCTTTTTTTTTTTTAATATAATTTATTGTCAAATTGGCTAACATACAGTGTGTAAAGTGTGCTCTTGGTTTTTGGTGTAGATTCCCATGATTCATTGCTTACATACAACACCCAGTGCTCATCCCAACAAGTGCTCTCCTCAATGCCCATCACCCATTTCCCCCCTCTCCCCCACTGCACCCCCATCCACCTTCAGTTTGTTCTCTGTATTTAAGAGTCTCTTATGGTTTGCCTTCCTCTGTCTCTGTTTGTAACTATTTTTCCCCTTCCCTTTCCCCATGGTCTTCTGTTAAGTTTCTCAAGATCCACATATGAGTGAAAATATATGTCTTTCTTTCTCTGCCTGACTTATTTCACTCAGCTTAATACCTTCCAGTTCCATCCACATTGCTACAAATGGCAGGATTTCATTCTTTCTTATCGCCAAGTAGTATTCCATTGTATACATAAACCACATCTTCTTTATCCATTCATCAATTGATGGACATTTAGGCTCTTCCCTTAATTTAGCTATTGTTGAAAGTGCTACTATAAACATTGGGGTACATGTGCCTCTATGCATCAGCACTCCTGTATCTCTTGGGTAAATTCCTAGTAGTGCTATTGCTGGGTCATAGGATAGTTCTATTTTTAACTTTTTGAGGAACCTCCACATGTTTTCCAGAGCGGCTGCACCAGTTTGCATTCCCACCAACAGTGCAAGAAGGTTCCCATTTCTCTGCATCCTCGCCAGCACCTGTAGTTTCCTGATTTGTTCATTTTAGCCACTCTGACCAGTGTGAGGTGGTGTCTCAGTGTGGCTTTGATTTGTATTTCTCTGATGATGAGTGACGTTGAGCATCTTGTCATGTGTCTGTTGGCCATCTGGATGTCTTCTTTGGAAAAGTGTCTATTCATGTCTTCTGCCCATTTCTTCACTAGATTATTTGTTTTTTGGGTGTTGAGTTTGGTAAGTTCTTTATAGATTTTGGATACTAACCCTTTATCCTTTATGGCATTTGCAAATCTGTCACCCTGTTGATCGCCAGCATTGATTCGGCTGATCTGGCTGGCTAGGCGGGTGTCCCCTTCCTTCCTCACCGCTCCATGTGCGTCCCTCCCAAAGCTGCACACTGGATCAAAGAGGACAACCTTCTCCGATAGAGGAGGACTGTTCTTTGGTCAAGAGTATGTGAGTAGCTGTGTTCCCCTGCTAGAACCTCCAAACAAGGAATTAGGGCTTTTTAAAGGTGAGTGGGTTTTGACTGCAGTCTGGAGGTGTGAGGGCCAGTCCAGGGCTTCGCTTTGGTTTCCTTGCTGTTCTTATTTGCTTGTTAGTAACAATGATAGTAACAGGACAAATAAAAAATTTTTTTACAAGAGTTGCTTTTGAGGAAAAAGACAGTCTTGGTTTTCTCAGCTTCCCAATTCAAATCTAAAGGCATTGCTTCATTTTCAAAAGTAAAAAAAAATAGACTGTAGAATATGATGTAAAAGTATTACCCTACTTCTGAAAAGAATACCTGTGCTGTGAGAGCTCAGGGAGGGGCGATCTTGGTAAAGTAATGCAGCCAAGAATTTCAGCATGCGTAATAATCATAAATAGACTTCTCCAGGGAAGATAAGTTAAGTCAAGAATAAACACATATTCTGTGGTTCTTTATCTGGAAGCATTCAAGGGATGGAATGTTTAGGTGACAGAGTTTATTCTGTGAGGCATTGTTTTTTCACCTCCTGCCATTTCTTGGAACACCTTCATACTCTCTGGACCAGATGGACTGTCACGACAGGTGGAATGAGATAATCTCTGTGAATGGTAAGAAAATAGCCAGAAGATCTGGGTCACTTTCAGAGTTGGATCATGTGGAACTGTTATCTATTAATCTAAGCATATCCACATTAACCTTATGAAATCAGGCAGTGTTTTTCTGATACCCCTCTTGGCAGCTGGAAAGCCATAGCAGAAAGGAATGTGAAAATAACATAAGAAAATTGACCCCTTTCAGTGATTAATTCATCTGTTCATGAATAGAGAATAATACATCTGGAGGAAACTTACTCGCCAGACTCCATAGGGGGTTGAAAAGCAGTTACTTATTTCTAACCTCAGTGATGCCATTGGATCAATTAAGGAATAAATAAAACATTGTTTTCCCAAAGTATATTCTATGGAAAAGTGTTCTGCCAGATATAGGTATACTTAAACAAACAAACAAAACAGCCCAAAGCCCATGTATTGTGCTGATCTGCACTATATGTCTCCAAGCAACACAGAACTCTTCCCCTCCCTCTTTTTTTGTGAGACCTACCGTTTAGCATCTCCCAGAACAGTGCTTTCCAGAACACCAGTTTGTAAACACTAATTTAGAAGAATTTTTATCACCCACTGACTCCTTTAAGAACTGACCTCATGCCTAAAAAAGGACGAGGTTAAAAAGTATGTCCCTTCATGTTGTTATATTCAGAGCCCAGGTAATCTGTATGGACTCCATGTATTGAAGGAAAAAATGAAATACAAGTAGAAGACAGAAAGGCCCAGGAAACACTAAAGCATAAAGTGTGTTACACAGAGGTGCCATCCAAACTGACTTATTTTCTCATTTAGTACTTAAAAAAAAAAAACTTTACTTTTTTTATTACCTATCAAATAAAATGTGCAATCTCTTTTGAGAAAAAATTACTGCAAAGTACAAGCAATATATATGTCATCACCGGTGTTCAAACAATTGTTAATTTTTTAAGACATTTGTTCATAAGATTTTTTTTCTTTTCCCTAACTCCTTTATAGGATGGAATTTTTTTGGAGGGGGTGAGAGGATTTTTTCAGAGGTTCTGAGAGCTCTATATTACATAATGAAAAAAAAGAATGACCTTGACCAGAAGTCTGAAGCAACTGAGTCTTTAAATTGTCTGCACTGAAATTTTAACGTTGCAACGCCACATCCCTATAGTGGAAACTAATCACCCGTTAAAGGGTAATTCTTTTAAAAAGGTAAAAATCAGGGGCGCCTGGGTGGCTCAGTCGGTTGAGCGTCCGACTTCGGCTCAGGTCATGATCTCGCGGTCTGTGGGTTCAAGCCCCGCGTCGGGCTCTGTGCTGACAGCTCAGAGCCTGGAGCCTGCTTCGGATTCTGTGTCTCCCTCTCTCTCTGCCCCTCCCCGCTCTGTCTCTCTCTCTGTCAAAAATAAACATTAAAAAAAAGGTAAAAATCATGACTCTCATACAAATATAACATCCATCAAAGATTATATGTATATAATGTATAATAGTATATAAATATATATAGTTCATTAATTAACGAAGAAACCAGTAAGATGTTACAACCTGTTTAAAGGAGAACTCAACACGCACAAACACACACATGCATTCACGCTAGCGGGCTTACTGAAGTGAATTTATGAATAGTTGTGAGAAGGCAGCAATCAGTTGCAGTTCCACTGCACTCATGACAATTTGTGCTTTTAAAAAAATTTTTTTTAATGTTTATTTATTTTTGAGAGAGACAGAGACAGAGCATGATTGGGGGAGGGGCAGAGAGAGAGGGAGACACAAGACTCTGAAGCAGGCTCCCGGCTCTGAGCTGTAAGTACAAAGCCCGATGCGGGGCTTGAACTCACAGACCGTGAGATCATGACCTGAGCCGAAGTCAGATGCTTAACCAATTGAGCCACCCACGTGCCTCAATTTGTCTGTGTTTCTATGCACGAAAATTACTTGTATTACTATCAGTTTTCAGTGTTAGAACAAGTTACAGGGTTGTAAAGTAAGTCAAAGACCATGAAAAACGGAGATAACCGGGAAGGGTGTACTAGACAAGCCCCGAGCAGTGATTCTGCCCATCTCGAAATCATTTACGATGTGTCCTGGTACACCAAATAATTTCATTTAGATCGTGGCACTTATGAGCAGTTTGAATGGGACTAGAGGTAGAAGAAAAAAATCGGCAGTGGTATTCACTGTGGATTGGGAAACTCTTCGTTGCCTGGGTCCCAAAGATGGTGAGAGGCTGGCTGTGTGCAGGCGGGTGGCGGGACAGGGTTGAAGAGGCAACGTGTGTGCTATGAGGGTAGCACGTTTACTTTTGTTGGCCAGTCATTCTTCAAGTAGGTGATCTTGAGGGAATTGAAGCCAACTGTTAGGAATAGTGGTCCCTCCCCTACCGTCAGTCCCAGCGAGAGACCGCCGAGAGAACAGCCCGGGATTTTTGGCAGAGGCAACCTTGGGTCGTTCGACAGAGGTGCCCAAAGTCGGCAGACACTTGTGTAAAGAGTTATTAGGATGAGCCTGAGACCCTTTCACCCCACTTCACGGGGAGAATCCATAAAGGGAGTCTCACTTTCATTTGCTAAGAGTCACTAACGTCTTGCCTTAAATCTCGAGAAACCCAGTCGGAAATATGTGCCGCTACGGCGTTTGAAAACTCCGTGACCCGTCTTCAAGTGGGACGTAGGTGATGTCAGCTCAGCGAGATAGTGTCTAATCTTGTTAAAGGTTAAGTCTCAGGATTCATGGACATTTCATGTTTTCTCAGAGTTTAGGACACGCTCTTGAGCAGAGCAGGCACTCAGTCAGTGTGGAAAAATAATTCGCTTCCAGTCAGCATGTAACACCACGGCACCGTCCTCCCTTGACTTGGTCACAGGCTTTCCTGCGTGCCCCTCTGGGTCTTTCTCTTTCTTCTTTATCCCCCATCTGGATGTTCTTTCTCTTTTTGCACCTTGTTGCTAGAATTCCCCACAGCTCCGTCTTTGGTCCTTAACGCTTCTCTCTCAGACCCTGGCCTCGGGTGTCTCAAATATAGTCTCCAGCTCCTCGAGTCATTTGGGCATTTGTCTTCATTTTCCCGATTGCCTAAAATTCAGTTCCTCTTAGATGCTTATTGACTCCTCGAAATTCAGTGTCTGCTGAACTAAGCTCACTTTCTTCTTTCCCAAATTAGCATCCTCGTTCCTGTCCGTGCCCCTGTTTTTCTCCAGCCCCCCAGCGTGGAATCTCAGAAATTATCTTTGACCCCGCCCTTCAAACTTTTACATAGACATTAATCGTTGAATGACCAGTCTAGCATCTCGTTGCCTCCTGCTTGAAATTTGGGGTCCTCCTCCTACTGTTTTCCTGGCTTCCCTTCACTTTTTATTCCAAAGTAAGTGAAAATAGGCTGGGTTGTATTGGAGGAAGGTCACACATTGATATGAATCCTAACCCACTTGGTTTCAAACCACACAGCACAGAACAACTCACCAGCTAGGCAATTTGAAGCAAGTTTTTTTTTTTTTTTTAAGTTTATATATTTATTTTGAGAGAGACAGACACAGCATGAGCAGGGGAGGGGCAGAGAGAGAGGGAGAGAGAGAATCCCAAGCAGGTTCCATGCTGCCAGTGCAGAACCCAGTGCGGGGCTCAAACTCACGAACCGTGAGATCGTGACTGAGCCAAAACCAAGAGTCAGAGGCTTAACCGAGTGAGCCACCCAGGTGCCCCTGGAGCAAGGGTTTTAAACTCTCTGAACAATATCAGTTTTTGCATCTGAAAGGTCCAGGTTAAATGCTTATGTTACACCACTGTTGTGAATATAAATAAAATATAATTGTCTAAGTGCCTAGCACAGTGCCTTATACATAGTAACTACCCAAGAAATGTTTCTTGAATTGTCAAATCAAGTTTTGCGGTATGCTGTCTCATATCTATTACAATCTGGGTTAAGAAAAATAGTGCAAAAGATCTCGTAAAAAGTAAGTGGATTCTCTAGTACGATTAGCAAAGTGGATATGCTACTGATTTGTAACAGTATTAGAGCCTTAAGTGGAACTTTGTTATTATTGGCCGTCAAGTTACATGATAGGAGCTCTCTGACAACTGATTTCCTTGGAAGAATAAGTAGGAAAAAGAGGATGTACATAGACTTACATGCATTTCCATCTGCATTTAAAAATTCCTAGAAATAGATGGAGAGACATATGTCTTCAGATGATAAACAAAAATGTTCAGGCTGGGGTGCCTGGGTGGCACAGTCGGTTAAGCGTTCGACTTCAGCCAGGTCACGATCTCGCAGTCTGTGAGTTCGAGCCCCGCGTCAGGCTCTGGGCTGACGGTTCAGAGCCTGGAGCCTGTTTCCGATTCTGTGTCTCCCTCTCTCTCTGCCCCTCCCCCGTTCATGCTCTGTCTCTCTCTGTCCCAAAAATAAATAAATGTTGAAAAAAAAATGTTCAGGCATTTTAAATTTTATTATTAATATTTTGTATTCATGCAGTGTCCCTGGGTGGAAGTTGATCTGAGCATCCTGTTCTCATTGAAGTCAGTATGGATATCCCTTTCTTTTCAGGTGGGGAAAAAATGTTAAAGTAACATTTGACTTGATAGAATTGCAAGGAGGAGAAGGCAGGTGAGGTAGGCCACTTTCTGCATAACAGGAGGCTAGGGGTCCATTCTACCTGGAACATGGCACTAGAAAGTGGGAGAATTATACTTAGTGCCAGTACAAATGCTTTTTTTAACTTCTAATGTTCATTTTATTATTTTGAGAGAGAGAGACAGAGACTGAGCAGGGGAGAGGCAGAGGGGTGGGGGGTAGAGAGAGAATCCCAAGCAGGCTCCACATTCAATGCTGAACCTAACGCGGGGCTCTATCTCAGGACCACGAGATCATGACCTGAGCCCAAGTCAAGGTTGGATGCTTAACCAACTGAGCCACCCAGGCGTCCCTCGCTACATCCTTTAAGCCATTTAGGGTGGTTTGCCTTTATGCCAGCAACAGTGTTTTACGCAGTGGTGTTTTTTCAGGGCATAGGGCTCAGGCTTCTACACTCTTCATACTTACAACCCCAAATCTACATTCTTGCCTCTGAAGGTGTTTAGCAAATTACTATTCTTTGTAGCATCCCTTATGGCATTCTCTTTGAACATGCAGTGTTCCCTGGATTGTGAACATTTAGCTCCATTTTAGGGTGAAGGAAGGGCATGGTAAAATATGAAAGAGGAAATTTAAAGCACTGGTTTTCGGAGCCTTACCCTTTCAGAATTGAAGAGCGCTGAGGAAAAAGGAGAGGAAATAACTGAGAAGGGACGAGTTATTGATGACTACACTTTGAAATCTAATTATAGACATCAGGAGTGGTAGTTGCGGGCCATTGAGAGTATAAAAAAAAAGTGGAGTATTTTAAGCAAGGCTTTATTTATACTCAGGAGGAGACTGATAGGCTGTCACTGTGAGAAACAGGTTCAGTCGCAGGGGCCAAATATGGTACAGGGACGCACAGTGGCAATGCACCGCGAGTGGTGCAGCAGCAGTCGGCCTGAATTCTGAGCCGCTGTAGACACTCACTTTTTGCTTCTTGCGTTTCTGTGAGGTCTCCTCTCCGAAGCTGACCCTTTTCCCTTCTCCAAACACAGCCCTCGTGGGCGGAATGTGAGACGGGACGGGTTTGGAGTTCAACAGCTGGTCCATGATTCAGGGACGTGATGATTCTGCGTTTCTGGTCTTGCAACATGTTAAGTCTTTGAGTGATAGCCATCCTCGAGCGGTAGACAGCGTAACTGCTTTCCAAATTCGATTTCAGCGTGGGCGCCCAGATTTTGTGCACGCACGTAATCTCAATCAAATTACTGCTTTAACAATTTCACGTAAAATATTACTAGAAGCGTATGTATGTAATTTGTATTTATAAAGTGAAAGCCAGCCGAAATATCCCAGGCAACCTGAAGCAAGGCTCTGGTTGTTGAGGTCAAGGTCTCAAGCATACAGTGATGGGGGGGGGTGGGGGGAGTGCAGGGGGAGGGGCTGGCGAGGAAGAGGAAGTCCTCTGTCATTAGGGGAAAGGAGGGTGAGACATTTTGCTATGGTGGGTTTTTCAGAATGGAGCCAGCAGGAAAAAGGAAATGGTTCTCGATAGATATTGTTCACTGAAGTGTGCATATAAAGACAATTAACAGCCAAGTGTCGTATGCAAACTAGAAAAAAAAAATCATAAAAACACTACTCTGCCTTGAATGAAAGGCAAACAGGGTATGCAAAAAACCAAAAGAACCCCACAAGCCATAAAAACAAAATTTGGTGAGGTGAGGTATCCTGTGAGAAAGGAAACTTGCTTGGTTGGCTAAAGTAAAATATCTAAAATATCTGCCATTCACAGTAGGTCGCACGCCAAGCCCAGGTCGACTATTCAGACAGTAACAGCCACGGCTGCATCGTTGTTTTCTCCTCTCCCTGGCTGAGACTCCTGTAGGGTGAGCCCGGGGGTGTCCGCACCACGAAACCTGCCCTCCTTTCTCTGTGCTCTGTTGCTCTGTGCTGTAACAGCAATAATGATGTGAGATCAGCAACCATCACAAACCTATGAAGAAAGTGTCACAGCATGCGTCTAAACAGCCACAGAGAAAGTCATTCATGTGATTGTATGTTCCAGTCCAGGTTTTCCAGACCGGTAATGGTTACTTGGTTGCGTTTCAGCCTGAAATTGTACAGCCCGGGCCTGGTTCTTCCGAGCATGCCTCGGAGGGACCATCTTTGTGTTTAATTGGCATATGTTTTCAATGAGTGGAACACGTAACCGTATTTTAGAAGTGGCGGCAATTTTAGCAGTTAGGAAATAAAATAAATAACTGAAACCAAACTAAGTGAACATACCTTCTTTTTGGTCCCCTACCCACTGGTTTGCTACATGAGTGTTTGGGTATGGTTTAATCTTTCTGTAGAGACTTAATGTTGGGCTGAGCACTTTTTCATCCAGAGTCTCATGTCTCATGTTAGATAGGTATTATTATTTATGTTTTATAGACGGCAAAACCCAGAGGGGTTAAATGTTCTACCTAAACTAAACGTTTGTGACACACATGAGATTTGAACCCAGGCTTTCTAATTCCACAGTTGGTGACCTCTTCCCTAGTTAACTAGGTGAATATGTTATAACAATCTTTCTATAAATTATTTCCTACTAAGTGAGTTCTAGCTCAATTATTAAGTGAACCCATATACTGAAAAGAGTTGTATTCCAGTAGAATAAAAAAATATATATGGTCCCCTGATCCTAAAATCACATGTCAGAATATAGTTATTTTTATTATTGCATACTTTAGGGAAAATAACTTTCTGATAAACTGATAATAAATAATGTTAAATACCACCATTAAGTCTGAAGTCATGGATATTAATAAGTGCCATGGTCAAAACACATTAAAATAAGGCTCTCTAAAAGTAAAACCATACGGTAGTGCTTTGGTTTGCAAATTCCTTAGTTCAGGAATTATGTCGAGTGAGGGATCGTGGTCCTTGAAGCCAAGAGAAGTTTATCCTGTAAACTAAAGCTGTCAAAAGTATTCAGATTATGTTGAGCTGCCTTGTTTCATCCTGACATGAGGAAATAGGCCAATAAATCTAGTAGGGAGTCGTTCGACAGAGAAAGATGGAAGAGGAAGCATTAGCGATAAAAGCCTACGGTCTTCCCGCCCCTCCTCCCCCCTCCCTGTGCCATCCTCCACCCAGACTGGGCAGGGAGAGTGACTGGAGATGCTGGGTGGGAAGGCTCATCCCGCCACCACCAAATCTGTAATTTCTACTTCTGAATGAGTGGCCCTTTTCCCCCCGCTAATTTGATCTTCTGTTATGAGCCAGTTAAAAAAAATTGTTTTTTTTTTTTTTTAAATTCTGCTTTCAGATGGAGCCTACAGGGTAGATTTGAAAACAAATGTTGGCCGTTACCTTATCAGACGCTGTCTGGCCGTATTTTAAACATCGTTTCTGCAAAAGGCCTGTTTTTAGCACAGAGGCTTCCAGGAGACAAGTGGGGGGCAGGATAGTGGTTTGCAGCCTGAGGCACTTACTTGCTTGAGAAAAATTGCTGCCAGATGAGTGGTTTCAAAAAAAAGAAAATACAAAAAACAAAAAAGTCAGGCAGCCGATGTGGTCTTTAGTGGGCAGAGGATTAAAGGAAACATAATTTCTCCTGTCCTTTATAAATATTTGCTGGACAGCTAATGGGTTTTTGTGTGCACATGTATTTCCTTTATCTCTTGGGGAAATTACAAGGAATAGAGGGGCATCCAGTGGTAACGTACGTGCACTAGAGCTTGAGAGAATAGATCAACAAAATACGAGAAAGATGTGCCCAGGTCTGTGGCATGCTTATTATGACCAAAGTTCTGGCACCTGGATTTTTCTACAGGTGACTACATACAGTATGTGTGGGACATAAATAAACAGACGATTCCATCAGCAACCTTTAGTATAAAAGGCTTGTATCCCCGTCAAAGAAATCATACTTATTTTTTAACAAATAAGTATTAAATAAATTGTATTATTAAATATTAAAATATTAAAATAGATTTTAATAAAATATTAAATAAATTTTAATACTTAAAATTAATGCTAACATGTAAATTTAAAATGCGTAAGTGTTATTTTATTTTAAATGAGTATACATCCAACTGAGGGTCGTTGGGGGTGGGGTGGAGGGGGAAAGCGGGTGAGGGGTATTGAGGAGGGAACCTGTCTGGATGAGCCCTGGGTGTTGTATGGAAACCAGTTTGACAATATATTTCATATTAAATAAATAAATAAAAAGTAAACAAAACTACAACACTTAAAAATAAAATAAATGGGGGGCGCCTGGGTGGCGCAGTCGGTTAAGCCTCCGACTTCAGCCAGGTCACGATCTCGCCGTCCCTGAGTTCGAGCCCCGCGTCGGGCTCTGGGCTGATGGCTCAGAGCCTGGAGCCTGTTCCCGATTCTGTGTCTCCCTCTCTCTCTGCCCCTCCCCCGTTCATGCTCTGTCTCTCTCTGTCCCAAAAATAAACGTTGAAAAAAAAAAAAACGTTTAAAAATAAAATAAATGAGTATCCATCCTAGAAATCCCATGAAAATAATCCCATGTACTCTCAGATATTCATGCTTCTGAATGAGCAGAACGTTCACTGCATTGCTTTTTTTTTTAAGTTTATTCATTTATTTAGAGGGAGAGAGTGTGTGTGTGTGTGTGTGTTAGCGCAGGAGGAGCAGAGAGAGAGAGAGAGAGAAGGAGGGAAAGAGAGAATCTCAAGCAGGCTCTGTGCTGTCAGTGTGGAGCCCAACTTGGGGCTCGATCTCACAAATCATGAGATCATGACCTGAGCTGAAATCAAGAGTCAGATTGTCAACCTACTGAGCCACCCAGCCACCCCTGCATTGCTTAATGGTATTATCAGTAGCTCTCTCGGTTCAGTGTCTGTCAATGTGACAAGATACCTGTGTCAAGGTGAGACTGGGAATAGTTTAAATCTGAGTTTCCAAGCAAAGAAACACGGGAAGAATCTTGAACTGTAAGTGTTAATTTGTGAAAATAAGCATGTAGAAGTTTTTCAAAATACTAATCTTCGTTTCCTTAGCTTCTCTTCAAAAGGAAGTTTAAATATGTCTCCAAAATAAAAAAAAAAAAGCCTTATTAACATTTTTTTTTTACTAATCCTCACTTTATGAAATTATATGTTAATAAATATTTTACAACCACAGGGGCACATGGGTGGCTCAGTTGGTTAAGTGTCAGACTATTTTTTTTTTTTAATTTTTTTTTTCAACATTTATTTATTTTTGGGACAGAGAGAGACAGAGCATGAACGGGGGAGGGGCAGAGAGAGAGGGAGACACAGAATCCGAAACAGGCTCCAGGCTCTGAGCCATCAGCCCAGAGCCTGATGTGGGGCTCGAACTCACGGACCGCGAGATCGTGACCTGGCTGAAGTCGGACGCTTAACCGACTGCGCCACCCAGGCGCCCCAAGTATCAGACTATTGATTTCTGCTCAGTCCACAATCTCACAGTTCCTGGGATCGAGCCCTACTTTGGGCTCCATGTTGACAGCGAAGAGCCTGCTTGGGATTCTCTCTCTCCCTCTCTTGCTGCCCCTCCCCTGCTCGCGTGTGTGCATACTGTCTCTCTCAAAAATAAATAAATAAAACTTAAAAAAAAATAAGTAAATGTTTTATAACCACAGGTTACATTCCAGACTATTTATGTGCCACCTTTTAATAAACTTAGTTCTCTTCCCAGAGATAGTGTCTAAGGAGGTTTTGGGTTTTTTTTTTTTTTTTTTTTTTTAATTTTTTTGGAGCTTGAAGAAAGCTGTCTCCCATCAGAGCACCAGGAAGTCCCCCTCAACCAGCCAGAATAGCCCCTCTGGGCTCCTGTGGGTGGATGTCAGAAACTGGCAGCCTAAGTAACCCCCTTTCACTGCCCTCAGAGATCAGGAGACAGTGCCAGGGTGGGCCCACCACCCTATTTTCCCCTGTCACTCTAACCAGGGGGAGGTGAACAGCCAGCTGGTCCTTCCAGTGCCAGGGACCTCCCCCCACCTGCCCCCTGTAGGGTTTCGATCTTCTCCCTCCCTCTGCTGGACCCTCTTAGAGAAACCTCTCTCCTTCCGCTCCTTCCTGGAAATAGCTTTCTTTGCAAATCTGGGCAATGGAGGGAAGATTGGCTGTGTCTTTTCTTGATAAAGCTTATTACCCAGGCCTTGGGTACCTGGAAGAGAAGAAACGTCAGGATATTTACAGGGGATCATCCACATGAGAAAGGTTCTTTCCAGAGCGCACCATGTGTTTTCTTCTCAGCCCATCAGCTAGAGATGCCCTTTGTTTAGCCGGATTCGCACCTCATCATATGGGGGAGTAGGGGAGGAAAACCTTTAAAATCTAATACATACAGAAAAGTGCACAGCTCATAAGGACACATCTCAGTGAATGTGAAGCACTCATGCAGCCAGTAGCCAGATGAAGTTTATCTTTTTATAGTGATACCTGTTTCTTAATTATAAATGCACTTTGTAGGAATTTTGGAAAACTCAGCAAAGTATAAGAAAGAGAAATGTAAAGAACACTCCTTGTACCTAATCTCCGACCCCCATGACTACCGATAGCATCTTGGTGTGTTTTCAGTGCATCTGTCCCTCCCCCTCACACACACAGATTTATGTGTGTCCACACGTGCACACAATACCACCGCCTCGGCCGCTTCATGCATGTGTGCGCGTATGCACAGAAGAAGTTCTACGTAGTTGCAATAGCAAGACAAACGTGTTTTTAGATATTCCACTGCCTGGTCATTGTCTCTGTCAGCAGAGTGGTGGGGAAAGAAAGGCAAGGAAACTGAATACCATCCCTCTCCTTCCCTGATGGCAGGAAAAGGGCTTTTTGTGGGAGAAGAGGTTGAAATAAATGGCTGACACACATAAAGATGGTTCACAGATTTCATTTATCCATTATTTTCCCATTTCTCAGCAAACTGAGCATTGATAACAGGAAGTTCAGATACTTCTGGGTAGAGAACCTCTTCATGCAAAGCGGAGATGAGAGTTGTACCCAAATTTTTCTGGGTACCCTGTGAAATTGAACCCCTCAGGGTTCCAGATTCACTTTTGCCAGAAGGCCAACGTTACTTTTTTTTTTAATTTTAATTAGCTCCCTTGCAGATGCCCAAATAGACTTTAAGCGCAGTGACTCTTGTGTTAGCAAAAGGAAGCAGAGTCAAAACGTTGGAAATCAGGCTCGTGGTCTTTTGTAAGTTGCAGCAAAACGATCTTCTCCATCAATGTAACATGGACGGGAGGATGCCTTTGTGGTGCTCGTTTCTCGCTGAGTTTCCTGCTACATTGTCAGAAAGAGAAGAGTTGGCACCCGCTTCCCGTTGTTATTGGTGACGCAGGGCGCGATGCCCATCTGCCTCCTGGCTGGCCAAGGACTCCGCTTCTGCAGGGGGCTTGATGGGGTTCCTTGTGCCGGGAAACGTTGTTTCCCGCAGAACTGCCTATGCCTTTCTTTCCTAGAAATAGATTTTATTGTCTTTTGTACTTGGGACTTGAGGGATTACACATATGGAAACTTCACTGGACCTTTTGCCGCAGAACTGCCTATGCCTTTCTTTCCTAGAAATAGATTTTATTGTCTTTTGTACTTGGGACTTGAGGGATTACACATACGGAAACTTCATTGGACCTTTTGTATTTGTCAGACGTCTTCTCCAATCACTCCTTTCTTCTCGCTTATTCACAAAAAATCGGAAACGGTATGACGTGGCTTGTGTGTTTACGGTGTTCTTGTATTGTCTTTGCAGTCGAAATCAGCTGTCTGCCCTGCCTGCCTGCCTGTGTGGTCTGCCTCTCAAAGTCTTAATCGCAAGTAACAACAAACTTGGATCGCTGCCAGAAGAGATAGGTCAGCTCAAACAGTTAATGGAGTTGGTATGTTACTGATTTTTAAGATGCTCTTTTTATTTGTTGACTAATCATAATCTATCAAGGTAGTCAGGAAGACTCTTGTAAAGTTGGGCATAGGTTGTTGGATGGCTGTATGTGATAAAGACATTAAGTGGGGAGAGGAATGATCTTGGCTTGGCTGTGGCAGACACAGTTCCTGAAATTTACAGGTTTCCTGAAGTTTACACTTCCTGAAGTCCACGGGATTTACAGTTCCTGAAGTTTACAGGTGATCATGTGGTAGTTACATCATTTTTTTCCAGATCGCATATAAATTTGTGATAAATTATGGATACACTGGCAAAATAATGTACAAATAAGTTAGTAGGGCCAACTTTACATGAATGTAAGTAATTTAGAAAGAACAGAATGCTTTGATTCTGTATGGGTTTTAGTAACCATTGCCCCAAAGTGATGTCACTCTAAAATATGACCATATCCTCAGAGACAAAAAAGTGTAACAAATGTTTTAGATGGGTAGAGATGGGTTGTAAGTGTGCATCTGAGGCCAAGAAACACTGTTCTATTTCAGGTCTTTCACTACTAAACGAATCACTTACCTTGTTTCTAAAATGGGAAAGAATGAATCCCATCCAGGTAAGATGGGTGAATGAAGAGACAAGAATAAGCAATCAGGCTGAAATACAATGGTCAGAATGTCTCCTTCAAGCAGGCATTATTCCATACTGACCTTGTATCAAGCACAGCTGCTGTGATTACAACCATGGAAAGGACACAGTTCCTTCCTTCAAGTAGATTCCAGTCTAGAACATTGATGGCCAATACCTTTTCTATTGGGTGCCAAGTCCATTTAATTTCTTGAGGCCACGTGGACCACCATGGTGATGACTTAGGAGGCTCAGATAGAGAGTGCTGTCATCCCTTCATCACGTCTGCAGTGGGAGTTGGTTAGGAACGTGACAGGTTAGGAAAGTGACCTATGTATCAGCTTTAATTTTAGTATAGGAGTGAGTTACTGCTGTATAAAGGCATTGAAAGGTAAAGAAAGAGTGTCTTTTTCAGGACTCATGTGATATTAGTATCTGAAACCTATTCCAAGGCAAGGGCAAACAAAAGTAAAAATAAACTATTGAGTCTACACCAAAAATGGAAAACTTTTGCACAGCAAAGGAAACTACCAACAAAAGAGAAAGGCAACCTAGTGAATGGGAGAATATATTTGCAAATGATTTATTCAATAAGGAGGTAATATCCAAAGTATATAAAGAACTTATGCAAGTCAACACCAAAAAAGAAAAATCTGAATTAAAAATGGGCAGAGGACCCAAATAGACATTCTTCCAAAGAAGACATACAGATGATGGCCAACAGACACATGAAAAGATGCTTAGTGTCACTGATCATCAGGGAAATGCAAATCAGAACCACAATAAGAAAACACTTCATACAAGTCAGAATGGCTAGTAATTAGAAAGGCAAACAATAACAAGTATTGGCAAGGATGTGGAGAAAGGGAAACCTTCACACACTGTTGGTGGGAATGTAAACTCATGCAGCCACCATGGAAAACAGTATGGAGATTCCCCAAAAAATTAAAACTAGAATTACCGTATGATCCAGTAATTCCCCAAAGGACACAAACACTGATTGGAAAAGATACATGCATCCCTATGTTCATTGCAGCATTATTTACAACAGCCAAGATATGGAGGAAACCCAAGCGTCCATCGACAGATAAGTGAATAAAGAAGTGGGGTGTGTGTGTGTGCGTGTGTGTGTGTGTGTGTGTGTGTGTGTGTATGTATATATACATACATACATATGTATATATGTATATGTGTGTATATATGTATACATATATATGTACATATATACATACACACACACACACAATGAAATATTATTTAGCCATAAGAAATGAATGAAATCTTGTCTTTTGAGACAATATAGATAGACCTAGAGGGTGTGAAATAAGTCAGACAGAGGAAGATAAATACCATACGGTTTCACTTATATTTGGAATAAAAACATATTGAGGGGTGCCTTCATGGTCAGTCAGTTAAGCATTGGACTCTTAATTTCAGCTCAGGTTGTGATCTCATCTCTTTCTCAAATCAAATAAATAAATAAAATAATTAATTAATTAAATTTCAAGTTTTTAAAAAATCAAAAAAAATCAGAAATAGACTCGTAAATACAGAGAATAAACTGGCGATTGGCAGAGGGGCCAGGAGCATGTATGGAATCGATGACTGGGATTAAGTGCAAACTCTCAGTTAGAAAATAAGTCACAGAGATGAAAAGCACAGTACAGGGAATAAATACCGTACAATATGATACTGTAATAACATTGTATGGTGTCAGATGGTGACCAGACTTAACCTTGGTGAGCGCTGGGCAATGAATAGAATTGTTCAATGACTATGTTGTGCACCTGAAAGTAATACAACATTGTATATCAACTATACCTAAATAATCATTTTTTTAACTTTGTATTATTTTTTTATTTATTTTTTAAGTGTTTCACATGAGTAGGGAGGAACAGAGAGAGAGGCAGAGAGAGAATCCCAACTCTGGGTGCAGAGCCCAACACAAGGGCTTGATCTCACAACCACGAGATCATGACCTGAGCCAACGTCAAAAGTCAGACACTTAACTGACTGAGCCACCCAGGTGCCTCAATAATGCATATTTTTAAAGGATGCAGGGGTATTCCTGCCACTCAGCATCTGGACATTTGATCAGGGATCATTAATGTCTAGAACAAGACACTGGAAAGTTGTCTGGAGCCATGGAAGTGGTTTGTTTTGTCACTTAGCTCTCTGTACTTCTCCATGCAGTGGAGATGTCTCGCCCACAGATCCCAAGTTTAAATGTCCTCCGACTTAAGCACTAGCTAGTCTGTCTCAGCCCTGATGTCTAAATGAGAAAGGCAAGATGTGGGTCGGATGTCCTCTCCTGACTGAGTCCGTGATGCACAAGGCACATGGTCACATGACCCAGACACACAGCTGCTTTCCTGCCAACAAGGGGGCAGTTCTGAAAGAAGATGGATATTAATTTGGGTAGGCACACCCACCCCCAAGTTTGCTATTACAAGAAATATGTGCATGTGGTTAGGGAGTGATTGATTCAGCCTTGGAGTTGGGAAGGATTTGTAAGGGAAGAGACGTTTGAGAGGCCCCTTGCAGAAGTCTGTGTGGGATTTTCTAAACGGAAAAAGGAAGACAGGCACAGAGGAAGCATTTAAGAGAGAAGGGACGGCGTGAGCAAAGGCAAGACAGCCCAGGAGGAGGTGCCTTGCTTGGAGCGTGGGAAGCAGTTTAATCTGGCTGAGGCTATGTAGAATGACACTGGGTGCTCCATTTTCACGGCCACTGCCTTAGAGTTAGAGTTAGGCCACCTTCAGCTCCTCCATGGGGCATTCAAGACCCGTCATTCACCTCCTGTCCCTGGCCCCTTTAGTTCCAGCCATCTGGGAGTGTTCCTTGTTCACTTCCACTTCTAGTCTTTGACACACATCACTGTCTCTGTGGGGACAGTTTCTTCCTTCTCGTCTTCTCTTGGTCAGTTCTTTTTTTTTTTTTTTCAACTTTTATTTATTTTTGGGACAGAGAGAGACAGAGCATGAACGGGGGGAGGGGCAGAGAGAGAGGGAGACACAGAATCGGAAACAGGCTCCAGGCTCCGAGCCATCAGCCCAGAGCCTGACGCGGGGCTCAAACTCACGGACCGCGAGATCGTGACCTGGCTGAAGTCGGACGCTTAACCGACTGCGCCACCCAGGCGCCCCTCTTGGTCAGTTCTTAACCAAGCTAGATGTCACTTCCCCCAGAAAGCCTTCCCAAATCCTCTAAGCCAGACTTAGGCACTCCCAATGCAAGCACGCTATACTTACCACGGAATTCTGTGCAGTCATACTTTCTTCCTACTTGGCTTTCTTCACACCAGCTCCCTCTATGTCTGGAAAGCCACCAAGGGCTGTGGACAGGGATTTGCTGTTGTACCTGGTGCTCGGCATAAGACCCAATACATGTTTGCTGAATGCTGCTCTCAAGGGGTGGAAAGTGGGCTGTGGCTTGGGACAGACTGTGAAGACTCCCAGGTGCTCAGCCTGCCAGGGGGATGACTATCTTACAATCCATCTTGATTCAGAAGGTAGCATCTTAATCGGTTCCAGAAAACAAAACAGTAACACGGAATAATGCTTTGGATGAAACTGATAGTTATATGCTTTTTTTTTTCTTTTTAAAGAATTCTTCTTTTAGGAGTCTGATAGACACACAATCCAAATCTGCTAGCATTTGGATTAGGTCTTAAAAGCACAATATATAACGCGTTGGTTTTTTTCCCCACTTGTCGGGCTCCCACAGATGGGCGGCACACAGGTGAGGTCGGTCTTCTGGAACCTGTGGGCAGCTGGAATGTGTTTCTGTCCCACTGCACCCTGGGCGTAAGCCGACAGCATGCCATGTATCAGCTCTCCTGCCGAGCTGCGGACCAGCTCATCTGTGAATAGGTGCCCGTGTGCTGAGCCTGGGGCCAGTCCCACACCAGAGCGGGGCTTTCCTGAGATGCTCTTATCAGCCGCTGGGCTGGCCTTGTGGCCGTGGTAGAACAGCACTGTCTCCTGTCTCCCGCCTCAGGACACACAAGCTGTGGGGTGGCTGTGAGGGAGTCCTTGAGCTTTTCTTGGGCACCCTGTCCAGAGCCCAGAGGTTAGTGTAACCTCTTAGTTACACTAAAGGTTGAGTGTAACTACTTACTTATTAGCATTGTGTTCAGCTGGCTCTGGTGCCTTTTCTCCACCAGCAATAACCTGTTGGATCCTCAAATCCTAGAAATCCTAGAATGTGAGAGCCATTGGGGTTTTAAAAGCATCTAGGCCAAGCTCTTGACATCTTGCAAGGGTAGAGAGAAACCTAAGGTAGAGAGGCAGTGTGTGATGTACAGAAGTTCACTCTGGTGTAGCTAATATAACTTAAGCTGAAACACCCTCACCCAGCACTATTTGATAGAAAGGTAACGCAAGCAGCAAATTTTATTTTACTTTATTTCATGAAAAAATTTTAATTCTGTTCTGTTTTTTTTAAGTTTATTTATTTATTTTGAGAGAGAGCATGGGAGGGGCAGAGAGAGAGGGAGAGAGAATCCCAAGCAGGCTCCGCACTGTCAGCACAGAGCCCGAAGTGGGGTTCTAACTCACGAACCATGAGATCATGACCTGAGTCAAAGTCAAATATTGGACGCTGAACTGACTGAGCCACCAGGCGCCCCTGTTCTGTTCTATTTTTAATTTTAATTCCATTGTAGTTAACATAGCATTATATTAGCTTCAGGTACACAATGTAGTGATTCAAGACTTCCATATATCATCTGGTGCTTATCATGACAGGGGCACTCCTTAATCCCCATCACCTATTTCATTCATCCCCCCACTCACCTCTTTTTATTAACCATTAGTTTGTTCTCAGTAGTTAAGGGTCTGCTTCTTGGCTTGTCTCTCTCTCTCTCTTTTCCTTTGCTCATTTGCTTCTTAAATTTCACTTAGCAAAATACCCTCTAGCTCCATTCTTGTTGCAAATGGCAAGATTTCATTCTCTTTTTAAGTTTGTTTATTTATTTATTTTGAGAGAGAGAGGGAGAGTGAGCATGAGCAGGGGAGGGCAGAGGGCAAGAGAGATTTTCAAGCAGGCTCCATGCTGCCAATGTGGAGCCCCTATGTGGGGCTCAGAATCACAAACTGTGAGATCATGACCTGAGCTGAGATCAAGAGTGGGACACAACCAACTGAGCCACACTGGTGCCCCAAGAGTTCATTCTTTGATGGCTGGGTAATATTCCATTTTGTGTGTGTGTGTGTGTGTGTGTGTGTGTGTGTGTGTGTGTGTGTATGCACACATCTTCTTTATCCATTCTAATCAGTGGATGGACACTTAGGTTGCTTCCATAATTTGGCTATTGTAAATAATAAAATATGCTGTAAACATAGAGATGCATGTATCCCATTGAATTATTATTTTTGTATTCGTTGGGTAAATACCCAGTAGTGCGATTGCTGGATCATAGAGTAGTTGTATTTTTAACTTTTTGAGGAACCTCCATGCTGTTTTCCAGAGTGGCTGTGCCAGTCTGCATTCCCACCAACAGTACATGAGGGTTCCTTTTTCTCCACAACCTTGCCAGCACTCGTTGTATGTTGTGTTTTTGATCTTAGCCATTTGGAGAGGTGTGTGGTGATATTTCGTTGTAGTCTTGATTTGCATTTCCCTGATGAAGAGTGATGTTGAGCCATCTTTTAGTATGTCTGTGGGCTCTCTTTATGTCTTCTTTGAGAAATGTCCATTTCTTCTGCCCATTTTTAAATTGGATTGCTTGTTTTGGGGTGTGGATTTTTATAACTTCTTTACATATTTCCAATGCTAACCCTTTATTGGATATGTCATTTGCAAATACCTATTCTCATTCAGTAGGTTGCCTTTTAGTGTTTTGGATTATTTACTTTGCCGTGCAAAAGCTTTTATTTTGATGTAGTCTTAATAGTTTAATTTTGCTTTTGTTTCCCTTGCCTCAGGAGACGTATCTAGAAAAATGTTGCTGCAGCCAATATCAGAAAAGCGTGCTCTCTTCTAGAATTTTTATGGTTTCATGCCTCACATGTAACTCTTTCATCTATTGTTAATTTTTGCATGTGGTGTAAGAAAGTGGTCTGGTTTTGCTGTGTTACATGCTGCTGTCCAGTTTTTCCAACACCATTTGTTGAAGAGATTGTCTTTTGCCCATTGGATATTCTTTCCTGCTTTGCCAAAGGTTAATTGACCATATCCTTGTGGGTTTATTTCTGGGTTTGCTATCCTGTTCCATTGATCTATGTGTCTATTTTTGTGCCAGTACCATACTGTTTCGATGACTACAGCTTCGTAATATAACTTGAAGTCAGAAATTGTGATGCCTCCAGCTTCACTTTCTTTTTTCAAAATTGCTTTGGTAATTTGGAGTCTTTTGTGATTCTGTATAAATTTTAAGATTATTTGTTCTAGCTCTGTGAAAAAATGCTATTGGTAGTTCGATAGGGATTGCATTAAATGTGTAAATTGCTTTGCATAGTGTAGACATTTTAACAATATTTGTTCTTCCAGTCCATAAACATGGAATGTCTTTCTGTTTCTTTGTGTAGTGTTCAGTCTCTTTCATCAATGTTTTATAGGTTTTAGAGTATGGGCCTTTTACCTCTTCAGTTAGGTTTATTCCTAGGTATCTTATTATTTTTGGTGCAGTTGTAAATGGGATTATTTTCTCAATTTCTTTCTGCTGCTTCATTATTAGTGTATAGAAATGCAACAGTTTTCTGCACATTGATTTTATATCTTACGACTTTACTGAATTAACTGATCAGTTCTACTAGTTTTTTGGTGGAGTCTTTAGTATTTTCTATATAGGGTGTCATGTTATCTACAAATAGTGAAAGTTAGACTTCTTCCTTACCAAGTTGAATGCCTTTAATTTCATTTGATTGTCTAACTGCTGTTAGTAAATGTAACTTTTTTATTAGATATTTGGTTTTATTATTTTAGAGAGAGCACAGATGGGGAGACGGGCAGAGGGAGAGAATAAAAGAGGGAGGTTGGGAGAGGGAGAATCTTAAGCAGGCTCCATGCTCAATGTGGAGCCTAACGCAGGGCTCAACCCCACGACCTGGGGATCATGACCTGAACCAAAATCAAGAGTCAGATGCTCAACTGACTGAGACACCCAGGCGTCCAAACAAACGTACTTCAAATGCACTGGTAGCCACATTTAAAAAAAAAAAAAAAAAAAAAAGCAAGCGAAATTAATTTTAATGATATGTTTTATTTAATGCAGGATGACCAGAATATTATTTCAGCATGTTTGCGATATAAAATCAGTGAGGTATTTTGTATATTTTTTTCATATTATGTCTCTGAAGTTCATGGTGTCTACCAAGAGCATCTCACAGGTTGGAACAGCCGCGTTTCTCATGCTCGTCGCTGTGGCGGAGCAGCTCTGTAGCCTGTGGTCTTTCACTCTGTGCGCCAGCATGATTCCTTGTGAAAAGCATTTATTTGTGACATTGGTGAATATTTCATTTGTTGCCATTATTTAACCACAAGGGGTGAGTGGCCTTGCTTAAGGTCACAGACTAAAAAAAGATTAGTTTCCATCCGTTCTTATTTATCTTTCATATCTTTTTTGCTTAAAATGGCAGTGCTACTGTAGGTAACCCTGTCAAATGATTTTTTAGCTATCAGTTGGAAAGAAATTCCCTGGAGAGCCTGAAATAATTCCAGACTTGCTTGGGAGGCTTTTGTTTAAATGGTTACGTGGTAACCAACTTGTTAAAAAGTTTGACAGCTCCCACCAGACCCCACCCAAGCATTCAGGGTACTTTAAAGCCAATGACGTGCTGATAAAATCACTCAATTTATTGGTCTCTGAGCATTGTTTGGCTATTTTAGAAGAAATATTTTTAAATTTCACATTAGACTCAGAGTATCCCAAACGGAGTTGTAAACTCTCTCTTCTTCCAAGTGTGAGTATTCCAGAGTCATTGCTGCTTTGAAAAACAAAAGAAGAGAACCGTAGCTGTTGCAAGAAAGGAGTTGTCCTCTGTAATTTTTAAGGACTAGAACTGGAAAACATCACCTTACTGTCTTAAATATATCACAGTTATCTGAAACTGTGAAAATGAAACAAAAAGCATTGCCATTCAGCGATTGGCTTGTCCAGCCATTTGAGATGGTGCAGAGAACAAAGGAGCGCAATTGTTCCTCCTTCCATGAAGAAGCTATTAAGAAACACCTACTGAGACGTCCTTTTTTGAATCCAGGAGAGGCCAGGATAGAGTTCTGTGCTGTTTCAGGTGCAAGAGAATTTAGGGAATCTTAGCTCTTTGGAACTGGCCCCTCCAGGCTCATTTGTGATGGGAATGACCTAGAACTTTTGGACCTTTCTGGCCTCTTTGACTTCCTTCTTTACCTCTGGTACTCTAAGAGCTGTAGCTGTATATAGATGTTGTTTTGTAAGTCTTTGTATCTGGGCGTTCTTTCTGTAAGAGAAAGAAAAAGCAATAGCATTTACTGAGCACCTACTATATGCCAGGCACTCTGCTAGGTATATGGCATGGGCAATTTCATATAATCTTGACAATAACCCAGAAAGGTAGATATAATATCTACAGTTTGTAGACAGATTTGAGTTTCAGAATTATTTACCCAGAGCTGGGGGGGGGGGGGCCTGGAGTGGTGGAGCTGGGGTAAAAACCAGTTTTGTGTGATGAAAGCCCCAATCCTTTCAATAGCACCATTCAGCTGTGCTTACTGGGTCTTCTTCTGGATCGTTTAGCATCTCACGGAGAGGGACCCCGTGGTGTTTGCTTGTTTGTTTGTTGAGTTCCTGGTTCATCTTGGCAGTGGTTTTCCCATTAAAGTTGGGGCAGCGCACCAACAGTTGAGAGTGAATCAGAGAATGAATGTTGCAAAACTCGGGCCGTGTCTGTGTGCAGGTCTCCTCGCTGAGGAGCCACAGCCGGGCAGGGAAGGTCAGTAGAGGGTGCTGGTGTTGACTAAACCTTATTTTACTCATTAAAACGACATTAGCATTTGGAAACACGGTTCTTGTACTGTCGAATCATGCCCGAAGGGGAAGACATGCTGAGTACCTGGGAAGAGATGCTGTGTGTGTGCCTTCTGTGATAATAACCAGAGAGCCGTGAAGATAACCGCACTGCGGCAGAGCACGACGAACTTGAGTTTTCTCACGGTTCCCTGAGCGGGCTGACATACTGAGGGCCGGAGACTGTCTGTCCCTTGTTTGGTTTCTTTCAGTTCTGTCTTTCTTCCGCTCACGCGGTGTGTGAAAATCGTGGCTTCCAGCTGTAAGACAACACAGTATCACTGCTCCAGAAGCCTGCTCTTATACTGAAAAGCTCACAGAACCTGACTCAAGGAATATCTGATGGAAAGTTGCATTTCCCTGCCCTGCCTAGACCTCTCTCTCCTTTCATAAAATGTTTGTGTAGCGAGTTTGAATTCAGGGATTGATTGTAGACACAGGATGTATTGACCTGGTTCTGAGGAGAATTCCTCCATTACTGTTTTTTAATTTTTTTTTTTTATTTTACTCTTGAGAGAGAGAGAGAGAGAGCGTGAGCAGGGGAGGAGCAGAGAGAGTGGGAGACACAGAATCTGAAGCAGGTTCCAGGCTGTGAACTGTCAGCCCAGAGCCCGATGCGGGGCTTGAACTCATGAACCGCGAGATCGTGACCCGAGTCGAAGTCAGATGCTTAACAGACTGAGCCACCCAGGCACCCCTCCTTCATTATTTTCATACGTAACATTCCAGCCTCTGAGTTAGGTATAGCGGAGACATTAATTCATGTGTCTGCCATAATCTTTTTTCCATTCACAGTCTTTGGACATGCCTTCTAACCTCTCTGGTTTCTGCGGGACAGTTGGAAGTCCGTGGCTTGTTTACCATCTGTTCTGTTGAAGAGCATTGGGTTGGAAGGAAGGGTGTGGAGCGGAGTTTTATACTAGAAGGAGACATTCAGTAAGTGTTGGGAGGTGACAATACCAGAGGTTGCTTGAAAAAGTTTTGAGTTTAAATGAACATACTGGATTTTTCTTTTTTTTTTTTCTCGAATTTTTTTTTTTCAACGTTTATTCATTTTTGGGACAGAGAGAGACAGAGCATGAATGGGGGAGGGGCAGAGAGAGAGGGAGACACAGAATCGGAAACAGGCTCCAGGCTCTGAGCCATCAGCCCAGAGCCCGACGCGGGGCTCGAACTCACGGACCGCGAGATCGTGACCTGGCTGAAGTCGGACTTTTAACCGACTGCACCACCCAGGCGCCCCTGGATTTTTCTTAAAAGAAAGAAATTCTGACTACAGGCATCGAAGTTTTTGATGGCTAAGAAATCAAAATTGACATTACTTCTAAGTTAAGTATCTGTCTTTCAAAGTCTCTTCATTATTTCTGATGTGATAAATGGATCTTCCTGCTATTACAAGGAAATTTAAATTAATTTTGCCACTTCCTTTTACATAGGTACAGAGAAGTTAAGACATTGACCTAAAGTCACACAGAAAGTCATAAAATAGACATTTCCTCCCCAAAAAAGAGTAGGAGCCCTTGATGGGAGTTACTAGCTTAAATTTCCTGTCAGACTGTTCACATTCCCTTCAGTTAACTAAAGAGCTAGATTTATTACAAAAGTATGGCTTAAGCAATGGTATAACTACACGAGGTTTTTGAAAACCTGAGAGATCAAGGTAGCTCATGAGAAAATACCGTGTGCACAGTTCCACAGGGTGGCCTGGTTACTCTGGACATCTTCCCTAACCAAGGTCATCTTGACGCATTATTTGTGTTGGTTTTCATTAGAGGTTACTCCTTAAAAAATCGCTTTTCTTTTTTACAGTATTATTTTCTGAAAGTGAACATTACCTAGTTTAATAATGTCTGAACTGAATCTGGTGTTTTAAATCCTTGTGTTTCTTACATACTGAAGATAAATTAACAACTAGTACTTGATAACAAAAATCCATTAGTCTCCAGTGTGCATTTAATACTTCTAGTAAGTTCCATTATTGCCTGGAAGGGCTGGCATAAAATGACTCTAACGTTTTTCCTTTGGTTACTTAAAAACATGTTGATTAAACCAGTGGAAAAAAAGTATATTTTAGGTCATAGTTAAAATTGTCCAGTTTCTTTTTTTTTTTTTTTTTTTTTTTTTTACTCTAAATGACTAAATTGGACTGGCTGGTCCTTTAACTTAAGTTTGAGTATGTATGTTATTATATAATAATTAGATTCATTTCTATATAACAAAGAATATAATTTGTAAATATTTATGACATGTTTATGATGATTTCTTTTTGGCCTGCTTGTACATTTGCAGTATTATAACAGTAAACATATGACAATTTGATCCACTGAAGAGTGCAATAATTATTTTCTAAGACATAGTTTAAGGGCTAATAGACAATTCAGAAGGGATTCATTTGACCATTCTAAGAAGCCACTGAATCTGGAATTCACAGCTTGGTAAATTCACAACTAAATGCGGAAGAAGTGTGAGGCATTAGTGTTCTTTACTTACTAAATTCATTTTCCTAAATGTTATCTTTTTTTTTTTCTTTAACGTTTATTCATTTTTGAGACAGAGAGAGACAGAGCATGAATGGGGGAGGGTCAGAGAGAGGGAGACACAGAATCTGAAACAGGCTCCAGGCTCTGAGCTGTCAGCACAGAGCCCAATGCAGGGCTAGAACTCGTGGACAGCAAGATCGTGACCTGAGCCAAAGTCGGCCGCTCAACCAACGGAGCCACCCAGGCGCCCCTAAATGTTATCTTTTTAAAATTAACTCAAGACTTGAAAAACCAGACCTTAGGCTAAATGTGGACAGACATATTTTAGAGAACCAGCCTGTTCTAGGATGATGTTTTTCATGTTCTAACCTGAAATATCCCAAAACATTTAGACTATTATCTTCTCTCATCTTTTTCCTCCTCCTCGTTCCCCAGCTAATTAAGACACGGGAGGTTTTGTTTTTGTGACGAAATTCATCGCCTCTTTAAAATTCAGCAAGGTTCGGTAACTGGGAGGCAGTAGACTTTTGCTTAATTCTGTAATATGGATTATACAATAGTGTAAAGTCTTTTTAAAACTTTTTTTAATGTTTATTTTTGAGAGAGAGAGAGAGAGACACAGAGCATGAGTGGAGGGGAGGAGGCAGAGGGAGACAGAGAATCCGACGCCGGCTCCAGGCCCTGAGCTGTCAGCACAGAGCCCGACAGGACACGTGGCTCGAACTCACGAACCATGAGATCATGACCTGAGCTAGAGTCAGGTGCTTAACCGACTGAGCCACCCGGGTGCGCCTATGGTGTAAAGTCTTTATCTTGCTTTCTTGCTAGATCCGCCTGGCATTTCCCCCTCATTATTTTGGCAGGATAGGAAATAACCGACCGAAGAGTACTATTGAAACACTTTGACCTTGGGGCGCCTGGGTGGCTCCGTCGGTTGAGCGGCCGACTTCGGCTCAGGTCACGATCTTGCGGTCCGGGAGTTCGAGCCCCGCGTCGGGCTCCGTGTTGACAGCTCAGAGCCTGGAGCCTGTTTGAGATTCTGTGTCTCCCTCTCTCTCTGACCCTCCCCCGTTCATGCTCTCTCTCTGTCTCAAAAATAAGTAAACGTTAAAAAAAAAATAAAAAAAAAAGAAACATTTTGACTTTCACTATACACCCTTCAAAATGTGAATGGACTATTGGACTTGGTGTTTCTAATTGTCTACAGATGTACTGTCCTGTAAGTCAAAAGGAAAAACTCTTTATCATTATGTTTTGTTTTTTTTTTAAGTGTAAATTGGGTAACTGCTTTCCCTGCTGGTTAAATAAACATATAAATATAGCTGAGGGGAGGTGATTTTCCTTGATAAAGCCATTATGTGAGAAATATATGTTAGAAAAAAAAATTACCTTATATTTAGGGAAATAGCATAGCCTTTCTGGCTAACCAGAGGGTAATCGACAAAATGCAAAGCGTGTTTTATAGTATACCCCAATGGGATAAGACTGAATGAGATTTTATGAGATTTTATGCTGTGAATAATCTGCCTAAATATATGTTATCTTTTGCTTCCCTCTCTCCCCTCCTTTTTTCTTGAAAGAACGATTTTTTAAAGAATTCTGCCCTTGAAGCTTCTGAAAATTTTCAGTTTTATATCAAAAATCTGTGATTCCCGTAAATTGCAAAAGGATTTTTCTTGTGCAGTCATACACAGACTTACAAAGACCTACTGTAGATGTCAATAACATAACTTCTCTCCAGAGAAGGAACATTCCCACTATTTCTTCCCTAAGGACCCTCCACTCCTATCACCCGTGTGACTATGCCTGGCTGTGAGTCCAATAGCATGATTTAATCTCATATATTTCTAGAAATATATACTATTAGTATATAGTATATATACCTGTATACTATTTGTGTGAAGGCTCTTTTAAAAGAGAATGGAGGGGCGCCTATCTGTCTCTCTATCTGTGCTCACGCTCTGTCTCTCTCAAAAATGAATAAACATTTAAAAATTTTTTAATTTTTTCAATGTTTATTTTTGAGAGAGAGACACACACACAGAGTGTGAGTGGAGGAGGGGCAGAGAGAGAGGGAGACACAGAATCCAAAGCAGGCTCCAGGCTCTGAGCTGTCAGCACAGAGCCCGACGTGGGGCTCCAACTTGTGATCCGTGAGAATGTCATGACCTAAGCTGAAGTTGGACACTTAACCGACTAAGCCACTCAGGCACCCCAGTGAATAAACGTTTTTAAAAAATCTTAAAGAGAATGGAATGGAAGGATACTTGCTTATTTGTGACTCAGTTGAGGCAAAGAAAGATAAAGATTTCATTGAAAGGGTTTGGTTGTTGGTACTTGTGACTGATCAGATACCATAGAAATTAGGAAAAGGTAGCATTTCACTTTTTACCTCTCGTACATGGAAGTGCATGCAGAAAGGCAGAATTATTTGCTGATGCAGTGAGGGGCTAAAAGTGACTGGACAACTCTCTGGACTTTCTAATTCTATAATTATTTCCTTAGACTTGTATTTCTCTGCAGATGTGCGTTGTGGGTTATTTGTTTTGTTTTGTTTTTAAACACTAAGGATGTTTCTCAAGGAATTTTATGTGACTTTCTGGGCCAGGAGTGATGCATCAACAGCCAGCCTGGGGGTGACGCCTTTGAACACCTCATGTTAGCCTGTCATGCCACCTCCCCTCGGCCAGACAGCCGAGCAGTCCCGAGGGCTCATTGCATTGTGCACTCAGCCTCTGCAGAGGCCTGCTTCATTCCCTTTTATCAGGAGTGATTTTATTCCTCTTCAGCAAGTGATACTTGTTTAGCAGCCTCGTGACCTTGGCAGATTACCAGGTCACCGGAGGATTTTTAGATGAGAAGAGATTAGAGGGCAGTGATGCCCTGTGTTCTGCATAGTTCTGTTCTTACGGGAGCCCTGGGGTGTGAGGGGACTGGTTAATGGTGAATTCTCATCTGAGTGAATGTGAAACCGATTTCTGCAACGAGGCTTTGCTGCCTTCTAAAAGGGGGAGTGAAAGGGGAAGTTTTTGCAGGTTGAGAAGAGATGTGGGGTATCTGAAGAGTTGATCCCACTGGGATCGTTCCTAGCCCAAGTATATCTGTGGTTGTGCCTTTCCAGGAGGGACCTGCCGGGATTGGTATGTTTGTGGGAGCATTCTGGGGTTCCAGCCATGAGGCAGAGAGAGCCACGGCATGTGGAGTGTCAACATAAATGGGCTTCAGAAATTTCATCCAGCACTTCCTGATCCCTTACTTTAGTCCCGGCACTCTGCTTGGCACCAGAAGGATGGAGTGAATGAGAGCCTCCCATCTAGGAGTTCACAGGCTTCTAAGAGAAGGCAAATGTGTGCACACGTGAATACGGTAATAGATTATCCACAGGACCACCAAGGAAAAAGGGCATTCTCCGTGGGTGTTCGTTCAGAGGGGGACAGTGGGGGAAACCTCCACAAAGGTTTCAGAGAAGAGAGAGCCTTGAATTAAATCTTGAAGGATGCAGGTGGGACAAGAGGACGATATTGGGGAGGGGCACACCAGGCAGGGGAAGAGCCGGAACAGGTTTGGGACTGAGAAACCCTTGGCACACACTGGCGGCTGCAGTCGGTAATCACGTGGCCTGGGGATGCAAGCAAGGGCTTTCAGAGAGGTGGCGCTGGAGAAATCCCATCTGAACCGTAGCTGCTGGCCCTTGCTGTGGAGTCGGGGACTTTACCCCATGGGTTTCTGAGACATTGCTGTTGCAGATGTCTAAGCTGGTAAATGATGCAGTGAAATGCGCAAGCTCCGGCAGCTCTGCGAAAGGTGGATCTGAGGGGCAGATCAAAGAGACCATTATAGTGCCCAGTGAAATGGAGTGTTGGTCTGGACAATAGAGTAGCTGGGGTGGGGGGTGGAGAGCCGAGCAGAGCTTCCAGAGAAAGTGGAAGAGTGGGATTAGGGGAGAATAAGATTGTAAATCTCATAGTTTTCATTCTGCACTCGTCAAGACGCGGTTCCAGTCAACTGTTGATAGGATATTAGTCTTTCAGTGCAAAAAAGACATCATCCGCATGCCCCACAGTCTTGGAAAATGTACTGAAAGGTGTTCAGGTCCACAAACTTGCCAGCCTTCCAGTCGCAAATCCATTTTAAATAAATAACGCATCCAAAAGATGCATTCATAGTCACAGTTTTTCACTGTCAGATGTGAGTGTTTGGTAAATAGGATGTGTGACGTTCTATTCAGAGGTACTGTGGGATGGTGTCTTCACAGGGGGCGGGCATTTGTTCCGAGTGGTAACTGCCTTGGACGCCTGACTTAACCTCCCTGAGCCTCATTTTTCTGACTGTAAATATTAAGCTGCTAATACCGCCTCAGGGGTTCGTGGTGAGAATTAAATGAGACTGAAGCACATGAACGCAGCAGGTGCGAGGCCGCCAAAGGAGCTCCTGAGTGCTCCGAATATCCTTCCTTTTCTCTTTTTGTCCTCAGTGTTCAAAATGCTGCACTTTCCTTTTCTTCTCTGTGCTAAGCCTGACCTACAGACCAGGAGAGAAATGTACCCGAGTAGTTGCCCTCATATTTAAATTCCTTAAGGAGGCACCTGGGTGTCTCGGTCGGTTAAGCGTCCGACCCTTGATCTCAGCCCAGGTCTTGAGCTCAGGGTCGTGAGCTCAAGTCGCGAGCTGGGCTGTGTGCTGGGCGTGAAGGCTACTAAAATAAATACATAAATTCCTGAAGGAGATTTCACACGGGATGCTTGATTTCCTGGAAGAAGATGCTTATCATTTCTGCCTTTGCTTTTGCTGCAGGACGTCAGTTGCAACGAGATCACAGCCCTGCCCCAGCAGATAGGTCAGTTGAAAGCTCTACGGGAACTGAATGTCAGAAGAAATTACCTTAAAGTCTTACCACAAGGTAAAAAGAAGAAAATAGGAGATGTTCATTATTATCATTTTTTGGTTTACTTTTGTGAAGAAGGCAGTTTGTCTGGTCATGTTTGTGTATGCCTAATAATATTACTTATTATATTAACATGAATTCTGTGAATTTCACATGCAGATGACAGAAAAGTTAATATCCAACTTTTCATTTGAGTCAAGGGGTACAGCAACACTATCATTCCCCTGTATGAGACTGTGTGTGTGTGTGTGTTAGTTTGCTCGGGCTCACATAACAAAGTACCACAGGCTGAGTGGTTTACACAACAGAAATGTACTTTCTCACAGATCTGCAGGCTGGAAGTCCGAGATCAAGGTGTCTCCTGAGAGCTCTCTCCTTGGCTTGCAGATGGCTGTCTTCTCCCCATGGGTTCACATCATCCTTCCTCTGTGTCTCTGTTCTAATCTCCTCTTCTTAAATTTTTTTAACTGTTTATTTTTGAGAGACAGAGAGAGACAGAGCACGAGCAGGGGAGGGGCAGAGAGAGAGGGAGACGCAGAATCTGAAGCAGGTTCCAGGCCCTGAGCTGTCAGGACAGAGCCTGACGCTGAGCTAGGACTCATGAACTGTGAGATCGTGACCTGAGCCAAAGTCAGATACCTAACCCAGTGAGCCACCTGAGTGCCCCGAATCTCCTCTTTGTATAAGGATACCAGTCATGTTGGGTTGTGGCCCACTCAAATGACCTCATTTTAACTTTATTACCCCTTGAAAGTCCTTACCTCCAAAATCAGTCACATTCTGAGGTACTGGGGGTTAGGACTCCAACATAGGAAATTTGAGGACACACAATTCATAACAGGAGTTGTTTTTGGTATGGATGTGTGATGTTCTGGAACAATCAGAACACTTTAGGTCATATACTTGGTCTTGTAGACCCAGCTATTAGGATTTCTGGCTTTGCCTATTTGGTAGACCTGGTTAGGCACCACCCACTGTGTACGGAATCTATGCTTCAGGTGAGGGCACTGCCCCTGATGAAATGGTAGTCGGACTAATGTCACTGGCAGTTTTAGTGAATTTCTCAGAGGCCAGAAGCAGGGATCCTCCAGAGTGTCAGCACCGAGACTGGTTGCCTGCTCAGACGTCCCTACTCGGGAGCCAGACTCAGGCGAGCCCTTCCCTGTGGCTGTGGGCCTGTCCAGGATGTCCCTCTGACATATTGTCTTTGAGTTCAAATAAAAAGATACAGTTGTTCAGAAATGGTGCACCATTAAGAACTTTGACAAGCAGCTCTGTAGATGGTGGTGGACCTGAATTTCAGATTTTGGGCTTCTTGTTCAGACTTGAATCAGAAGGAGTTGAGGAGCAGTGGAAGGAACACTGAATGCTTTCCCAGAAACATGCTCTGGTTTTCAAAGATCGCATTCATTTCCATCAGTTCCATTTAAGGCCCCTGGGCATACCCAGTTTCAAACATATATTTAAAAATACACATCAGGGGCCCCTGGGTGGCTCAGTTGGTTAAGCGTCCAACTTCAGCTCAGGTCGTGATTTCATGGTTCGTGGGTTCGAGCCCCGCGTCGAGCTCTGTGCTGACAGCTGGGAGCCTGGAGCCTGCTTAGGAATCTGTGTCTCCCTCTCTCTGTCCCTCCCCCGCTCATGCTCTGTCTCTCTCTCTCTGTCTCAAAAATAAGTAAACGTTAAAAAAATCTTTTTTAAATATACCGCAAAGCAAAAGCATATATTTGGAAAGAAAAGCTAAAACATTTGGTTAATCTGACACTATTGCAGCAAGTTGAGAGCTACCTGATTTTTTCTGCATTTCGATCTTTGGCTTGAAGGCAAGCCAGTGAAGCTCATGGAAGGGAAAGAACTTTATAAAATGCACTGTGCTTTTATGGATGGGACATTTGAGTGCCTGCCTGCCACCGTCACCTTGCTTGTGCATTTTTAAAGAAGGAATGTTATGGGGCGCCTGGGTGGCTCAGTCAGTTAAGCGTCACACTTCGGCTCAGGTCATGATGTCATAGTTTGTGAGTTCGAGCCCTGCCTCAGGCTCTGTACTGATAGCTCAGTGCCTGAAGCCTGCTTGGGATTCTGTGTCTCCCTCTGTCTGCCCCTACCCCACTTGCGCGTGCCCGAGTGTGTGCGCTTTCTCTCTCTCTCTCTCTCTCTCTCTCTCTTTCTCTCTCTCAAAAAAAAAAGTAAATAAAAATTTAAAAAAATTTTAAAGAAACAAAGTTAGAAACGATCTCAGCACAAAGATGTATTACTTCAATATTTGAGATGACTTGGTATAAAAACATTGTTTTTTCATTCTGTCATTGTCCAATGCATTTTGATTGGATGACATTGTTTTTCTTGGTTTGAGCAAGTACCAAGGGGAGAAACTCTTACTAACAACACATTTGTAAGCATTTAACCTTTCATAGCATTAACGGAAACTTTTCTTTACATTTAAGCTCTCATGCTAATCACTGCCAAATCATTACAAATCATTACAAATCCCCAAACTCTCATTTTCAAAAGAAAAATGTAATGGAGCCATGGAATGGTTGCCTATTGTAGTTGAGAAGCATGTGAAAAGTGTGTCCACACAACTTGTTCTCCCCACTTCCTGTGCTCCTACCTTTTTTTTTTTAATGTCTTTTTTTTTTGTAATTTTATTCTCGAGAGCAAGAGACAGAATGTGAGTGGGGGAAGGGCAAAGGGAGGGAGACACAGAATTCGAAGCAGGCTCCAGGCTCTGAGCTGTCAGCACAGAATCTGATGCGGGGCTTGAACCCACAAACCGGGAGATCACGACCTGGGCTGAAGTCGGACGCTTCACACACTGAGCCACCCAGGTGCCCCCCTATGCTCCTACCTTGAAAGCATTCCTTTCCCTGGAAAAGATCAGTTACAAATTTCTATCCTTTTCATAATTATGTTTTCTCAGGTTTAATATTTTAAAATCTACTCAAAGCTAAGGCTTTCGTTTACTGGAAACTTTTTTTTAAGTAACTTCCTGAATATCAAATTTCTTTTTTGCTTCACTGGGGAGAACTCCATTAACAAAAGAGCATTGATGGTGCTTGCAGGCAGTGAATTTAAGGACTTCCCATATTTACTTGTTTTTCCTCTTTGAGTACCCCTCCCCATATGCTTTCAATCTGAGGAGGGAAAACTAGTCTGTAGCCTTAATTACCCAATCAATTTTGTGGTGGTTTTACTACAAATACTACAACCAGGAGACCATACTTTGTTTTTTCTAGGACATGAATGGACAGAGGTAAGATTAAAGGAGTCACTCATTGACCTTCTTTGCAACAAAGGGTTCCCTGGGATTTTTTTTTCTTACCCCCTTTTTCTGCCCTGTTTCTTCTTTTGACCATGTCTGGGCTGGTGTTAGCACTTTCTCCCCGCCATTTTCTTGTTGTGAAACTGCCAGGCTCTCGTGTTCCTAAACTGAGATGGTAATTGTGTCCCAAACTACAATTAAAGGGAATAGTCGTTGTAAAAGCCATTCTTACTTTACCTTATTTATTTAAGTTGCCTCTCCTCCCTCTCCTGCTATGACTTCCAGGATCTTAGCCCTCAGTCTTACTTAAAAGTCTTCATTTCCAGTGGCAAAGAGTTGAAGAAACAAGAGTCCAGTTCCATTTTGCTACTAATTTGTCAACCTAAGTTTACTGAGTAAAATTAACTGTCTTAGAGATGGATTGATATCACTACGGATACAGCAAGGGGATATTCCTTTTGTATATAAATCTCTCTAATTCTTACCCGGGTTTTAGAACTAAACTATGAAGCGAAAGAGACCTTACTTTCCCTTTTCCTTTGACTTTTTTGATTCCATGCTGTTTTCCACGTTCCCCTCCTCCCTCTCTCCTCCACCTTCCGTTGCTCACGGAGCCTTCAAGGCAACCTCCAGGACTAGTAGGGGGTGAGGCAAATCACTTACCCTGCTCTTGAGGGTAGGGGGTGCGGACTGGGTTTGGGCGGCGAATTATTCGGGGCAGTTTGCAAACTACACTTCCTGAGTTTCTCTTGCACGGCCGCCTGTCAGGAGCCGAGCTGGGGACCTGCCACGTGGGGTGCTCTGCTCCCTCTGTTCTAGCACTAGTCCCTCTGTTCTAGTCACTAGCCTCGTGACTCCTTGTGGAGTAATTCACATTCGCTAAGGCACGAAACAAGGAAAGTCCCTTACACACCCAGATTGCAGTGAATAGGAGAGGAGATAACCGGTTGCTAAGAGCATCTTTGTTTGTGGAGCTTGAAGTGGCATAGCTGAGTAAAGTGAAAACCCTAGGGCTTACTGGGAGGAGAAGAGGAATTGTGTTCATGCTCACTGAAGGTCACTTCGTCTAAGGCCCACTCATCCTCCATTTTGGAACTCCCTGTGTCTTCCAAAGCACCGTATTTCACCCCTTACCAGGTCCCATAACAAACGTGGCGAGGCCCCTGCGGACCGGAACCCGCTGGAGTGTCCCACACAGAGAGACCTTAGTGGTTTGCCCCGTGTCACTCTACTTCTCTGGCGTGGCTCAGCCTCTTTGCTCTGCGGAATATATTTGACTTCGTTCCTTGCAGCTGCCAATGTCGGTTGGAATGCTTGAAATTACTGCGTGTTTACTGTGCCACTGGGTGGGGATTTTAAGCTAAATATAATGTTCTGTCTTGTTTGTGGAGCTACAGAAGACTTTTAAAAAGCAGCAGAATGGAGCCTCATCAAATCAGGATTACAGGGTCCATTGCAAAATTCCGAATTCGATAAAATTTAGTTTTTAAAGTGGAAGTAAAAAGACCATGAACATATTTCTTGTAACTAGTTCTGAGGTTATGCCAGCCCAGATACATTCACTGGATAAGAATATTTTGTAATTAGCACATTGTTCGTATGCTAGCAGCTGAAGTTAAAATATAAACATGACCGATGTGGTGTGGCTTACGTGATTGTTTTGCTGGAAGAGAGGGCTTTCTGAACAATAGATATTGTAAATGTCAAGTGTGTCCGGCTTCTCTCGGAACTAACAACAATTTAAAATTATTGGGCTCCCAGTGAAAGATTTTCCCTCCCCTTTAGTAAAACATGTGACACACATACTTCATATTCCTGATGCCTCACTTGCTTTGACTATGCTAAATGATAGTTTTCCTTGTAAGCAGAAAATTAAGTTTTGAATGTTAAGCCGTTTAATCTTGTTGCTTTCTGAAATTGTTCTTTTTCTTTCTTTCTTTTTTTTTTTCCCTCCCCTGTTCTTTAGAACTAGTAGAACTTCCCTTGGTAAAGTTTGACTTTTCCTGCAATAAAGTGCTCGTGATTCCCATTTGTTTTAGAGAGATGAAACGGCTGCAGGTATTACTACTTGAGAACAACCCTTTGCAGTCTCCTCCAGCACAGGTGAGGGCCCGCAGCAAAGCGGTTTCAGGGAGAAATGCTGTCAGTGGTGTGGGGAGGGAGGGGCGCGGGGGCGGCAACTCTGGGCAGAGCCGGACCTCTGATCGTCTGCTGAATTCACACTGTTTTAGACTTGATCACAGTCTCTGAAAGATGAAACCTTGGGTGAATCTGACTACAGTACGTTGTCTTCTGCTACATAGAGTCCGTTTACTAGGGTTTAGCTCACTGTTCTGATCGCTGCAGTCCCAGAATTACAGGTGTGATTATGGTGGCATTTGTACGGTCGTTGGAAACTCCTTCATGGAGCGTGTGGCTTAGACTCAAGGAGGAATACATGCCTTACGTTACTGTGAGCTGCGAAATGGAGTTCAGACATTTTCAAATATGATTGTTGGTTTTTCAGAGATAAGTTTCGAATTCAGCTGTTAAACCATGTGGGAACAAAGTGAATGCTTCCAGAAGTGGGATGTTAAACCATGTCGGTTACCTGACTTCTATATTTTTTTACACTATTTAGACTTAAACACACTTCTGTTAGAATGGTTTTCTATTCAAAGTAGAATCTGGAAGAAACGGTTGCCTAAATTCTCGTATGTTTTGGAGAGGCCAAATTGGGTGCGTATTGTTAAAGTGTTATTTTAAATGAAAATACACAGTCAAATGTCTAGGGTTTACATTTTGTTTTGCCGTTAAAAAACGTTAAAACTATGTGTTATTAATTTCTCCATAGATTTGCACAAAGGGCAAAGTGCACATATTCAAGTATCTGAGCATACAAGCATGTCAGATGAAGACAACCGACTCCCTCTATCTCCACACGATGGAGAGGCCACATTTACACCAGCACGTGGAGGACAGGTGGGTGTGACTGCAGTGGCTGAAAGCCCCTGTTTAGGATTTGTTTCGGCCAGAGTGCACCGGTTGGGTGGGTAAGTCCAAAAAATCCCTTGGTCTCTCTTAACCAGCGCAGATTTATGGTGCGGATAACCTTTCGGCATCTTGCAAATCTTACCTTCCCTAATCTAATCAATAATCGGTCTTTCTTGAGGACCGTTTGTGTATGTTATAACGCATATATATGTATCTTTGTACATGCAATCCATAATATAAATATGGGTATTTTTTACTTATCAGTTAAAACACCCATAAAGGCTCAGGTATGCTTTTTTTTAATGATTAATTTTTAATATGCCACCAGAACATTGTTAAGAAACACTACAGGTTTTGTGTTGTAACTGTCTTTTTAAAAATGCGGTGTGCGTAGTTTTTGCCATTTCCTGTTTGGAACCGATGTGTTGGAATCCTTTCACATGCCCTTGGCCTTTTTGTGGCATAAATTGGGCCTTGAATTTTCAGAGAACAAAGTTCCCACGCTGAACACATGTATAGAAACACAGGCCGTTTTGAGAGGTCTTCATTGCAGAGACCTTTCCTTAACTTTTTACTAAAAGAGTAAACATGGTGGCTTAAAATCTCAGGCTACCCTAATGATCGCTTTACTTAATGCTTAAAATATGTATTCATTATTTTACTTTTATAAACATCAAATTTATTTAGTCACTGGGTAAAAGGCTTACAGAATTATTGAAAGTAACTATAGAAAAGTTAAAAGCCTCTTGTAACGTAAAAGGTAAAAGCAATTAGGTAGTTTTTGCTTTTCGTACACTGGAATCACTAAAATGAGAACATTGTTAACTGTTTCAAAGACCAGGCCCCTTGGTTAGAGTATGAATTTATGAAACCTTGAACGCAAAGAGTTTATCTTCTACTCTGCTTAGACAGAGTATCTGATTTTCATGAGGCCCTTGTCTTAACCTCCTTTAATATTGGGCTGATTCGTTGCCTTATGGTAGTAATAAAATTTGTATAGCAGAGTCATTACTTGAATATAAATTGATGTATCTTGTTGTGAACTTTGCGATTTCGTTTTTTTCTAAATGGATTCCATACCGATGGCATCTATCCCAGCAAGAAGGATTCTGATTCGGGCGTTGGAAGTGATAATGGAGACAAGCGTTTATCTGCCACAGAGGTAAAGTTCGTGATTAGATATTTTTCCTTCTGTGCTTCTAGCTGGATTTGCCTGCATTCCTGAACTCCTCTGTGGTAAAGGGTATTAATGCATCTATGTGAGAAGGTGTGATTATGTTTGTGAAAGCAATTTGAAATCCAAGTGTTATAGAAATATGAGCCGCTGTTAGTTTTTTCTGCATCTTTAATATTTTGTAAATGTCTCAAGGGTAGAGTCCCTATCTTCTTCCCCTCCCACCACACTCCTGACATTATCTAGAATATTCGTTTTTTCCTTAAAGTTGATTTCTTTATATTGAGGGAGGGAGAGAGAACACACATACATGTGTGCGCACACGAGCCAGGGAGGGGCAGACGGCGAGGGAGATCCAGAATCCTGTGCAGGCTCTACCCTCTCAGCTGGGAGCCCGACATAGGGCTCAATCCCATGAACCGTGAGATCATGACCTGAGCCGAAATCAAGAGTCAGACACTTAACTGACAGAGCAACCTGGGTGCCCCTAGAATATTCTCAAATGCTTCATAAATATTATGAAATGACTAAGAGTGGTCTGCAAGTACCCATGAGGCATTTTTATAAATATGTTTGTTTCTCATTGACAGAATAATTTGGGAAAAAAATTATTTGCATGGATAGATGTTAAGGAGTCAAATGTGCATTGCATTTTAGCAGTGTACCCACAGGAAGTGTGATTTTGAATAGCCAGAGTTTTTATAGCAATATTTGTTTTCCTGAAAGTCTTCGATTGTGTTTTTTTCAGACGGTTGGATAAAAGTTTGGTTACTTGTAAGCCAAGAAGCCACACGAGAGCTTCCTAAAGTGGTTATAAATAGCTCAGTTAGCACATTTATCTCATTTATAGTTAGATTCCCCGAAACCTTTCACTAATATACCATTAAGTGGGGTTTCTTGAGCAGGGGAGCTAGAAGGGACAGCTGGTGGAGGGATTGGATGTATCATCAGTCTTCCCTTTTGAGGAAATCTATTGAGATTTTGTGGTTACTGAGTTTTGAAATATAATTCTACTCTTTGAAGATGTAATTAATAGGTCAGTTACCCCATTTAAGGAGTTCTCTTTTGTACTCTGTGTGACTCCAAGAAACTGCCTTTTGCCTGTTCTCTTCAGGTGTTTGAGGATTAATGTGTAGCTAAGATATTGCATTTTACTTCCTACAACATGCTTTATAAAGCAATGTATTAAAAAATTAGGATACCTTAAAGTCTTTCTAATATGGAACATTTCGAAAGGAGTTTGTAGGGAGAAAAAGAAGGCCAATTTCAATAAAAGAAAATTACTCTCATGAAGCCACATGAATAGTTTACTGTGGTTCCCTGGGGGAGGAAATACTCAACACATTACTTTATAAGTTGTATTTAATTCAACTCCCTTAGCTTTATTAAAACTCATAAGTCCCCTGAAATGTCCCATTGTTTCAGAAATTACTCACCCTCAGCTTATTTTCTACGAAGTTAAAACAGACTCTGCTTTATCCTTTATCTGTTTTTTAAGGATAATTAAGTTCATTAATAAAACATCACACAAAGAACCTCATTATCCTTTTGTTCTCACTTAATATAAGTAGGAGGCTAAAATCGTTCTAAAACGAGGCCAAGGGTTTATTCTGTCCCTTTTAACTAGATGCGTATCTTTGGAATTTTGCTAAGCTTTCAAGAGAGGAGGAGGGTGGAAGGAAGGACCACAGAAAGGATTTTATATTTGACAGTATTGAGTGCCTGAATCTTCCCTCGGCCTTTTCATCTGGTCTCACACGGCCGCCTCGTTACCTGAGAACACCTCCAAGAAATTTGTAGAAGGAATAGCATTCTGACTCCTCCTCCAGTGTAGCTTTCTCTTTTCACTTTGTTTGGCAATTATGTTGTCCTCTCACCGCTTACTAGAGTTTATCTGGCTCCCCACTTCTGTCTCCCTGTGGCGTTTGCAAAGCACATCTCACCCCTTTGGCTGTTGCCATTGTCTGAGTACATTTAGCGTTTGTCTCTAAGAAGTTTAAAACGTGTTTTTCTGAAGATAAACATGCAACAAAAAACTGGCGGCTGAATGAATATCTGTTTACTGGATGAAATGCACGCTTGTTTTGCACCGGTTTCTAAACGATTTGTGCACGCGTCCAAATGTAAACAAACACTATCCTGAAAGTCATGGCTCCAAAAATTGAGGAACAGCCCACAACTCCCTGAAATGTGTTCTGTGGAGGTTCATGATCCCTGTGATCTGGAAAGCTTTTTACTAAATAGGAACACTGAAATGGAGACATACGAAAGTCACCGAGGCTCTGGATTTCTTTTTTTTTTTTTAATTTTTTTTTAATTTTTTTTTTCAACGTTTATTTATTTTTGGGACAGAGAGAGACAGAGCATGAACGGGGGAGGGGCAGAGAGAGAGGGAGACACAGAATCGGAAACAGGCTCCAGGCTCTGAGCCATCAGCCTAGAGCCCGACGCGGGGCTCGAACTCCCGGACCGCGAGATCGTGACCTGGCTGAAGTCGGATGCTTAACCGACTGCGCCACCCAGGTGCCCCGAGGCTCTGTATTTCATTTGTGACGGAATCCTAGATTATCTGAATAAACTTCATCAGCTACTGTGAGAAACTAGCACCCCAGAGACAACTTACTTTGATTACTGAATTGAAGCCTTTCTCTGAAAATTGCACGGAACACATTTCCTTTTAAGTACTACAGCCATTCAACACTTTCATATATTTGACGCAGCCTAAATTCCTATATTCTTCAACCTAAAACAGGGAAATAAACCGAAGCTTAATGTTGCACATAAGATGCACTGTAAATAAATGAGGTATTGTCACAGATATTGTCTGCTTTTTTAAAAAAAATTTTTTAATGTTTATTTATTTTTGAGAGAGAGAGAGAGAGAGAGAGAGAGAGAGAGACAGAGCACAAGTGTGGGGGGGGGGGGGGGAAGAAAGAGACAGAGACACAGAATCCGAAGCAGGCTCCAGGCTCCAAGCCCCAATATGGGGCTCAAACCCACGAACCTGGAGATTATGACCTGAGCTGAAGCCAGACACTTAACACACTAAGCCACCCAGGTGCCCCCAGATATTGCCTGCTTTTTGTGACGAGCTGCATGAAACCCTAATGTAGTTTGGGAAATTGGTGTTGTCGTCAGATCTCAGAGTACCATTGCTATTACAACGATTGGTTGGCCTTTGGGCCACTGTGATATTGACCATATTTATAACATCACACTATATATATTTACAATTATTCCTTTGTTCTGTCAGGTATTACATAGTCCTTCTTAGTGCCCTGACCATTGCTCTTAGGTTGGAAAATGCCATCAGGTACCTGACAAAATTTTAGGTCAAAACATGTACAGAGAGACACTTGAGTGTTAATTCAGTGAGTTTTGACAAAGCGAACACACCCATATTACCAGCTGCCAGTTCAAGAAACAGAGCTTTACCAGTACCCCAGAAAGCCCACTCATGCGCCCACCTTCCAAGCCAAGAGTAGCCGTTATCCGGACTTCAGACACCATGGATTAGTTTTGCTGGTTTTTGAACTTACGTAAGTGGAACCATGCTTTGTATCTGGCATCTTTTACTCGATATTATGTGTTTGAGAATCACAGTTTTGTTTTTTTTTTGTTGTTTTTTTTTTTTGTTTTTTTTTTTTTTTATCACATAGCATTCTTTTAATCTACATAGAGAACTCTTGTCCCTGGAATAAAGTAGTGCACTATTCCTTTTTAGCCTTCTGATGAAGACACGGTTAGCCTCAACGTGCCAATGTCAAATATCATGGAAGAAGAACAGATCATCAAGGAGGACCCGTGCCATCGCCTTAGCCCAGTTAAAGGTCTGACAATGAATGACGGGGAGAAAGTGCTTGTTTTTAAGTTTCAAATGCTATGTTTGCAATCTGTCCCGATAGGGCCTTGATGATAGCTAACGCTTATTGAGCATTTCCTGAGCACCAGGCTCTTTGCTCATCTGTGAAAGTGATCCCATTTAAAGTCCAAAACTCCGAAATTTTAATCATCTCCATCCTACAGGTGAGACAGTTTAAGTAACATGCCAGTGATCACACAGCTAGCCAGTAGTAGAGTTGTTCTCATTTTGAAGATTTATATAACAGTCTTTAAATCCACTCTTGGAAAGAAACCATTACTATGTAGACCTATTAGGCAACAACAGCCGTGGTAGCACATGAAATCCCCAAATCTCACTGGCTTAACACAATCCAAATCAAGTCTACACGAGAGTTAGTGATTGGCAGGCAGCTCCCCTCCAAAGACCCACGCTGCTTTCATTCTGAGATTCCACCACCTTTAACACAAGACTTCCAAGGTCCTATTTTAGGGCAGAAGAGGGCCGAACGTGGAGGTTTGCTCACAAGAGGTTTTTAATGGGCTGTGCCTAGGAGTGCCCATCTCTTACAAGCTAGGCTCGGACATATGGCCACTTCTAACCACATGTGAAGGGAGGAAATATAGTTGAGATGTGTGCCTAGGAGTCCACTTGACTTTGGACACGATAGTTGACCTTAATTCTCTCACCTATAAGTGAGATGGTTAGATTAGGAAATATCTAATTACCTAATTACCCATGGTCTTCTGTAGCTCTAAAGTTCTGTGGTTCTCTAATAATCATCAAATGATCGCTAAGCACTTTATGTCCTGCCTACCTTGAAAATCCTAGCAACGTATTTCATAAGTTGGTGGAAGCCCTCAGTTGATTACATTAGGGTAGGGTTTTGATTTTTTTTTTTTTTTTACTACTCTTATTTGTTCAGTGACTGTTAAAGAAAATCCTAAAATTTAGTGTTTGCTGATTTTTAGCACATGATTTCATGATATGTGAATAATACAGAACTAGATTAATATGCAGATCATCTCCCTAACAGTTTGAATATGCCCTCATTAGTGATAGGGGAGCTGTGTGAACCAACTAGCGTTTGCTTTCACTTCATACCTTCAGGTTTTTTTTAGTTTAGCACATAAGTTTAGCATTTATGTTTATCTGAGGTTATGATTGGAACCACACACTCTCCAAAAAATATCACTGTATACTTCATGCAAGAATATAACTGCCTTTTTAGTAGATAATCTTTATAACATTATACAGTATAGGAGGTAGTGTTTTAGGCAAACTTAAAATAAAAGAATTCTGTGATTTGTTACCAGTGAGTTTTTTCCTCTTTGTTCTAGAAGTGGGTATTCTGCTAGGGGGGCGTCCTTAAAGGTAGCCCTCCTTGATTCTTTTTAGTTTCCAGATCGGGGAGAAGAGATCTGTTTGCTGTTCCATTTGCCTCTTTATACTTTCTTTCCTCTGTTTCTTGAGAAAGTTACAGGAGATCTCATTGCTTTCATAAGGGACTAAGCCACGAAGAGGAGTTGACTTGCCAGTTCATTTTGGGGGGCTTTCCATTTCTTTTACTTCTCTCCCTCCTTTTCCTCCTTTATTCATCTTTTCCTGACACCCTCAGGGAAGAGAGAAGTGGGGTCACTCATACACCTCTATAAGAGGTAAGAGAGGAGACTGAAATAGTTAGCTGGTTTTGAGGTTCATCTGTGCTTTGCTCGTCTCTTCATGAGACCGTCTTTTTGTCTTTCTCTGTATTTTCCTGATAGGGGACTTTCATCAGGAATTTCAACCAGAGCCTTCCCTTCTGGGGGACAATGACAACTCAGGAGAAGAAAGAGACCAATTTACTGATGGAAGAGATGTTCTCCGTTCAGAATTTATAACATATATTAAGGCAAGTTGAGGATCAAATAATTTTTTTTAAATCTTCTTTTGTTTGGCACCTTAACATTTAAGTTCAAGGTTACCAATCTGTCACCTTAAATGCCAACGTACTGCCAGTGTCCTCAGATTTTTATAACATGGAACATCTTCTCAAAGTTTGGGGTGTGTATTTTCTGACATTAGGAGCCGGTCCCTGTCAGACATAACCTCTCCGTTTGTCTGTAAATGTGTCTGATTTTCTTTTATATTCAGTAATTGCTTGGCTTTCCACCACTCAGTGCATCAGGATAAGTTTGCAAATGTAATAGAATTGCCGTTACCATCTAGTAAAAGTTAACATGGAAAGAGATTCACATTCTTTTCAATGCATTCTAGGTGAATACTTTTCTTAGAAGTATGTCCATTGTAAAAAGAGAAAAGTGGAAATTTTTAAAATCTGGAAATGAATGTCTTCTCTTTCTGGAAAGGTCACTCTGAGGCATTTTCTGTTAACTGTTTTATACTTTTTTTCCCAAGAACACACACACACACACACACACACACACACACACACACACACACACACACCCTCGTCTCACAAACAGTACAATGCGTATTCTCATGTGACTGACAAACCCAACTAATAATGGAGGAATCTGTCAACAGCAAGAGGTGCTAAGAGGGTAGTAAGAAATAGAATTAAGCTTTACATTTCTGACTCTAAGTTAACCGGTATTGTGGTCCTGGGTCAGATCTCTTTAATTTAATTTTTAATTGTGGAAAATATCTATAACATAAAACTTACCATTTTAGCCATTTTTAAGTGTACAGTTCAGTGGAATATTCTCATTGTTTTGCAGCCATCACCACCATCCATCCCCAGAACCTTTTTTATCTGGTAAAACTGAGACTTCAAACCCATTAAACTGTAATTTCCCATTCCCTGCCCCCCCCCCCCCACCTCCCTTGGGAGCCACCATTCTGCTTTCTGTCTCTATGGGTGATGACTCCAGGGACCTCATATAAGTGGAATCATACAGTATTTGGCTTCTTGTTACTGACTTATTTCACTGAGCATAATGTCTTGAAGGTTCACCGTGTTGTAGCACGTGTCGGAACTTCCTTTCGAAGGCTCGATGACGTTCCATTGTATGTATAGACCATATTTTGTTTATCCATTTATGTGTAGATGGACACTTGGATTGTTTCCACGTTTTGGCTGTTGTGACTAAGGGTCCTGTGAACATGGACGAGGGCAGGGTTTGACTGTTGACTGTTGATAGCCAGTGGCTCTCAGAATTCCCATATGTTCTGTCCATAGGATAGGGCTGAGGACTGTGAAGAACTGTTACGGATAGAAGAGGACACGCACTGGCAACCTGAGGGAATGTGAGTATCCAGGGCCTGGTTATGAGCTACCTGTAAAGTTCATGGTTCAAGCAGAAGGCAGCCCTGTCGTGATAGAATTTTGGTCTGCTTTACTTGGGGTAAGCCTATATTCTCACCCAGTGATATTGGTAAGTTTTTCTTATCATTGATAAGTTTTTCCTATCATTCCTATCAATAGCTTTTTCTCTGTCCGATGCTTATTGTTATGGTATTGGGGTGTTACGGTGCAAGGTCACACCTCTTCCTTGGCCTTGAGTTTCATCTGATTGGAGGCTGTGGATAGAACGTGATTCAGGAGATTATATGAAGTTTCTACACTGGTGATTCTAGCTTACTGCCATTTGTCTGAAGAAACCAACAACTGGACCCAGAGCAATACGTAGTCCCAGTCACTCTTTACCTAGCCTTCAGGTTCAAGATCTGAGAAAACCGTATACCTCTCATGTCTTGGTCCTATGTCTAAAATTGTAATAGCTAACATTTATTAAACACTCCATGCTCGGCAGTGTTCTAAGTATTCCATAGGTAGTAACTGATTTCATATTCACACCAAGTCTGTACGGTAAGTTCTATTATTATCCCCCATTTCACATATGACAAAACTGAGGCACAGAGATCGATGATCTTGCCCCAGGGTTACAAAAGGCTGGCATTGAACCCAAGGAATCTCACATCACATGGATATCCCTTTAACTCTATTGCACATAAAGATTTACTTGGCCAGCTTTACAGGGGAGGGCCTGAGTCATCTATTATATGATGAACCATTTCCAGGGGAATTGAATATGGACCATGTGGCATGCAGTAGATTTTTGGTTCCCAGGATTTCGTTTTCCATGATCTGGCATGTGGGCCTGGACCTTCCTTCATATCTTGTAGGAGACTCCCCCTTAGTGAGTCTTTATTATATTAAAAGGTGTTTCCACTTAGGGGCGCCTAGGTGGCTCAGTCGGTTAAGCATCTGATTTCAGCTCAGGTCATGATGTCACGGTTCGTGGGTTTGAGCCCCATGTCGGGTTCTGTGCTGACAGCTCAGAGCCTGGATCCTGCTTCAGGTTCTGTGTCTCCCTCTCTCTCTGCCCCTCCCCTGCTCATGCTCTGTCTCTCTCTCTCTGTCTCAAAAATAAATAAACACTGAAAGAAAATTAAAAACAAAGTTTTTCCACCTAGAGAAACACGTTGACCTATATTCTGTAGTGGAGAGCAGGAACCATGATCAAATATCTCTTGACCTTTAAAAACATTGCTGGGTACCTTTCACATCACTGTCCTGTATTATCTATTCATTGAATATATTTCTGTAATAGTAAGGAGGACTAGCTTGATTATAGAATCAAAGAATTATAGGGAAGAGATTTTATAGGGAGGGTGTTCTTTTAAACCACAGTGGACTCTGGAACAATGCAGGAATTGGGGGCACCAACCCCAGCACAGTTAAAACCTGTATATTACTTTCAACTCCCCCCCCCACCTGCCAAATTTTACTACTAAAAACCTACTGTTGACCAGAAGACTCACCAATAACATAAACAGTTGATTTGCCTATATTTTGTATATGTATTATATGATGTATTCTTAAAAACATACCTAACTTTGTCTGAACTTTCTCAGTATTCCTGGGCTATGCATTTCATCTGTGAATTTTTTCAAATCGCTGCAAATCTCTAAAAAATTTTCCAATATATTTTGGGAAAAAAAAAAAGCCCGTGTATAAACGGACCCATGCAGTTCAAACCTGCGTTGTTCAAGGGTCAACTGTGTATAAGGCTTTGGAAGCCCCATTCTAAATCTTTTATCTAATCGTTCTCAACCCTGCCTGTGGAGCCCCAGTCTCTGGCTTGGCCTTTTGTTCAAGTGCCACAGATGATTTTGCTGCCCGAAGAGCCTGCACTGAGTGAGAACCACTGTCCCACAGCAAAATCCCATATTGTATGAAAGCAGTAAAACCAAGCAAGCCACACTGGTAGCACTGGAGTTGGAAGAGGCAAAAGTATTGTAGGCCTGCTGCATCAGGGCATCCCCCCAGGGCTCAGGAAAGCACAGCGAGGGAACCACCCACAGAGCACATCGCCTTGATTTTCTAGAGGAGCAGATACAGGCCCGTGGGCATTGAGACTTTGTGTGAGCTATTTAATAGCAGAGCCAGGCTTCCCCCACCCAGTAGCTCCATTTCTACCACACTCTGGCCATCTCCTCTGCAGGCTACTGACACACGTTCATTATAAGGTGGAGTTTGTGGAAATCACTTTTACATGTTAGATGCATTTTTATAAGTGTGCTCTTAAGAATCTAGATAATATCCATGTTCTAGTAATCATTGTCACTCTTATGCTTGGTTCATGCTACAGAATAAGTTCATCCAAAGACCAGGATGTGGATATGGCGATGATCGAACAGCTGAGAGAAGCGGTAGATTTGCTGCAAGATCCCGACAGGTACGTGCGTCTTTCCTTGGCCCAGGTTTCGTGTGAGTATATCGTCTCGCCTTTAAAAATGTCTGTACACAGTTTGGGCTCAGTCTAACCCCCCAGAAGAAAAGCTTTTGCAAGATCCATAAGCGTCAGAGTCACACTTCTAGAGTGATGGAGATCGTTCCCCCCTTTTGCTACCCCTTAATGAAATGTATTCACCCTTCATGAACTTCATATGGGACGTTTTGGCATAATTCTTAGAAAATAGCAACACGATGAAAATGCATATTTGATGTTGCCTCAAGTTCAACTCCTGACTTCTAGAAATACCAAGGAGATTTTCCAAAAATGAAAGAATTGTTTTATCAAGTGCTATCGTATTTATTTTGAGATGCCAAACTTATGTTACCTAAACAATATATTTCTAAAGATTGGGGTTATGAGATAAGTTTTTAATTGAATTGGCCATTGTCATCAGAGGCACAGAATGCAGTAGATACATTTTTTGGTTTCTTAGCAAAGGATCATGGAATTCCCGTGAACAAAATATTTTTCAGTAAGACAGTATAGCCAGTATCAGGTACTAACTACTTTATCACTAGGAAAATAGATCCAAAGCTTATTCCTGGTAAACTGTTTATGGGTCTTGTGGACTTAAATATGAAAATGATACGGTCTCGTAATATGGTGAACACAGAAGTTATACCACATTTTGGCAATTCATGAAAAGGGTGGTTAGCAAGTCCCAGAGTGCCAGTAATGGCTCACCACCAATGTTGCTTGGCCCTAAAAGAATAGTGATGGGTCAGTGTGTTTGGCTGAAAGTCTTTAGCGATTGATTTGAAAAGCATTTCAGTTCTGTAGACATTAATTGAGTGCTTAGAGATCATGGGAAGATCTACTGCGTGCACCTCTGGGGATATAAAGATGAACAAGACACAGCCCTTGCCTTCTAAGAACTTAAGCTATGGTAGAGAGATGACTTTGAGTAGCTATTTGTAAGTGTAATTGATTTAGGTGCTTAAAGTGATAGGCTCCAGTGAATTCCTGGCCGCAGATGGAAATGGGGAGATGGCGGGGCTGGCCTCCCTGAAGGCTGGGATAGTTCATCTGCGCCTTTAATTACTGGCCATTTCATGGAAAAAGCAAACCCTGGATTGAATTAAAAGCTTAGGCAAAGGCATGGAGGTCAGAAGGAGTGGAGCAGGCGTGGACTCTACCTGGGAGGCTGGGGTCTGGCCGTTTCCACCTTTTAAAAATCTGGGCAGTGCTTCTGATGCACAGCCAGGGCTGAGAAGCTGTGGAGGGGCAGTCGGAGGGGTGCTGAGGATGTCTTCAAATGCTGTGTTGAGGAGCCCAGACTTTATTTCATATGTAGAGGGAGGTGGTGGTGCTTTAAAAATACGATTATTCGTGTTCCTAATTCTCCCTACTGTGTGGCTCAGAGCCTGGCTTATTCATGAATGCCTAATCAAAGCATGTTCTTTAAAGAGCTGCGTTTCACATTCTAAACCAGGGAAGTCAGTGAGAGGGTGGGAAACAGGGACAAGAGGACACGTGTGTGTGTTGTATGTGTTTGTGGGAAATTATAAGGAATGGGGAAGCAGCTCATCTGGGGGTAAAGATTTTGGATCAGCCAGCCACAGGTTCTGAACCCAGCTCCAACACCACTAATGTGGGTTAAGATATAACTATTCTGCACGCCAGTTTCCTCCTCTGTGAGATGGGATCCACGTACTTACTTCTTAGGATTGTGAAGATCTGAAATAATTTATAAACTGCTAGTAGGAAGGCAAATTAGCAAAACCACTCTAGAAGACATCCTAGTAGTACATGGCCGTTGTCTAAAATATATGTAAACTTTTTGAAATAAATTCTAAAAATGTATCCTAAGGGATGAAGAGATATGAACAAAGATTATGAGGGGAAGATATTTTTATAGCAAACATTTGGGGAAAATGAAATAATGTAATATTTCAGAGATACTTAAATATAATTTGGTCCTTTATAAAATGGAATAGCACATGGCTGATACAATGTGTTTTTTTAAATTTTCCAATATATTTTAGAATGCTCATTTTAGGGGCACCTGGGTGGCTCAGTCGGTTGAGCGTCCGACTTCGGCTCAGGTCATGATCTCGCGGTCCATGAGTTCGTGCCCCGCGTCAGGCTCTGTGCTGACAGCTCAGAGCCTGGAGCCTGTTTCAGATCCTGTGTCTCCCGCTCTCTGACCCTCCCCCGTTCATGCTCTGTCTCTCTCTGTCTCAAAAATAAATAAACGTTAAAAAAAAAAAGAATGCTCATTTTATAATCACTTTAAAAGTATATAAAATGCAAAGCTTTGATCCCAATTATATAGACTGAATTAGGTCTTATTTTGTGTCAGAAACAGACAAAAAATTAAAACTGGAAGGAAATATATTACTGTGGATGTTTTTCTGTAGGTATTTCTAAATTAGTATTTTTTTTTTTTATACTTTTATGAATTGTAGACCCTTAGCAGCAGGCACTGTTGTAGTTTTTTGGCAGGTTATTTGCGGTGGGTGGTGAGAACAGTGTGAAGAAACAGTGCAGACTGGTTAGATATGAGCACCAGGTTTCTGGTTATCTGAGATGGGGAACCAAGAGGGCCCCAGGGTTGAGGAGGAGGATGTTGTGGTCCGCATAGGATGTGCCGAATAAAATCCAAGGTGGCAATGTCCATTCTGCTGCTAGGAGTTTCGTTCTGGGGCTTCGAGACTTAGATTTGAAAGTCATTTCGTAAGGTGCTGCAGTAACAGAGCTGTATAATGAGGATGAGATTCCCAAGGCCAAGCGTATAGATGGGAAGGGAACATGAGTCCAGAAACGAGACTTAAAGTGTGACATTACAGAGAAAGGACCCCCCTTGGGCTCAGACTTAATATATTATTTCAATACTTGTACCTTTTGCATGTTGTATCACGCCCCCAATAAACGTTTCTTCTTACAAATTTGAGATTGATTAATATGTGAACCACAGAGTGAAAAAGAACAGCCTCATTTGGGGGAAATAAAAGTGGCTGGGGAATGTGGGCCCGGAGCCCAGTAGTGAAGATCTCGGTGACCTGGAGGAGGGTTCCCAGCTCTGGGCCTTAATTTCGTCATCCTTCATGAGAAGTGCGATGAACTGAGGACCTCAGGATTCCTCGCTAGCTTGGAAACATTTGAGGCAGTGAGTTGCCAAGAATGTAGAGCGAGTGGAATGGTGGGTGTGTGCTCGAATTGCGGAAGAAAACAGTCCTGAGTAACTTTCCAAGAGCTAATTGATTTGCATCTTTATGGAATGCTATTTTAAAATTGTATCATATTGTAAAACTTTATATGGCTTTCATTTGCTGCCTAAAATAACTCACTACTTTGGCTGCTTTAGATCTTTGTTGTTCATCCTGAATAATTATCATGATAGGACAGTTCTAACTTATAATAATGTTTCTGTGAGCCAGTATAATAGCGATAAAGAAAGGGTCACTGTTTGTTTCTATTAAGAGAGGGCTCTTCAAGAGGTCACTTATTTCTAGCTGCTTGGGACTGAATATTAATAATAAAAATACACATAAATATTGGGTTTTTCTTTATCTCATATTTCATAGGTCCAAACTTTTTGTTGTTTGAGTTAAACCACTGATTATAGGATTAAATTTTAGAGGTTTACCTTTCATACAAACTTAACATCAAAAAAACCTAGTTGAATATTGGTATCCTATTTTGTCTTTATCTTGGTTTCTTTTTTAAGGATTTCTGATTATAGATTTGACAGCATTTTCAATAGGGCATATATAATATGACTCATCCCTACCTTTTACAGTAGCCTTGTAACTTTCATATGACTTACAGAAATTCCTGGTTTTATAGATCTTAAACAGAATTCAACTCTTAAAATTGCAGAAATTCAGAAACTATCTGTAAGGTAATTTCAGAAATAAAATTGCATATCAAATTGCTTATGAATTCTAATTTTTTAAAATGAGAGTACTGGGGTGCCTGGGTGGCGCAGTCGGTTAAGCGTCCGACTTCAGCTCAGGTCACGATCTCGCGGTCCGTGAGTTCGAGCCCCGCGTCAGGCTCTGGGCTGATGGCTCAGAGCCTGGAGCCTGTTTCCGATTCTGTGTCTCCCTCTCTCTCTGCCCCTCCCCCGTTCATGCTCTGTCTCTCTCTGTCCCAAAAATGAATAAACGTTAAAATGAGAGTACTAGTATATATCAGAGATATCTTCCTATTAAAACAAAATGCCCTTCATACATGTAACATAATATAGTACTCTTAGCGATTTTATTTACCTCTATAAATTAATCAAGTTCTAGAATAGAATTTTGTGCTACCTATGAATATTATGACTTTGGCAGAAATTGCTATTATATTGCAAAGAAGTTGTATTTCAGTACCAATAGCAGATAGAAAATGATGTTCAAATTATATAAAATTTTGCACATGGTGGGAAAATACCATGTAACTTGAAATTTCTACCATAAACCTTTGATTACTTAATCTAATGATAAACATAACTTTTTAATATACTAAAATTATAAACTAAATATGACCCAAAGCATTGGATTTATTAAAATCATAGAACCTACGAAAAGTTTAACTAACATGCTAACATCTTTTTTTCCTACTCTTTAGATTAAGCACAGATGTTTCAGAGAGAAATGTTGTAAACTTTTATCCTGTGGAATCAGCAGAAGCCTTAGACTTACAAGATTCTGCACTAAAGTATGTTGACCTTTTTGTAACTAAATGTATTTTCTCTTTCTACATTGAAGTAGGTATGCTTTAAATTCCACTTTATATCCTTTTTTTTCCTACAGTGGTCAAATACAGCTGGAGACCTCTCCCGTTTGTGAGGTAAGGCTGCTCTTGGATTAACCAGAGCTCCGTGCAGTCCTCCACCATGGAATGGTGGCTCCCGTATTCTACAAAGATTTATCATTGGGATCGAACAGTCATTGAACCAATATTTGATTTTATGAATGGTCTGTTTTTCTGATTTTGTATACTTCTGCCTTATTTAGTTTTCCTGTGTATTATACTTCCGTCTTCCATTAAAGATGAGGGTCGGCTATTTCCATTAAAATCTCGAAATTTCTTGGGTCAGATGGTCTTGCTGAGCCAGGCAGTAGCAACTGAGATCCCTAAGGAACCCCGAGACATCAGAAAGCGTAGGCCCATTCGTTGCAATTTTAGAGCCAAGAAGGAAGCCTCGGAAGCGGCCAGGAGAAAATAAACTACAAAAGACTTGAAAGGCAAGGACAAATGATTTGAGAAGTCCCTAGGAGGATTAGAAGACCTTAGCAGAGTGACCTGGGGGAGTTATTTGGGGGCAGAGTAAGGGCAGAGTTACGGTGTGTGAAATGTGGTTGGCTGCCGAAAGCAGTTTTGACTAGATGAGCCTAAACGGTCCCAGAGAAGCAGTTATATAAGTAGGTTTGAGCTGGTGACTTGGGAGTGAAACCTGGGTGGCACTCTAATTCATCTCTCCTTAATGAGTGGGTTTAGGATGGCTAATTCCGCTATACACACCAGTTTATGTCCCCTGAAGTGTCTGAGCATGGGGAGTGTAGTGAAGCAGTTTCACACTCTTTACTAGCGAAGTCTGTGTTGAGGAAGAGGAGAGAGAACTACTGTGGTTTCATTGTTGAGAGCCGTACCTTAGAATTGTGTTGAGTTGTAATCCTACCTCAAAGACTTGCTAACTGGGCAACTGTGGGCTATCTCTCCAAACTTCACCTTCATTTTTTCTAAATTGGGACCGGTCTCACAAGCTGGGGCACCTAGGTGGCAGCTATTACTCTGACTCTGCCACTCTATTGTTGTTATCGGTGTGGTCCTTAGAATTACTGCACCGTGTCTTTCCCGGTAGAGGCATCATTGGATTACCCAGTTCTGGAACATCAGGAAGCATCTTATGTGAAGGCTGCCCCAGCACCATTCCAACGGGCTCTCTCCTTTGAGACACAATACTTGTGATCCTGTGCAGGCCCACTTTTCTATTATTGAGTGATTGATGATAGTTGATCCGCTTTTCTTCAAAAGCTTCCTCATGGGGCGCCTGGGTGGCGCAGTCAGTTAAGCGTCTGACTTCAGCCAGGTCACGATCTCGCGGTCCGGGAGTTCGAGCCCCGCGTCGGGCTCTGTGCTGACGGCTCAGAGCCTGGAGCCTGTTTCCGATTCTGTGTCTCCCTCTCTCTCTCTGCTCCTCCCCCGTTCATGCTCTGTCTCTCTCTGTCTCAAAAATAAATAAACGTTGAAAAAAAAAATTTAAAAAAAAAAAAGCTTCCTCTTTGGAAATAATTTGAAACTTACAAAAATGTGGGGGAAAATTGTAAGGTTCTATTAAAAGTTACCAAAATGGCATCCTTTTACCTGGAGTTACCTATTATCAACGTTTTACCTCATTTGCTCTATTGTTTCTTGTCTTTGTTTCTCCACACACAGTTCTTTTTCTGAAACTTGTGAGAGTTTCGTACATCATAGTCCTTTTTTCCTAAACATTTCAGTGTATGTTTTCTGAGAATAGAGATTTTATTTTACCTAACTACGTTTGGTTATCACATTCATAAATTTACATTGATAAAATGTTTTCATCTAATCTACCATTCATGTTCCAAACTTTTCAGTTGATGTAATGATGTTCTTCATTTTTTCCCTTCTAGTGTAGGGCCCAGTCTAGTGGCAGGTGTTGTATTTAGTCATGCAGTATCTACATTTTTCTTTATTTTGGAACATTTCTGTAACTTTTCCTTGGTTTTTATGGCCTTGAAATTTTGAAGACTATAGCTCTCTTCTCAATGGTGTATGCCCCTTATTTTGTGGGACAGAAGTTCCTCCTATTTCCCACGTTTAGATTGAGATTCTATACCGCACGGGTGATTTGTGTCCTTCTCAGGATATCCCCTATGTCTGTGTGGCCCTCAGAGATGATGTTAATTTGATTACCCAATTGTTGCTTAGCAATCATGTAATTACTATCCTGTTTTTCTGCTACAACCAGTAAGCATTCAGTGAACAGTTACTTTAGGACCCTGGGTGCGTGATTTCAGGAATACCAGTGAGACACAAATCCTCTAGAACAAAGATATCTCTACTCCACATCTGATTTATAGTGTTTTGTGTTCATATATATATATATATATATATATATATTTTTTTTTTTTTTTTTTTCCTTTTTGGTTGAATGAGGACTCCTATTTGGCATAGGAAGTTCTTACTCATTGTCTCCCTTCTCTAGGGCAGTCATCTGTCCATGACAGGCACGTGTCAATGATTTTAAAAAGGAGGGATAGGATAGCTGGCTCTAGAAGTCCCAGGGAGGAGGAAGAGGAAGTAACGGATTAGCAATGCCAGTGCCAGTGATGATACAGTACTTAAATGTGATCCTCATCAATGATGTGGTTGTTTTTACATTCTCTCCTCCATCTCATTCAGGAGGAAAGTAATATCTGTAGCGTAATCTTGACTCAGTTAGCCAGTGTTTGTTGAGTACTTGTGCTGGATTTCATTTTGTTTTTGGTGTCAAGGACTGGGGTATTAAGGATATGAACTTGTCCTTCCTTTTAAGGTGTTTTAAAAATTATGAAGGGAAGAAGACTTAGATTTTGAAAAACTTGAGAGTAGGATATGACATGGTCTGTAATCCTGAGTGTTTTAGGTGCTCTGGGAGACCAGGAAAGAGATAGGAAGTTAAGGAGAAGGAAGTAAACCTGGGTTTGGGGGGTAGTTTGGACTTGGGTCACCAGTTCGACAGGTGAGGCCGCAGTTATGAAGTGGTTTATACATCACATTGTCTGACTTTACATATACTTTAGATGACTGTCCGTATCAAGTTTAGGTAGCACTGGCCTCCATTCAGGAAGAATTGCAAATGATAGTCTCATTCATAGATAGTAACAAATTGGGGAAGGTATTGGGGGCACAACAGGAAAAAAAATCAGAGGAAGGAATTGCTTATAGAGGGATCAGCCCTGCAGATACTTGTTAGTAGTTCTAACAGAGCTGCTTAACTGGATAGGGAAATTAATGACATTTTATTCTAAATATATGTTTTTCCTTTGGATTTGTCAAAGTTCAGAATATTTTTTAAATAGCACTCCTCAGTAGGAACAGACATCTTAAATTTATACTGATTTGGCATAGTATAAATGAAGATGCTTATATTAGTTATCCCCAGATTTTTATTAGGGTAATCTGTGGGGTTCTTGATCACCATATGTAGAAGGCAGATCTGAGTAACATAAGCTAGTTTCCTCCTTGGTTGCCAAAGCAAACTGGCATTGAATGAACAACGTTAAGATCGTGGCAGGTAATTTGGAGTCCAGGCATGTACGTTTATTAAAAGCTCCCAGTGGGGTTCTGTGTATTTGGGAAGTGCTGCCTTGTACCATTTCTAAAAACCTCTCGTTCAAATGGGGGGGTGGGAGCCCGCAAGTGGCTTAGTAACCTAGCAAGGCAGGTACTTTGGGCTGAACGCTTTGCTCTGGGAGATTCCTTTTCTTAGTTTGTGTGATACTTTAGATGTATTTTGTGTGTGTGTGTGTGTGTGTGTGTGTGTGTGTGTGTGTGTGCGCGCGCGAATGTAATAGCTGCATGTTTTTAGCAAATGTAAGTATGAACTACTTAGCTACTTAACACACTGAATAATTAATTCCATGTATATTCCTTGTGTGGCTGTGTACCAGGGATATGATGGAAGTCAGAAGGATGCAGTTCTTGCCTCAATAATTTTATGGTCTAATAAATATACCATGCATTTTTTTCCTTAAGGTGCAAAATGACCTAACATTACAGAGTAACGGGAGCGAGTATTCTCCAAATGAGGTGAGTTTCCTGAAGATTCACGTAAGCTGAGGTATTTTGTGCAGCCTGAATTGGAATATCTTTGACAGAAATACATAATCTGAGACTGTCATGATTCACGACCCAATTGTATTGCAGATTCTCTGGGGGAGTCTCTTTCATTAGCTATCCTAGTCTTAGCTGGCCCTATCCATAATTAAGGATTAATTTCATAAGATATATTTTGCAAAGCAAATATGGCAACATCTTTATAGAAGACAAAGTGATGGCTCAGACAGGCAATATTTAGAATGTCCTGGTATCCATAAATGATTCAGTGTGTGCCTTCCCTGTAGATGAGACATCTGTTCAGTGTTATCTGTTTTCTTATTTCGCTGTGTTAGGACATCATTCCTCAGATGTCCCCTCTGTGAGGTGGATGTGAGTGTGTTCCTGTGTATGTATACACATGCACGCATCTATTCTGCAGCAGAAAGGGATTGCCAGTTTCACATGATTGTAGAATATTTTTTTATTGAGCAGATAACAATTAGCTCTCCCTCCCCAAACAACATTCTGTTGATGATGCCGCTTAAGGCATTTGCAGTGCGAAGATGCATCCAGTATCAAATTTTTTGGTCCGGGCTTCATCACAAAGCAGCAAATCCAAAAGGTAGCGGTCTTACTATAATCCTCGAACGTAGAGAAGCATGTATAGTTCTGCTTTCGGGTGTTGTTTTTAAACCGTCTTTTCTTTCTGATCCTGCAGATTAGAGCCAACTCCCCTGCCATCTCTCCTACCGCCAACAGCACGGGGCCATTTGGCCTGAAGCCTCGATCAGGTAAATGAAAACCTCAGCATCTTTGTACTCGTAAATACTCAGTGGCTTCTCCTGAGTCTTTTATTAAATGTCGATGTTCTAGCGTGAGCAGCTGTGACGAACTCGGGCGAACGTGAGTCCGGGGCAGGGGGGCGGGGGCAGACTTTGGAGCCTTGTTTTCAGTGAGTCACCTGCTAAGTCCATGCTCTCAGTAGCAGATACCTTCCCTCCTTTTCAGTCAGAGTGAAGAGAAAAGGTGATGGGGCGTGTGAGTGGGGCAAAAATTTTCCAATGAGTCTTTTATCCAGGGAAGTGAAAATAGCCAGCCCTTTGCCCCAGCGGTTCCTGGTACCCTGCTGAGCTAAATTTAGAGCAGCCTCTGGGAGAGTGACTCCTCTAAGACATCGCTTGTTTGCTTTCTAGCCCGTGTAGGGTTATGTATTTTCTCCTGTAATGGCGATCATTTCGAGGCTCACATGAGCGGTCAGGAGTCATTTCTTTAAAAGAGCCTTTCTGCTTGTATTACCTACTTTCTTTTAATTTAGTGTTAGTATGTTCACAGGTGTAAATTCTAGCAACGTGCAGAGTATTGATTTTAAAAAGGGATACGCATAGAAAAAATTGGTTCTTTTGATTTCTTCGCTCAAGTTCTGGCACTGTCTACCTGGTTGTAGGTCCTTTTTTGTTTTAACATGTTTAGTTCTTGGTTTACACTCCCCACTATAATGCTTTTAAGGAAGTGTTAAGAAAGGACTCAGACACATGTAAGCAAAAAGCTAGTAAAGAATGTAGATGTTGTTTGTTTTTTCAAGAAAGCATTTTGGCAACAGTAGAAGTTATACATGTGTATATTTTGTAAAAGGGTACCATACAAATATAATTTCTTTATGAAGGATTTTTTTTTTTTGTATTTAGAGCAAGTTGACTGATGGGTAACATGTAGCCAGGTGTTAATAGTTTCCTAGCATTTTGGATGGGCGCTAAGGAAAAGCTATTTGAGAAACTGCCTGGACATGGGAAGGATTAGCAGGTGTTTTATGGAAAGCCAAAGTGTGTGTGAAATAAGGTTCAAATGACTGGCTTCCTCATGTATGGCATGAGCAGACAATATGCAGCCAGATCTGGGCTGGGCCTCCGTTTCCCTGGGGTCTCAGGTGTGTGCTCGGATCAGGTGGGCACATCTCATCCGTGCCTTCAGTGCTGGCCTGCCGGGAGAGGACCTCAGATTGGGCTACAGACTTGCTCCTAATCCTTACAGGCAGTTTTACATAATTTCAAAATAGTTCATAATGGAGCAAACAGAAGTTGAGTGGATCTCCAAAGAACAATATTCTTTTGAGTGTGCATCTTTACAATTTGGTTGTAAAATTGGCCCAGTGATTCCTTTTTCTTCCTTGTGTGGAGTCCAAACTCAGCTTATCGACATTGTGCTTGTACTCTTCAACCATTTCAGATTCTTTGTACTGGTGAAATAGAAATGGGGTATTTATTTTGAATAGCAGAAAACAGAGATAATTTCCTCTCCAGGCTTCCAAACTTTCTAAAATGCTGACTAACCACTGTGGAAATTGTTCTAGCCGTTGAAAGCTTGGTGGAGTTTGGTTGCTATAAATAATGCTGATTTATCTTCAGGAACATCAAGTGGCATGTAGGAACTTTATAAAACTAGCATTATGTATTGGGGAATTTTAAATTTTGTTTAGTGATTTAAAAATATTACAGTATTTTTCCCATTTTCTAGAAAATAATATATATAGTGATCTTACTTGAAGATTGTATGATTTAAAAAGAAATTCTTTTTGACCGAGTAGCTTTGAAACTTTAAAAAGCCAATTAATTTTTATTTTAAAATTAAGTATATGGATTTATGTGGTTTCTGTGTTATAAATAAAAACAGACTGCTCGAATCAGCAAGTTGGGATAAGAACTTAGATTCTTAAATAGGCTGCTAGTTTTCTTCAAAAGAAAAATTTTTCCTCAATTGTGTTTTCCTTCAAGGAAAGACAACTACATATACTCAAAGATTCGTTCCTAGAAGCGTGTCCATTTATTGTATTGGCCCTGCCTTAGCATTGAAAAAAAAATGGTACAGATATTTCCTCAACGTGTAAAATTACTAGATGGATATTTAGTACAAAAAAGATGTCATTTCATAAATGACAAACTCAGAAGTGCTTGAAATTGATTAACGTCATAAATGACAAACTCAGAAGTGCTTGAAATTGAGACTCTACTAGCGTCAAAATTGTTTCCCTCCCGATCAGTATCAAAGACAATGTTGAGAAGTGTGTGTGTCAAGGGTTGAGGAAAGATTTGGCCCGCTACAGCCATCAGTAAAGCGTGCCAATAGACTTTAAAGAGAAATTTTACATTGCCATGGGGGAAAAATTGACAAATGGTAAACCCAGATTCTATAATAGTCTCATTTCTAAATAATGGATATATTTACATATATTATTAAGCTGTGTCTGTGTAACCAAATTTTTTGTGCGAATGGTATTTGCTACAATTGTTAGTTACTTAGAAGGTTTTTGAAAAAGGTATCTGGTAGGTCTTCTGCTTTTTATCTGCGTTATCTATGGGTGCTCTTCCATTCTGCTGACGTGATTCATTAGTACTCTGAGTCTGTGGGCTGCAGAACTGTTAAGATTAACGATATTAACTGCATGCAAAGTATATGATTGATAAGTACTAACACTCGGTTTCTATCATTCTTTTTATTTCATGCGCCATCTTTCATTCTTCTCCTGTATTGTACATTTGAATTTAAATCCCATGATATGAAATTCGCTTCATTTCCATACAAACCTTATGCCATTTGTGAAATGCTGCTGTCCCTTTGGTTTTTCCTGGTCCTTGTCCAACTGTACGCGGACCGGCTCTCTCGCTCTCCTGCAAGACCCAGCCCTCACTCTTCCTCCTATCTCCTTCAACAAACTTACACAGGCACAAACATGGGACAGCTCTAGCTACAGTGTTCCATCTGAAGGAGACAGTGACAATGGTAGGTGGCCTTGTACCTGTTCTTCAACGTGCTCATTAATAAGCCAATGAATATACTAAACGTTCGTTTCTGTACAGCTGAAGATAGAGTATATTCACCTGCATGCCTGATATAAGAAATAATGAGTAAACCTGGAAAGTGAAGTCCAGAGCGGTGCATGTGGATTGCTGTCTAGCAGTTTGTTCAACTACGTTTAATGACCTTGAATATTCTGAATTTCGGGAGGACTTTACAATAATTTCTTTCTCTACCTTTTCTGCTTGGGTTTTTTGGTGTGTTCGCTTGTTTACCAAAATTTGGGAGTGTCTCTGCTTCCTCCTGCATCTCAACAAAGTGTGTTTAGAGTTTGATCTTTTATTATCTATACTCACCATGTGAGATTTTTAAGGTAATTAATACCATGGCTGATCCCGGAGTGGTGCACTGAAAAGAATCTTAACGTTGAGAAATTTCTAAAAATGAAGAGAAAGCACCTGCCTTCTCCCTTTTTAAATTTTTTTTTTTTTTTTTGGTATTTGCACATTTTGACTTTGGACACCTTCTACCTTTGTGAGGGTAAGCTCACACCTATATAATCATCAGTTGGCCTAAAAATCAAATGTGCCAGTAAAAAATTAAAGACAGCTAGTTGGGAGTATTATGAATGTCTTTTAATATAATGCCATTACATATCTTAAATAGCCTAAAAGATGAAAACAAAATGTAGTTATTTTGATCTACATGTCACATATATCAGAATCTCCATTTGATCTAATGTTAGTTAAGAATTTAAACATTTTACTGTATGATACAAAGTGATAAAAGTAATGTTAAATGAAATAGTATGATTTATAAGGAAGAGACGTGAGATGTGAGGTATAACCAAAATGCAAACACAATAGGAAAATAAATTTTCTGATAGTAGTTATTTTTTAATTGGAGCATGTTATATAGAAAATATGTATTTAAAACATTTGCTGTGATTTCTGGTTAAAATTCAATAAAAAAGCCTTTTCCAATTCCCTTGTGTAGAAGGGTAAATGTATATTTTGGCAGGTTAATTGTGAAAGGAGTTCTATTGTTTCATAGATTTCTAAATTTTTTAACTGAAAATAAGTAGGCTTAAACAACAACGTCCCTCCGTATACCATCCCATTTTAAATTCTGGAAGTTGAAGAGGGCACAATGGAAACTTTTTTGATGAACTGTTTCTATACTTAAAAATAAAAAAGAGAGGGACAGGCATTTTTGTTTTTCAGAAAGCACAGCTATTTATGGATCTGCTGTTGTTTAAAAGGAAGCAAAGCCTAAAATGAAAGATTTATGTGTGATTTGGTATTTCCTTCGGAGTGATATCTGAAACCAAAGACTTTTTTTTTTTTTCTTTTTTTTAAGCTGGAAAAGATGTAGTCATGTTATGTAGCAGTAGAATCTGCGTAGACGAGCCAACTAAAACCAGAAGGTGAGGGCACGTTGGTACTTAGCGGTGGAGGTGAGGCCACAGCAGGGCCTTGATGATGCCCCATTTCTCTACTCATTCTGTAGCAATTTATTGAGGACTCTTTGTGCCAGACGGCCGCCTTCTTATTAAAAATCCTAAAATTCTCATAGAAATGAATAATTATAGAAATCTCTCTGAAGATAAAATAACCTTGCACTACATGCTTGGTTTTTTTTGTTTTTTTTTTGTTTTTTGTTTTTTTTTGTTTTTGTAAGAGTGCAGATTCCAGGGATTCATGTGTAACGATGAAGCCATACCACAACCATAATAAAGGAATTGCTTTCAATATTCATGTGGTTCCATCTGTCACATCAGATAATTGGTGGTTGTCATTTGTCCCTATTTGCAGTTTGTCTATAATATGCCATGGCCGACAGCTAATTTTCTATGCAGAAATATTTGTGCAGGTTCCTAGACCAGACTTTTCACATGCTTCTTCATTCTCTTTGTGCTACGCTTGGCCTTGTGATCTGGATGGATTTTCCAAAGCACTTTTTAAGTTGATGAAGATGCACTATACGTATTCACAAGCACACAAGCTAATCTTGCAAGAGAAATACAGCCTGCGTTTTTCGGTGGTTCTTACTCGTTCCTCTTAAGTAGGAGATCCCCTTTAGTGGCCACTCTTTGCATCTCAAAGCTGATTACCACATCAGTTTTGTTTCCTCCTATTCCTCTTATCCATTATCTGTGTCCGTCTCGACTTTTGTAAATAAATGGTATCTTCTTACCAGCCCAACCCAGAGTAATGTAACTTGTCTGTCATTTATATTTTTTCGTCATTATTTTTGGTAAGTTGGCATTTTTAGACCTTGTTCACTGTCTGGCTTTATATTGAAATCCCCCTTTATTTAAATTCTTTTCAATATGTCACTCCAGACATGTCTCATTTTCAATTCCCCATTTTTTCTAAAGCTCTTTCTTCCAAGGAATGAAACATGGCAAACGGGTTAGCAGGTCCTTGGAGGTTTGAATTGCCACGGCCCCCAGGGTCCGGCCTCTTGAGACGGATGGGGAGTAGGTGTATAGGTCTGCCCGCTCCTGGTGTTGGAAGGGGCAGCTTCACTTCAACTGGTTCTTAACGTAGAAACTTCTACTCTTTCTTTGGCTCTTGCGCCCTATTATTACTCTGCCTCTTTCCTGCCTAACTGCCTTCACTTTGAAGTGAAAACTGTTCCTGTATTCTTTGGAAACATTGTCCCTTTTTTATTTGCAATTAGTTCGTGGGTGCTAATTTATACTTATTTAAAACTGGCCTTTGAGGCGCCTGGGTGGCTTAGTCGGTTCAGCGTCTGACTTCGGCTCAGGTCATGATCTCGTGGTCCGTGAGTTCGAGCCCTGCGTCGGGCTCTGTGCTGACAGCTCAGAGCCTGGAGCCTGTTTCGGATTCTGTGTCTCCCTCTGTCTCTGCCCCTCCCCCATTCATGCTGTGTCTCTCTGTCTCAAAAATAAATAAACGTTAAAAAAATTTTTTTTAATTGGCCTTTGAATTATCACCGGAGCGTGAACGAATGGACCTATTCATCTGGGGTCAATTTACAGACATTTTCTGAGTTTTTGCAATAATCTTGCACCTCTAGGTATTCTTTTCCGCAGACAAAAATGAGGAAATAGGCCATGAGAGATGTTTTAGCAATTCTTAGCCCTGGCTTCATTAGAATCATCTGAGTAATTTTTTTGTCATGTTTTATTTATTTTTGAGAGAGAGCATCAGCAGGGAAGGGGCAGAGAGAGAGAGAAGTGGGGGGCGGGGGCGGGGGCAGAGGATCCAAAGCGGGCCCTGTGCTGACACCTGCAAGCCCGATGTGAGGCTCGAACTCATGAACCATGAGACGTGACCTGAGTGGAAGCCAGAATCTCAACCGACTGAGCACCCAGTGCCCTGAGTCATCTGAATATTTTTAAGACTACAGGTGCCTATCCCCCACACTCAGAGGTGCTGATTTATTTGGTGCCACATGGAGTCTGCACATTGATTACTTTTTTTACTGATTTTGATATTATGTTAGCAGGTAAAAGTCACTAGCTTAAAATAAATTGCCCAAAATATGAGCATTTTGAGGGCAGAGAATATATCTAATTCATTTGGGGGCACCAGAAGGGAATACATAAATGCATTAATCAGATTTTTAATTCGCATTAGCCTGGATCTTAAACCCCATGGTATTTTTTTCAAAGCCACTATATTTTGCTGCCCTTGAACTTGTGTATTTAATATCACACACAGTCTAGCTTTTAACTTACAAGGAGAAACCAAGAGCTACATTTCAAAACCTCATGCATCCACAGAGAAGAAATCTCCTGTCATTGTTAAATTTAGGTAATAAAGGTTAATAATATATATAGACTGATAATTTCTATAACAAGGGTGCATTTCATGTAATAATTACATAGGCATTTCAGGCAATTTTTCGAGCAATGGGTTTTCTTGGTTTAAAATAACAGATATTCTTAACAACAAATAGAGAAATGTTTTTTTTTTCCCTCGCATATTTGTAAATGTCTGTTGAATGTCTACTTTGTGCTAGGCATGATGCTCATTATTATGGATAAACTCTGAAAAAGACAGACAATATATCTTTTATAGAATTTTTACTTCAGAGTCTAATGTGTTCAGACCTGGAAACCAAGTTTTGGTAGATTTTTCACGACAGGAAAAATTCAGATGACTGATTATCAGGGTATGATAATCTCTGCAAAGATGCTCTCCAAATAGACTGATCTTTGAAGGAGGGAATTTTTGAAACACTTGTTTCATTTTTTTCATCCATCAAACTGCTTTGTGGGGCAGAATGAGATACAAATTAGAAACAGACATAACCTCTCACAGAGTCATAATGGAGAGGAACAGATCTGTACCGTAAAAGAGAAAGTGATGAGTGCCATGAGAGACACAGATAAAGAATTCTGTACGTGGATAGCTCAGTCCCAGGTCAGGGATGAGGCTGAGGAGGAAAGGGAAGGAAGTGGTAGAGATAATGGAAAAATCAGGGGAATCTGACCTGTACCTGCAAAGATGAATTTGACGTTCTGCAAACATATTCATCACTCCTTGCAGGATCTTTCCTTAGAGATTTGTTTCTCTGGCTAAATTACAAATATGAGCAAATAATCTTTTGCATTCTTTGAATGTTATTCATTAGATACATAGTAATTAAATAGTTAAGCACGACTGATTTTCTCCTGCATCTTAAACCACCTGTCTCTTCCTACGCACACTCATGCACACACACACTCATACACATACACACACACACACACACACACACACAGAGTCATACACTCACTCTTCTCTCTTGTCCCTCTTTTTTTTTCTTCTTCTTCTTACTTACACTTAAGTAGGATGGCATTTGATTTGAAAAACAGGTGCTAACAGTGCAACTATTCTTAAGATTGTCTTAGAGCCTCAAGTTAAACTTCTCCCTCCCCTGAATTAAGTAAAAAAGTTCTTAAAATTTAGTGATGCTAAATTAAGGAAAAAACAGAGTAATTCTTCCATAGATCAGTTTCCCAAAGCTTTGGTCCAATCTGGTAACTGCATGTATTATTTAATTATGACTTGAAAGGAAAGAAAAAAACTGTAGGTAATATTGTCAGAGCTATCATAACGGTCCCATTAAAATTACTGTGTCACAACAGACCCAGCAAAATAAGCAAGCATTTATGTGCTCTTTGGATTTATTATTAGCCTAAAGAGTTTAATTTTTCATGTGTAATTAATCCATTTAGGAAACAAGTAGTAGTATAGCCATGGTTTCCAGTAATTTTAAGTACATTTGAAGTATTCACTTAAAAAAAAAAAAAAAAAAAACACGGTTCAAATGTGTTTTAACACTTTGTGATTGCTTAACATTCATAGAGCAAATGCCCAAGCATGCGTTTTATATTTTTAAGATGTATGGGAATTTAAGATGAAAAATGAGGCCAGAACATTAAAACCCAGACACCATTGCATTATCTTATCTCACAGAGGGTTCTAACAAGGCGTAGATACTTGAATCGTGTGCTGTTAAACAAAAGCTCATGGTTAATTTAACTTCCTGATAGTTTCATATTCAAAAAGAAATCTGCCAATGAAAACATATTGAAAATATTAAGCACGCTGTATTAGATAAGATTGCCCCTAGAAAAAAAGCAAAGGAAAATAAAACCTCCAAAGAAAACATTAGATTTGTTTAAATGAGGTTGGGGCGCCCCTTGCTGGCTAGTGTATATATTGCTTAATTGTGTTCACATTCCTGGACTTTTTTGGTAAATTTGGTTGACTTCTTTTCTTTGGGGGTGTGGATTATTTCTTAAATTTTACACATAATATATATCTCTTCTGGTTGTCATATTAAATGGGTAGATGTTTTTTGTTGGTCTTGATAGGATGCAAAGGCAAGTTTAATGCATTTCCAATTTCTTCCATGCTTCCTTCTCATTTCTCTGTGCTCTGCGAACTTCTCATCTCTCCCTGCTGGCTTCCTCTACCCTGCTTCCTTGGCTGGACTTGCCTTTATTTTTGAAACAATTGGTCTCCCTTCTTGTGGGTTTGGTTTTTGTGGGTCTTGGTGACAGCCCTTTGGGGACACGTCTTTCGCTCTTTTTGCCCGTGATTTCCCTGGGTGTCCCAGGCCAATTTCCCTGGATGTCCCAGGCCGAATCTCTGTGAGGTTCTGGAAAGTGCTGTGTCTATTAGACCACCTTCTTTCTCCCATCTACTGTCAATCAAAGGCTTATTAAGATGTGTCAACTTTCTAATCTTCTGTAGAGCATCAGAATGCTAATTAAAATATCCTATAACTGATTTAGAAAGAAAATACTGAGATGTGAGAAGCATAATGCAAGCCGTTCATTAAGGTGATTTGGTACAAAGGTACCTATTGAGAGTAAAATAACATAGTTGGGCGAGCATGTGATCACTGACTTTAGGGAGTGGAGTCCACATTTAACTTTTATTTTATTTTTTTATTTTTTTAATGTTTATTTTTATTTTTTAAAATTTTTTAAATGTTTGTTTATTTACTTTTTGACAGAGAGAGAGAGAGAGAGAGAGAGAGCGAGCGAGCATGAGCAGGGGAGGGGCAGAGAGAGAGGGAGACACAGAATCTGAAGCGGACTCCAGGCTCTGAGCTGTCAGCACAGAGCCCGACGCGGGCCTCAATCCCATGAACTGTGAGATCGTGACCTGAGCCGAAATCAAGAGTCAACCCACTGAGTCACCTGGGCGCCCCCTAGTGGTTATAATTTTAAAGACGTGAAGCCAAAAATGATCTCTTAAACGGCTTCTAATGTTGCCAACTTTTCTAAAAGGAGTCTATGGTCATCTCTAAAGAACTGACTTTTGGGGGGCGCCTGGGTGGCTCAGTCGGTTGAGCGTCCGACTTCGGCTCAGGTCATGATCTCACAGTCCGTGAGTTCGAGCCCCACGTCGGGCTCTGTGCTGACAGCTCAGAGCCCAGAGCCTGTTTCGGATTCTGTGTCTCCCTCCCTCTCTGCCCCTCCCTTGCTCATGCTCTGTCTCTCTCTGTCTCAAAAATAAATAAAACATTAAAAAAAATTAAAAAAAAAAAAAGAAGAACTGACCTTTGGGATATACTGTCAGAGTTTTCCCCCTCCACGCTTAAAATATGTAATCCTATGTATTGCCACTTAGTTCTTAAGTCAGGCTTATAAAAAATTTTGGCTAACAGAAACATTAACCTGCCATGATTTTCAATGTGTAAAGCAAGTCTTGAGTCCTCTTATTTGAATAAAATTATTTGAATTTATGAAAGGATTGTGAAACCCCAGGTATAAATTAACACTTAGAATGAAAGCAGTAGGAACAGAGGGAGGGGACATCTGTCAGGGATATGGCCTGGCATGGTTCCAAGGATGACCCAGACCCTTCCCTGGGTCCCTGAATCCTTCCCTGGATTCACTTTGTTGTCACCAAAAATACAGCTTCTGTTACTCTGCATGACTCACTACAATTGAAGATATAATCCTTGGGGGCGCCTGGGTGGCTCAGTCAGGTAAGCGCCCGACTTCGATTCAGGTTATGATCTCACAGTTTGTGAGTTTGAGCCCCGCGTCTGGCTGTGTGCTGACACCTCAGAGCCTGGAGCCTGCTTCGGATTCTGTGTCTCCCTCTCTCTCTCTGCTCGTCCCCAGCTCACACTCTAACTCTCAAAAATAAATGAACATTTAAAAAAGGAAAGAAAAGAAAAGAAAATATAATCCCTTAGAATAGTCAAACCAAGCTTTCTGGGTGAAGTCTGAATTTGCTTCCATGAGTGGTTAATGTGCTATTTAGGGGTAAACTATTTGTTTAGCTTAACTATGCGTAGTCCTGTATGGCAGCCTGTGGTAGGCACTCTTAATAAAGGTTTTTGTTTTTTTCCTCTCTGTTACAGTGTTTCTGAGACCTCAGAGAAATTTGGAATCTATAGACCCACAGTTTACAATTCGGAGGAAAATGGAACAGATGAGAGAAGAGAAGGAATTGGTGGAACATCTCCGCGAGGTACCCGAGAGATAGTATATAACCGAATAAGCGCCTTCAGGGTTGAGGCAGCATTCTGTATTTTCGAAAAATCGACTTTGAAGCACCGTAGAAAGGGACCTGTAGGACTCCAGCAAACAATCAGTATTCCCGGCATGGGAGCTTTGAAGGAAGAGAGAGAGAGCAGGGCTGAAGAGGTCCTCGGGGTGGGAGTGAGGGGGTTTGGCTGTCAGAGGGCAACCGTGAGTGTCGTGCGTCCTAGCCATGTAAGTGTCAGGATCCTGGCTGTGATACTCTGCTGTACTTTTGCAAGTTGTTACCTTTGGGGGAAACTAGGTAAAAGGCACACGGAGTCTCTCTAATATTTCTTGTAATGGAGTATGGATTTATAATTTCTGAAGATAAAAAGTTCAGTTTTGTTAAAGGGATAAAAATGGATTTCTCAGTTAAAACATAGTGTGAGAGGGGTGCCTGGGTGGCTCAGTCGGTGAAGCGTCTGACTTCGGCTCAGGTCACGATCTCGCGGTTCGTGGGTTCGAGCCCCACGTCGGGCTCTGGGCTGACAGCTTGGAGCCTGGAGCCTGTTTCAGATTCTGTGTCTCCCTCTCTCTCTCTCTGACCCTCCCCCGTTCATGCTCTGTCTCTCTCTCTGTCTCAAAAATAAATAAACGTTAAAAAAATTAAAAAAAAAAAACATAATGTGAGAGAAAAGCATCCCTCAATCCCTCGTCTGCCCCTCGAAGGCCGTCAGAACCAGCTGGGCCTGGTTTCTGTTGGTCGCCTCATTTTGGTTTTCTATTTTCATAGCCAAGGCTCTGGCAACACTGAACTCAAGAAGTAATTCCATTATTCCTTTCACTCAACTTATTAAAACTTGTAGGCGCGGCTGAATTTGGTTTTCTACAGCGGAATTTTTACTGTAGTATCTTTCGGAAAAGGTTCAAATAATGTCAGTGTTTTCCAAATCTTCCTATTCTTCTTCCCCATAATGAAGTTAGTGTCTCAATTCATAAATACCCGTACCTGTTTCTTACTGTCAGTTGCCTGGTAACAGCTGGCTTCCTTCTGATTCCCCCACAGAGCATCGAGATGAGACTCAAGGTCAGCCTGCATGAAGACCTGGGGGCCGCACTCATGGATGGCGTGGTCCTCTGTCACCTGGTCAATCACATCCGCCCGCGCTCCGTCGCAAGCATCCATGTCCCGTCACCAGCAGTTGTAAGTAACACCAGATAAAGGGAGACTAACTTTTACTTAAGACACACACTTTCGAGGGACGGTGTTGCTCGTTAAAGATGAGTTGTGATTTAAACAGTGAGAAGTCTTTCCAGAAAGCTCTTCCGGTTGGTAGCTTCTCTTCTTTTTTTTTAATTTTTTTTAATTTTTTTTTTAATGTTTATTTATTTTTGAGACAGAGGGAGAGCGGGAGTGGGGTAGGGGCAGAGAGAGAGGGAGATGCAGATTCTGAAGCAGGCTCCGGGCTCTGAGCTGTCAGCGCAGAGCCCGAAGCGGGGCTCGAACCCCCAAACTGTGAGATCATGACCTGAGCCGAAGTTGGACGCTCAACTGACTGAGCCACCCAGGCGCCCCAATAGCTTCACATCTTAATGGGATCTCTTTCTCAATCACTGAGGCTTTTAGGATGACTCTGAAAAGACATGGATTCTGTATAAAATGAGATCAGTAACCTCTCCAGCCAGAGTTTGGTCAGCCGGGCATTAATTCAGCAATTCCTTGGTGCCTCACTTTGCTCAGGTGGGGTACACTGGAGGTCCTGGGGCAATAATGAGAAACGACTGACTGAGTGAAACTCCACCAACACCCTCAAAATGCGCTGCTCCACTGCAGGGAGGTAAAGCTGGATACAGAAACCTCTTCCTGTGGATCACAGAGCACGTTTCCCTCCAGAAGAGGGTTACAGAGAGTCACTTCTTTGGTCATTCAGATGAGGGTGGGGGAACCAGAGATAAGCTTGTCTTTGGAGTCCTATATCAGGTTCAGGCAAGTAGGAAAAAAAGAAAAATGTCTATCCACACGCTCCACTGTTCATTAGGAGAGGTGGGGAGAGTTTTGGGGCTCTGCAGGCAGCGTTTGGGCTCAAACCCTAGCTCTGCCTATAAGCCATGTGACGTTGGGCAGGGATTTAACCTCTCTTTAACTTGATTTGTTCTTGGACATGTTCTTCTGAGGATAAAATAAGGCCCCCGCATGTGATACATGCACGAATGTAAGCCATTGATGTCATTAGTGTTTATAGAACAGGTTTCAACATTCAGAACCCCTAATTGCAAGGCCCAGTGCTCATAAAATACCACATAATGAGTGTTTTTCTCCCTCCCCCCCCAAAAAAAGCTCACAATGGCATTATTGATGCTTTTCTTTTGGCAGCAGGAGAGATTAGCTAATGAATCTACTCCAACTGTCAGCTCCCTTTCTATACTATTGAACATATTTTTCATGGAAAAGTTTTACCCCCTTTTTTTTGCCTCAGAAATTAGAGGAAAATGATCAATTTGTCTCTTCAAATCTGTGCCTAGCTTGCCTTAGTTTGGGGAACAAATTCTGTCGTATAATCTGCTATGAAACTTTCCAGTATTTTCTACAAATGAGGCCCAAATGGCTATAAAGTTGTGTGAGCCATGTGCGAAATTCACATTTAATAGTTTTTCCCAATTTTTTTAAAATTTTTTTTAACGTTTATTTATTTTTGAGACAGAGAGAGACAGAGCATGAACAGGGGAGGGGCAGAGAGAGAGGGAGACACAGAATCTGAAACAGGCTCCAGGCTCTGAGCGGTCAGCACAGAGCCCGACGCAGGGCTCGAACTCACAGATCGTGAGATCATGACCTGAGCCGAAGTCGGACGCTTAACCGACCAAGCCACCCAGGCGCCCCCCCCCAATTTTTTTATAAGAGAGAAACTGTGACTCCTCATAGCCTCCAGTTTGAATGTAAAATTAGTTATATTATTCACAGTGAATATGAGTCATGTGTCTAAGCATTTTTATATTTTGCTAATCCTTCAGGAAAAATGATGCATTCCTTTAAAAATCTTTTGGTTGTCAACCTGTTTTCTTTTTTAAATATTTTTTTAATTGAAGAAATAATGGGAAATAATGCCCAACTAGAGAAAATAGAGAAATGCAGAGGAAAAAATAATATCAACCTTTTTTCCACGAGCCAAAGACAACCACTGCTAGCATTTTGGCCTCTCTACTAACAGCTAGCATCCTTTCTGCGTTTAAGGTCTTTTATTGAATGATGAGCTACTTATGTATACTATTTAGTAGTGTTTAAAATGTATCAAAACCTAGATTTTCCTCACGTCACAAAAATTCTTCATAAATATCCACTTTAATAACTGTAATGTATTTTAGCTTGCATTATCATAGTGTAGTTTTCCTTTTTAGAAATATGGGCTGTTTCCAAATGTCCACTTACCTAAAATTCTTCGGGGAGGTTCTCGGAGCCCCCTTTGGTCAGCCCGCCAGCTGTGCTGCAGCTGTGGAACCTGCTTTTGGTCCTAGTCTGGGCTATCATTGTCTACTCCAGTGTTTACGCGGGCTCTTCCCTCTAAACTAGAAGGCTCCCCCAACCTTTTCTCCAAATGTCCTCATCTTGCAGCCTCACTGGCTCCCATTGCTCCTGTCCCTCAGCGTCTACAGGAGGCAGGCCATTCTTGAGCCCTTAAAACTGAGTTAGGTTCCGTTCCTTATGTTTCTTTTTCTCCTAATAGTCTCACAACTCAGACCTCTACCATACTAAACTATAATTCCCTGCAACTTACTAATATTTCCAACCCGACTAGAGGTAAGTGACCCTGAGAATTGTGTGTTTCGCTTCCACGGGTGCATACTTCACAGCTGGTGGAGTATCTGACACATGGGAAACACACAGTATGTGCCATCATATCTGCACCAACAGAATGGATGCCTTTTCTGCCCACGTTATGGTCAATATCAAGCATTCTAACTTTTCATTCACAAAACTAATAGTGTCCATTTTTTTTTATGCCAAGCAGGTGTAATTTTGATTCTTTGACCATTGACGGGGTCGAACCTCTAACTATTTTATTTGTAGTAAGTGCTTTTCTAACTAAACCCAGACGACAATAGTAGAATGGGCCCTCCTTCAATTCCAAAGATGGGAGATACTCTTGCGTTGGCTTTACTGGGCTGACCTAAATATTTTGAACGGTGTTGGGCATCTTTGGAGTTTCAGAAAAGAGCCCCACAAAATCCCAAGTACACAGAGGACGATGAGGGCCTGGAGGGTTGGAGAGACAAACACTCAGGTCTCAAATGGTGAAATGCCTCTTGGTGCCCTGTCAGCTGGGCCAGCTCCTATTCTTCTGGTAACCTCATGTCACATTACCTAAGTCTGTTCCTTCCCTTTGCATAAGGGTGAACGTGGTGGCCTTGTCCCAAGACATGCCTGGGAGTGAGCAAAACCACCGAAGCAGCTTCCTGCCCCATCTTTGCAAGTCTCACGTTAAGGGGTACCATTTCCTCTCTAGCCAGGGTGGAGAATGCTTGTTTAGCCTCCAAATTAAATGGTTCCATGCCAGCAGGTTTTCTTTTTCCCTTTTTCCGGGGGCGGGGGTGGGGGGAGGATAAGGAGTCCCTTTTTAAAAAGTAAATAATGTGCAAACAGATTTTTGTGCTGACTGGTGTGGACCCTCTAAGATGGGCTAAGAGTCACCTCACTCTCGCTTACTTTTCACAGGGCAAAATCAGTCCTTATAAAATATTGCTTCCACACCCAGACTGTTGGATTCAGTCTTGCTCCCTTTTTAAGGGAACGAAGAGGAGAATATTAAAATTTAACAGTAAAGCTTTTAAACTTACCATGTAAAAATCAAACTGTGTGAATCAGATGTACCTGTTTTCCATCCCACACCTTAGAGGCCATCTGTCACCACAGTCAACTCAACTGTGAGAGGCCATTGCTTAAATCCTAAACAGGCCACCATTTTTATGCCGTTTACTTCTGTTGCCTCTTTCTCATCAAACCCATTGCTTTGGCAGGAAGGAGATTAATTGGCCTGCTGAATTTAACCCTTCTTATAGAAATATATTGCTGTTGGGAATAGGTGATGCTTATGGTATATTAATAGATGAACGAAAGCAGATTATGTAAGAGTATGATCCCATAAAAATTATAAGTATGCATGTATGTGTATATACATATGTATATGTATATACACATACATGCATATGCAGAAATTTGCATTTATACACATATATATACATGTATGTGTATATACATATGCATATGTATATACACATACATGCATACGCAGAAATTTGCATTTATACACATATATATACACATGTATATACACATGTAGAAATCCTGCTTATATAAACATCTATGTGTATACATGTGTTTCTGTGTATCTTTTCACACATGCATATACACATACACAATGTCTGGAAGAATATAATCCAAAATATTAATAGTTCTTATCTCCAGGTGGATGTTTCTGGATGATTTTTATTGTCTTCTATTTGCTTAGGTATTTTTTCCCTTCAATGAACATGTGTTACTTGTGCCATTTAGAAAGGTTAAAATTTAACCTGTTGTTAAAAATCATTTCTCTTTTAATAATTAATTATTTCTCCATATTTGCATTTATAGCCCAAACTTAGCATGGCCAAATGCAGAAGAAATGTGGAAAACTTTTTGGAAGCCTGTCGAAAATTAGGAGTACCAGAGGTAACATCAAACTTAGTCCCAATAACCATGTTTTGGTACTGATTTCATTTAATGCATGTGTTTGAGACCACTGAATGAATGTACAGATTTACACATCCTTTGAAGTCTCAGTCTTTTTCGAGGAATAATGTTGAATAAGTTACATAAAATTTTAGCTGAATTCCTCTATTACAGTGAAATTAAAATGGCTTAAAGCAGTATTGGTCAATACTGAGGGAAAAGAGAGTAGAATTTCTTTAAGGTTTTGAAATAAATGCAAAATTCCAAACTTGAGAAAAACATGTAGTCAGCTTGATTCTCTACTCCAAGAACAAAAATTGCTGAGGCTCCATTGAGCCATCTGGCACGTTCCATAGGGTAGAATTTTGGAGGTGATGGTTTTCCTTATCCAAAGCTGTTATGCAAAGCACACCTGTAGTGAACTCCTAATTTGTTGATTTCCATTCTGTGTAGTTGCATTTTGGGTATGTGGATCAAAATATATTGAAAATATTGTAATTATTGTTATTATTATCATTAATCATTACCACTAATAATAACAATGTTTGTATGTTGCTTTGTAATTTGTTAACTGTTCGCAGTTCCATTCCCCCGTTGACCCACTCTGTAGATCCAATTGGCATTCCTTATAGCCAGCCCAAATATAGTTGGCTACTTTGTCTTTCTCCCAAGCTAAGCCCCACCCTCAGCCTCAGCCCGATGGCTAATTTGGGGCTTTTAAAGGCTTTGCTATTAGTAACAAAATCCACTCAATCTGGGGATAAGTTGAGAAGTTGATAATCATTGTGATAAACAGATATGGACAGTAATTACATTTTGAAAAACTTTCTTCTATGTTTTCTAACATGCCAGGGATAAAGTAACTACAAACTCTGCTGTGAAATACTGTTTATGAGTATGTGAAGGAATTGCGTTGCAACGTAATTCTACTCAGTGGTAGGAGTTAGTTATTGGAGTTGAGAAAGACTTATTCTCCCTCCCACCATCCCTCCCATCTTCCTCTTTTTCCCTCCATCTTTCCTTCCTTCCTGCTTTCCTTCCTTTCTTCCCTCCCTGTCTTTTAGCTTGTTAAGGTTCAAAGGTAAGGGGTTATTAGTGGTGCATTTTTTATCTTATTTGAGGGCAAGGAGAGAATTATTAAAGCACCATTAAGTCAGAACTGTATCCATGAAGAAAACCTTATAAATTCACGTTTAAAAAGAGCGTAATCTTTATATAATGGATGAAATGTCTTTGTGATCAATCCAAATGTCTTTCAGTAATGTTAATGTTAATCTCTGTCTCTATATTGCATGTGTATGTTTTAATATTGCATATACATTCCCAGCTTCAAATATTTGTGAAAATTCTTATACACACACTATTTTTAAGAATTTGACCATCATGGGCTAATAAGATTTCCATGTGTGAATCAAAACTATCCTACTAGGTTTCAGACGATAAATTATTTGTGTCTGTGCCAGAAAGCACTGATGACTTACAGCCTAATCCCCTGTGATATTTTTAAACTCATCAAAAAAATTTTTTTTTGGCTTATGGTGATACAAAATGAAATGGAAATGCCCTTAACCAAGTGTTGTGAATAAAGGTTGGTAATTATAATTTTCTTTCAAAGTAGGGGAAAGGAAATTAAATTACCATAATATGCAGAGAAAATTTTTTCATAATTTCTGAATCATGCCCCTAGCAAAGTGTCCCTTGCACTAATCAGTAGCTCATAATTTCCAGGAAGATTGAATTACAGGGAATAAATAACCTTTTTTGCCAGTGTCCCATTTAACTATGCTTAGTAAGAAATATATTACTTAGGCCAGTTTTGAAATTTTTTTTGAAGATTTGAGGTGACTTTCAAGTTTGCACCGTGTGTAATGTGCATGTATGCTTGTGTGCATGCTTGTGTGTGTGTGTGTGTGTGTGTGTGTGTGTGTGTGTTATCCATCCTAATGGATAATCCAGTGGCATTTCACCGGTGACTAGAGTTACATGAAGCTTTTTGCTACTAGAGAAAGTCTGTTGGTTAATTAGCAATTGAACTTCTTTAATCAAATGTGTTAAAGTAAGGAAAGAATATTCTAGTGGAAAACTAGAAATTGCCATTGGAAGGCAATTGGCAAATCTCCCTGTATGCTCAAAGGAGCATACTTTCATCTCACGGAATGAATTAGAAATACATGATTGGAAACGAAATCTTTCCTCTGGGTGTATGATAGTTGGGGGAGGGGTGAAATGACTCCCCTCCCCTTAGGTATGCTTCTTTCACTAGCGGGGGTGAAGTTTTAATGTACGTGTTTTAATGTAGTATAAACAATTGCTTATTTACACTAAAAAATAATATATCACAAGCCTAATTGCAGAAATTCTCCATTTACAGTCAGATACTTGAAAAGGCTGGTACCTGAAAACACAGAGAACCTGGGCCATTACTTTCTTAATTGCATCACATTTAATATTGGGGTACAAAACAGTCATTGATTTCTCAGTCAAAAACATAGTTATTTCCTCAATTTGCAAGCTTTTCCTGCTTCTCCACCCGTTACTTATCTACTCACTTACACTCACAAGTCACAGAGATCTTGAATTCTGTATTTGATAAGCTAAATACTAATTGACAGTGATGAATCACCCTGTAGAGCCTGAGAAGTCACAGCTGTGCTCTAAGCTTTGCATTTGTTGTCTTTTGTAATAGAATCACCGTTTGAAACTAGAAGGCAAAGTCAGCATCGGCAGCTTCTATAATTTGTCAGGTTCCTGTGGATGGAATGCGGTTGCTGAGCAGATTTAGTTAAATTTTTACAAATAAAGTAATATGAAGGGATGGAAGTAATTTTAAAATTGTTCCAGTTGTTCTAGTGCATTATATTTTCTTTAGAAGTCCCCATGGACACAATCCCAGCTCTATACCTCGGGGTCGGTCAAGGTTCATGAAGCATTTTACTCTGCACTTGGGTAGCGAGGTTCTGGTGTGGCTTACTGTAAATGTGGCTTCTTCAAATTGGCTGCATTTGGACTTGCAGGCAGGGAAAGCAGCCCAGTCGGTGTATTTGCAGGAGGTTAGCACATGTAGACGGGTAAGGCACCTCCAGAGCTCTGGTGTGTGGTTTATGACATGTGGGTAAGGCTGGATCCTTGGCTCCTTAGTCGGTGGGGACAGACAGGATTTGGAACAGCAGCTGCCACTGATGGAAAGAAGATGACATCACAGAAAGAAGTTACCGATGGGGACCTTGGAGAAATTCTGTTAGGGTGACAGGAGAATTGTTTGCCATCAACTGAGAGGGATTTGGCATGAGGTGGAGGTTTGCTGATGAGAATGCCAAGGAAAGGTCCTTACAAATGAAGTAGACGGAGCGTTTGTGGACAACTTTTTTTCTCCATGACAGGATGACATTCTTTCCAATAGTTACTTCTTTTAAAAAAAAATTGTTTTTAACGTTTATTTTTGAGAGAGAGAGAGAGACAGAACGTTGAGTGGGGGAGAAGTAGAGAGAGAGAGAGAGAGAGAGAGAGAGAGACAGAATCCCAAGCAGGCTCCAGACTCTGAGCTATCACCACAGAGCCTGACACGGGGCTCAAACTCACAAACAGATCGCGACCTGAAGGGAAGTCAGACACACAACCGACTGAGCCACCCAGGTGCCCCTCCTTCCGGTAGTTACCTCAATGTACGTTATTCTTCCTTCCTGCTGTCCATTTTAAGTGCCTTGGGTTTTTGGTTTTGGTTTTAGGACCAGTTCCCCAACTAAAGGGACACAAACTGAGTGAACACAATGTAGAAGGAGAAGAGTGAGTGGGTGAAAGGGATCTGTGAGCCCGAGGAGGGAATGCACAAGGTCTGGGGTCAATGATCCCCCACTTAAGCTGGTAACTAGTTATGTGCCCTGAGGCAAACTCCTTAAAATTAGCAGCAGTTAACCATTCGTTGAGGACTTGTTATACATGCATCATCTTAAAGACTTCTTATACATGCATCATCTTAAATGCTCACTGTTGAGGGTCAGAGGTAAATATTTTCTCACCGTACTCTGAGGAAACAGAGTCCAGAGAGCTTATAATTCCCTAAACTCACGCTCACAGCTGGTAGCCATAGACATAGTGGTTTGAACCGGTTGAGTCCCCCGCCCCCCCACTGCAAACTGCAGGTGTTGGGACTTGAGGAGTAAATATAAGCCCATTCTTCAGAGCCCTCGAGTCTTTTCAAATGGCCAGCTCGGGAGGGGAGGGAGAGCCAAGTGGGAAGACTACAGATCGTTCTCGCCTCCTGCATCAGCCAGAGCAGTTTCTGTTTTGTCAATAGTATATATTAGATTTCTAGCTAAGATTTTCTTTGGGGGGGGGGTGGGGGCGGTTAGGAAGCATCCTGTTGCTAAGCTTAGTTTGAAAATCACAGACCTCTCCGCTTTCTCTGAGCTGTAATACTCCACGAAAGTCCAGCTCCGTAATTACCTCTCTCTCATCCACTGCCTGGCGGTGGGCGAATTCACCGCGGGTGCATCAGGGTGCCCTGGAAAATCTGGGGATTGGGTGGTGGTGCCGGCATCAACTTGATCTTGAAGACCGACCTCCCCTTGGTGGGCTTCCAGCTTCTTGAGGATATGTTCTTTATATCCCCCCAAAATCTGACCTGAAGTCATGAGGCTATGAATGGACAGACTGAGGCTTCTTTTCTGAGTCACCTGGGCCACGCTTGGCCTCTATGCTTGATGTAGAAGATTCACCGTTGATTATTGGGGATTTCCAATTGGATCCAAATTTAGGGCTGTTTGGGGCTCTTTTTAGTATTGTCTCCGCTCAAAAGAAATCTCTGACTTACAAAGCATTAAAGTTATTAGAAAATAGAGAATTATATTTTGGTTCACAAGGGAAATTTTCCTATTCGGTTTTAAATAAGGAGCCTTGGCCTCAGACCTCTGTAAGGAGCTTAATTTAAGACTTGTTTTCTTTAGAGGAGAAGGGAACTCAGATGAAACGTGCTTTGATTTTGAGCCGCCCAGCCTTTTGTAGCCACTGTTGTCTGCAGAGGGAAAACAGAGGAGGATTAAGGGCAGCAGCTCTACCTCGGTAGACACCTTGGCCGCACAGGGCCCCCACCTGCCTGCCTGAGCAGCACAGACGCCAGGGGCTTGCGGGACCGTAGGGTGTCCCTTAGCTTCTACATGGGCCAAAGGGAGTTACAAATAAAATCCTCGAGGGGCACCTGGGTGGCTCAGTTAAGGGGCCGACTTGGGCTCAGGTCATGATCTCGTGGTTCGTGAGTTCGAGCCCCGTGTCGTGCTCTGTGCTGACAGCTCGGAGCCTGGTGCCTGCTTCAGATTCTGTCTCTCTCTCTCTCTCTCTCTCTCTCTCTGTCTCTCTCTCTCTCAAAAATAAACATTAAGTAAAAAAAACTTTTTAATAAAATCTCAGTGCATTTGGATTCTAACCATGATCCTGTTGCTATAAGAGGATTGTGTCGATATTATGGCCGAGTCTTCAGTGCCTTTCATATTTGCCTTTCGTTGTTTTCTAAAATGGGATACGGTAATTGAAAGTGTCAGTAGTAACTTTCCTACTGTCCGTGAGGGTTTAGGAAATTTGTAACTAATCTGAATTATTTTTTTTATTGGCAGGCCTTCTATAAATTGAAAACACGTTGTTTTAATCTTGAGGAGAAATGAGTTCTTTCTCTTTGACCTTTATGCCTCTTTTTTCCCCTTTAGCATCAATTCAAATCATAATAAGTACTTTTCTGGGATAGGCTGAGATTCTTTTCTTTTTAATGTTTGTTTGTTTAGAGAGAGAGTATGCCCTTGTGAGCAGGGAACAGGCAGAGAGAGCGGGAGAGAGAGAATCCCAAGCAGGCTCCATGTTGTCAGCACAGAGATCATGACCTGAGCCGAATTCAGGAGTCAGACACTTGACCGACTGAGCCTCCCCGCTGCCCCTGGAATGAGATTCTTACTACGAAATTCATTTGGCTTTTACATTTATATTGGTTAATTCTGAGTCTGAATAACCAGAGGTGAAGACCGACACATTTATTATTTTTGTTAACAGCAATTTAAAAATTTGTCATAGATTAAAAAGGACCAGTCTCTAGCTTGTAAAATCAGGCCCAATTTCCTACAGGTGGTGTGTGTTTGCCATTGAGAATGTAAGAATTCTTTCCCACTGTGTGTCTCTCTGGGCAGCGGTCTAACAGCCTTTCATGAATGCACGGTTGAGAAGAACCATTTTAAAAGTGGCATCTTCAAAAGGTTTTAAACTGCAATTCTAGATAAAGTAGTTTCCTGATACAACAGTTACCCTCCACGTTCATAAGATTGATGATTAGTTCTGTGTATTTGGAGAAAACTGTGAAAACCCTTCACTACCTCACTCAACTCCCCACCAGATTATACCTTGTCAGTCAGAGCTTTACATGTTCAGAGTGGCCGTCAACGTTCCTGAGCTATGTTACCTTAGGTTTAAAGAAAAAATACTTTGTAATCGTGTTGACTTAAAAGTTAAAATTATATTTATTTTAAAAAAAACTTTTTTTTTTAAATGTTTATTTTTGAGAGCGAGACACAGCACAAGTGGGGGAGGGGCAGAGAGAGAGGGAAACACAAAATCCGAAGCAGCTCCAGGCTCTGGGCTGTCCACACAGAGCCCAACGCAGGGCTCGAACTCACAAGCTGTGAGATCGTGACCTGAGCCAATGTTGCAAGCTTAACCAACATTGAGCCACCCAGGTGTCCCTAAAATTAATAAAATGAATATATTCTAAAATTGCTAGAATTTAGACTGCAGAACACTCACAACATTTATAATCTAGACCTTTTTCCAGATCTGTCTACATTTCTGTTTGCATCCATAGTATTTGGGGAGGCTCGGCCAGTCTTTCATAGTAAGTAAGCTTAGTCACACATTCTTGAATTAACCTTGGCAGTTGTGATTTCTGTTCTTTGTAGTGGGAATTAGCATCCACACTTGCCTCTGAGGACTCTGAGTGTATTCACTGTGCCTTTCAAATGCCTTGCAGTAATTACTAATGCTCTGTCCTACAGGGTGAAATTTTGCCTCTTTCCATTTTCTTCCTTTTTACTATTTTCCTGTTTTAATTTTAAGAGAAAAAAAATGCACAGTCTCTAAGTGCCGCTCATTAAGACTGTAATTTGGTAGGCACAGGATCAGAAAATTCATTTCCCCCAGCGGTTTCAGCCCTGTTTCCTAGCACAGCATCCTTGAAGAGGTTGCTGTGGCAGTTTGGGCTGTGGGACATGGGACAGAATCAGAGCGCAGGTCTCAGAGGACCCCAGCAGCCCACGCTCCACATGTTACGGTGATTCCAGTTTTTGCCTACCAGACAATCTTAGACCCATGCCTTTTCCTTTAGAGATCACAATTTAGTTTAAACCAAACACCATGGACTGTGAGTCTGGGCCCTACCCACTTTAATCTGAAATCTGAATTAAGCCCCGAATCTGTGGCATCACGAAATTAATTCCAGGACAAGAAGAATGGTCTGTGTAGGCTCCCCACGCGAGAAGTGTGCTACTCAAGAACACTGTAAGGACTATCCGATTCAAGTTCTTGGAGGGCATTGCTGGGGAGCAGACCAGACATTTTCCCTAGGGTTCTGGGAAGTGTTTTAAAGCATAGACTGGAGGTAGAATGATTTGCTTTTGCTGTGGAAATACCCACTTTTGTGAAAATTCACATTTCAGTTTGTGGACGCCTTATGTCTTACGTCTGCTTTGCTCAGATTTCACTGGTTCAGCACAACATTGCAATAGAGAATTCTTATTGCAATAACACGTCTTTCCTTAGATGTTTCCCCATCTGCTAATCCTTGACCGGTGTCTCTCTCCCAGTGAAATCAAATCTATGTGTAGATGTTTTAATTCTTGGGAAAGTAACAGCAGTAGCTTGATTCCTCCGAATCCACTGAGAAAGCTGCATGATCTGAATAGATGTAACGTGGCTTACTGTCTTTAAAAAGTCTTAAGAACAGCATCTTTACCTTCATAAATTAAAATTAGAATGTTTTTAATCTTATCCATCGTGCTTGATATTATAGCGTTTCTTTTCATCTGAGGGCATCAAGCTGACTTCAGAGGGTATAAGACAGCATCTTTATCTTAGAAGCTTTCAGTTGCTCTGTGATTTGCATCTGCTTAGCAATGAGGCTAAAATAAAGGGGAAAACTGTAGCAAAGTATGATATAAAATATATATCGTATATATGTTTTTAAATGCTTTGCCAGACTTGAAATAAAGCTGCAAGTATGAACTATACCTTAAATAGTTTCAATTCTTGTTTCATTTGGACACAAAACTACTTTCATGTTGACATATCAGTCATAATCCGTTATAATCACTGTTAATGTTAATCTGTAGTCCTTTCCAGTTCAGGAAGTCATTGTATCAGGAAACTGCTTCCTGACAAGAGCAGATATTTGGAGGCCAACTCAGAAGACCCGTGCCCTACCATACGTGTTTAGTGATGAATAAATTTACATGATTATCCCACGTCGGGGGGTGTACTTTTATTCTAACCGCACATCTAAGAAGCCTCCTTTAGACTTTTGGTTTATGTGTGACTGCAAAAACATGAAATTTAACGTGCTTTCTGACACATGTAGGAACACAGGTAAAACCAGAATTCCCCGGAGTCTATCAGTAACCCTAGAACAAAAATGAATTAGGTGTGTGTGTTACCTTTCAGAGAGGAGTACTTTATATTCATCGAGTCTTCATAAACCAGGGTGAAAAAAAAAATACATTGAGAATGGTGAGGACAGGTGGGGATTCAACTTGGAAGCTTATGTTTTGCCCTTAGGTGAGGTCATGTCCTGAATGTCCCTAGTGAAAAGCTCTTATTTCTATGCCATTGGTGAGCACGTGATACCACCTGGATATTAAAACTGTTTGGACGCCAGTAACATCCAATTGAAGAGCGTGCTTTTCCTTAGTAGTGGCTTTGTGGGTGAAGGATTTCCTTGTGCTACTTGCATAAAACACTTTGGGTATGCTACTTTGTTTTGTAACCGGTTAAAAAAATCTTTGGTGGAATGGGTTTTACCTGCTTGAAATAAGGGGTTAGTCTTGCCATTTGCTAGTAACCAAAAATGTGTGCTTCTTTCCAGCTGTTCTTCCGTGTAGTTTTAATTGTACGCACTGTCTCTTTCTGTTCTAATGGCTGCCCACGGAATAGGCCGACCTCTGCTCTCCGTATGACATCCTGCACTTGGACTTCCGTCACATTCGAAAGACTGTTGACACTCTGCTGGCCCTTGGGGAGAAACCCCCACAACCAACTTCTGCCCTCCGCTCCAGGGACCTTATAAGCTTCTGTCTTGTCCATATTCTCTTTATAGTGCTGATCTATATCACTTACCGCTGGAATGCTCTGTCCGCATAACGTGTGCATGTGCATCCAAACAAACACTCTGCTGTGTCACCCTGAGCCATCACAGGGCCCTTCCTCCCTCTGAGCCTCTGCCTTGCCAGCTTCCATCCCTGTCATCTCTTTAGTAGTCTCTCGAGTTTTGAAGGGAACGCTATAAGTCAGGTTTTCCCAAGGCACAGACTTTATAGAGTGCAGTTCCCATTAAATAATCTCTCTCGCTTCCTAAAAACCAGTGACAGCAGAGTGTATCAAGACCTCATGCTTTCTCACTCACATAGCTGCCCTGGGTAGACTGAAGAAGATGCCAGAACAGGAGCAGAGGGGATTTAGGATATGGAAGTCTTTTCTTTGGGTCAGTGTCAGATCCTAATTCAGGAACGGGCAATTGAGGTGTAGTGGAGCCACCTTGCAGAGAAGACAGGAAATCAGCATTTTGGGCCCAATTCGGTCTAGAAAAGTCTTTGATAATACCGTTATTGACCAAGTTGAAAAATACCGTCAGTGAATGACTGCTTTGCCGGCCATTCAGTTGGTTTCCTCCCTGTTTCCCTCAATGGGAGGGTTGCTGCCCACTTCTACCCTGAGCAAGGCCCTCTGCCCTGCTGCAGGAGAAGGAGCTGTGCAGCGCGGGGGCTGGGGAAGGAGGGGCCACTGCTGTTAGAGCGCCACCTGGAGGCTTCACTTGCACATCACTTCCCGCTTAGTTTTACCTTTTACTCCTCGCTAGGTCTACCCTGAGGCTCTTAGAAAAGCATTTTCCAGAAGGGATTTCTATTTTTAAATAATGTAATGGGTCGTTTTGCTTTTTTGCTACATCACATGATAGCTTCAGGTCAAGAACGTGATGGATTTGACTGTATTTGTTTTCAAATAAAGCCATGAGTCATGGAACATTCTTGGTCTGAGGACGTGGGTTACTATGGCAGAAGCCAACAGTAAGATTGCTCTCATTTTAGCAGAATGTAATTTCCCTAATGACTTGACATTTCCATTTAACCTTCGGTTTCCAGTGACATGAGCAAGCTGCTTCTATTCCTAAGTAAGCTTACAGGATTATATATTAACTAAATCTGCTTTTGGAGCAATGTGATCGATCAGTTTGTAACTAAGAGAAAAAAAAAAAAACAACACACATTAGAATCTTGTCTCGGCCAAGATATTCCTGGTTCTGGGATTTCTGTTTCTAATATGAGAACGCCCTGCTTGAGGTTTGGACAGTTTCTCCTCTGCTTCATTATACATCTGGGTGCCACGTACTATTTCTTAAATTTGGGGGATGATGACATTAACTTCCTCAAGATAAATTTCTAGTTCACTGAGATGCGAAGAGTCTCCATCCATGGCTGCTAAGAAGATAATTTTAGTTTTCTGAACGTGTCCATGAATCCAGGGGACTTGAGAATATGGAAAACCCACATAGTGAGAAGAGTATATTTATAAATCTTTTTTGTTGCTAAATCAAGTCAGATTTTCTGACCGGAAACACTCTTCCCTCAAAGATAGCTCTTCCCTCCTGATTTTGTGTGGACTGGTGAAGTACAGGGTATGCGGAAGTTGTCTAATTAAGCTCGGTTATGTATAAACAACCCACAGATGTACTGAATTGCTTCTGGTACCCTTCAGTCTGTAACACAATGAAACCCCTTTGTGCAATGTCTCATGAGCACCCTAAACCCTAAGTTGCTTAATAAACACATTTCAAGTGATTCTTCCAGGTTTTTATCGGCCCATCGATACACTGATTTGCCCACCTAGAACAGCCTTTGCTTTTCCATCTGGCTCTACCTTGCACTGACGCTGCCCTGTAATGATCACTGTTGTTTGGTTTGTTTCTTCTTTGGGAGGGGTGGGGGGCAAAAGGGAAGAAGGGAGATGACTTACAGGGGGGCACTTGGAAGAAAATCCTATCAATCAAAACAGAGTAGAACAATCATGTGAGATCAGATTTAATTTTTGGTGCTGAGCTGACATCATTCTCTGGCTCTGTCCATATTTCAGTTCTGGCCTCAAAGATTCTTTGGATGTGCTTTCATTTCTCCTGTCATTAATGTATCTGTCCCCTGACGTGCTGCTCCTCTTGGGATCTGTTGAATGGCATTTTTTTTTTTTTAAATCAGGAGGCATAGTAACTAGCAGAACACAATTAATTTAGCCCTTTAGGCAAAACTTTGAATGAACTGTCTTGCCCATTGTCAAGCTGTTCATTTCTATACAGAATATTAAGCCCCCCCGTGGTTCTTCCCCAGAGTACCCGCACACCAACTCATATGCTCTCGTGATGCCTGCCGTTACAGTGTGACTGGGGATGCAAGCTGATGTGATTGTCGTCTGAGAGCTGGTCGGGGATTTAGTTGTGTGATTTGTACGTGCAATCCTAAATTTCCTTCCTCACACAAGAAGGACCATTTTCCTAGTACTTCCTTCCAATGCCTGCTAAAAAGAACCAATTATTTATGTTCTGTCTTTGAAATAGAAAGATCTATTTGAAATAGAAGGTTCTCTTTCTCCTGCTGCCCCAATTGATGGCAGCTCGCCACTCAGCGTTAGGATTTCCACAGTGTGTCCCAGCTAATGTGTCTCTTCATTCCTTCTATTCATGGATTCATAATTTGTAAGTGGCTCACAGTTCTGGGGAGAGACACCTATGAAATGGGGCTGGGGGAGAGGCACTGTAGAACTCCAAAGTTAGACAACTAAGTAGGAGGTTCATCAATGAGAACAGGTAAAAAAGGCACTTGATATCCTGATACCGTTTATTTGTAAGAAATTAAATTTAGTGCGAGGGTCATCTAAACTCCACACTGGTCCCTGTCATAAGATCAAAGGATTTTTACCTTACAGGGTAAAAGGAATGGACAGTGGATTAAAATTTCAATCCAATGGCTTTGGATTGAGTTGAAAAATATTTTAATTCCATTTTAAGAGATTCTGGGCTTTAAAAAAAATTGTTTCAATGTTTATTTATTTTTAAGACAGAGTGTAAGCAGGGAAGGGGCAGAGAGAGAGGGGGATACAGAATTCGAAGCAGGCTCTAGGCCCTGACCTGTCAGCACAGAGCCTAGCGCAGGGCTCGAATGCCCATTGAGATCATGACCTGAGCCTAAGTCAGACACTTAACCGACTGAGCCTCCCAGGTGCCCTGGAGATTTTAGTTTTTAAGATTAGGCTTCAAGTTTTGAAATTAGTTCTCAATAAAAAAATCAGATACATAGAATGTGTGCTTTTTTTCTTTGAGACTATCAGGGTCCAGTTCCTTGGCTTTTCACTGCGATTTTATTTGTGCCTGTGTTCATTCATTCATTCCTCAATATTGAATGAGCACTCTTTGAGTAAGGCTGTGTGGTAGACCTGGGGGATAAAAAGGTGACCATGATACATGACCCCGTCTTTTTTTTTTTTTTCAACGTTTATTTATTTTTGGGACAGAGAGAGACAGAGCATGAACGGGGGAGGGGCAGAGAGAGAGGGAGACACAGAATCGGAAACAGGCTCCAGGCTCTGAGCCATCAGCCCAGAGCCCGACGCGGGGCTCGAACTCACGGACCACGAGATCGTGACCTGGCTGAAGTCGGACGCTTAACCGACTGCGCCACCCAGGCGCCCCCATGACCCCGTCTTTGAAAATCTTGCAGTCGAGACCAGGAGCCAGCAAAATTTTTCTGTAAAGTGCCAGATTGTAAATATTTTATGCTTTGTGGGCTCTACAATCTGTTACACAAACTACCCGGTCCTGTTGTGGTCTGGAAGCAGCCATGGATGACTCATACATGAAGGGGCGTGGCTGTGTCCCCATAAAACTTTGTTCACAATAACAGGCTATGGACTGAATTGGCCCGCAGGCACTGGTCTTTGGAGTCCTGATCTAGTGGACAAATAAAATGGAATTCAGTGTGATACGAGATTCTGCAAAGCACAAGGCAGGGGATCGGAGCCTGATGGGTAACGGTCTGTGAAGCCTTCTTGCCCTTGTGCCATGTACCCTGCGACCTGGAAGAGGAATAGCCAGATGAGGGGGGGGGGGGGAATGTGTTCTGCGGAGGTGAGAAAAGGGGCGGATGTGTGTGGAGAAAGAGGCGTTCTGGAGGGAGGAAGCACTGGAAGATGGCCTGGCTGGAAAGCAGAGAATCAAATGAGGAGTGAGGAGACGCCCTCTCAGTCTGTAAGGGTTTAACGTGGTCTCCCTCTTAGTTGGACGACACTGACCCTCCTGAGCAGGAACTGGAAACTCTCTCAGTGTGAAAATAATGCAGACAGTCTTGTTGTAGGTTCACTCACTTCAGTGCCAGGAACCTGCATGTGAGCAACAGACTGAACGATATGGAATCTGCTGATGTAAATGACTTTGGTTTAGTCAAGCGGCTGGCCTGGAAGGAGGCATGTGGCCGTTTGGGAGCACGAGGAGCTAGAGAAAGAGGACAGCCAGGCAGGGCTGCTCCCATGAGGCGTTTTTGGCCAGGGCACGATCGATGTCTGTTTCTGTCTTTGAAGAGAAGCCGAACGAGGATCCCCACGCGATGTTGAATTTGTTGGGGGTTACCGGGATAGGACTCCGAGGGTCTAGAGGCCTCTTCCTGTCCCAGGGGCCGCAGATGCACCATACTCCCCCGTTGAAGGAATTTCTGGGAAGGAGCGTGGTGTTGTAGAAGGAGCCCCAGCTTTGAGGTGAGGCTCATCTTCAGATCCTGGTTCCGGTACTTAAGAGCTGTGTGACTTTGCCAGAGTTACTTAAACTCTCTACGTCCCCATTTTCCCATCTGTAAAGTAGAGGGATTATACCCACCTTGCACAGTTGTCGTAAAGAATTAAGCGATGTAAATCTGTAGCATTGGCACCAAGCCTGTAGGAAGGGGCCCGGGAAGCCTTCCTAAGGTCACATTTAGTCTTTCTGGCTTGCCTGCCTTTTCCAGTCCTATTTGCTGTGACTCCAAAAAGAGCTGGATGAGGGGATGTGAGGGAACCTTACCGATTCCACCATAGGAGAAGCAGCAGCAAGCACATGTTCTTCGGAGGGGATCAGAAGCGTTATATTTCTGTAAGATACTACTTCATGACTCTGCTCTGTGCTTTGAAAGGAAACACAGCAATGGTGCCACATTCTCAAGAAGAGCCACTAGGCTTCTCTAACAGTGAAATTGAAATGCACTTGAAGTTCGTGTAAATGTACAGTGATCCCCGCTTTAAATCCATTTTAGACCGGTTTCGGTGGCACTTCTCTGTCCCTTCTGACCCAGCCATAACTCTACGGCAGTTCCTTCCCCATCTCAACTTCTAGGTCACTTCAGGGACCCTCTCCCCATGCCCCCATGGACATGCAGTGGCAGGTCCAGTGTGTGGAAGATGGCCTTCTGGCCTTCCTTGCTGTCCTTGCTCAGCCTGTCAAGCAGTGCCTCAGCTCATAATTCCATCAGTCTTCACCCCAGTCCTGTGATGATACAGCCTGAACTGCCATGTTTTTGTTTCTACTAGCTCATGCCAGTCTTCCTAGGTTACCACCAACTCCATCCAAGTAATCTGAGGGCACTTCCGGGTTTCTTCAGGGCATGTGAATGAAAGAAGAGGCAGGAAGGATGTGAAAAAGTACCTTTTTCTGTCTCCTGTTTACTTCTCATTGCCGACCGTAAGGGTGGAAGGGAGAGCCTTGGACTCTGCACCAGGTTTAGGAGTGAAGAGACCAGGAAGTGAGAAAAGGAGACCAGGGAGAGAAAAGACCAGGAAGTGAGACCAGGAAGTGAAAAAAAGACCTGGGAGAGAGGGTGAAGCGAACTCAGCCTGTGATGTCTGCAGAAGTCCTGTCAGCAGGAGGCTGAGACCTCAATACTTTCCCATCCCTGTGTCTCTGGAGCCCCCAGCCTTTCCCAACCATGACCTCTAGCTTGGAACCACTCTTTAATGGGACCAGGGCAGTCATGAATGGAGACATGTTGAATCTTAAGCAGGACTTAGGGTAAGGCACGTAGCCCCAGAAAAGCCATGTTGTACACAGTTTAGACCCTGTGGAAATATTAGTACTTAAATTCAGGAACATTTAGGACTAAACATAAATAAACACTGCGGTCAAGAAGCAAAGTGTCTTTCAAGATGGCCTCGGTCATATGCTTCCTTCTAAGATTTCTATTTGTGTTCCTCACCTAGTGTTCAGTTGATCTCTTACTGTTTTTCTCAATGATTTATTGAGCTTATGTGTCATATAAAACTCATTGTAATTTGATGCAAATACTTTTTTTAGAGTTGTTTATCTTTTAATTAGCTTGGGTTTTTTTTTTTTTTTTGACACATAGAGGCTTTAAACTTTAAGGCATAATCAGTTGTCTCTATCTTTTGTGATTTTTATACCATTTTTTAGCTTAGATAATTTTCCATTTATTTATAAGAGAAAATGCTAAATATTCATGTCTGTTTTATTAGGAGAGGTGTTTGATTTAAAAAAAAAAAGTTAACACTTTAGGGGCACCTGGGTGGCTCAGTCGGTTAAGCATCCAACTTCAACTTAGGTCATGATCTCATGGTTGGTGAGTTCAAGCCCCGCATTGGGCTCTGTGCTGACAGCTCAGAGCCTGGAGCCTGCTTCGGATTCTGTGTCTCCCTCTCTCTCTGCTCCTCCTCCATTCGTGCTCTGACTCTCTCTCTCTCAAAAATAAACATTAAAAAAAAATTTAATGATTTAAAAAAAACAGTTCTTTAATTCATTTCAAATTGATTTTAGCATATGGTGTAAATAGAAGACTTTATTTTTTCCCCAAGTAATACCTTGTGTCAGGTGCTTAACCATAATAGTGGCCATTTGTGATTTCCTACAAAGGCGGATGTCAACTTATGTGCTGTGGGGATCATAAGAATGAAGTAAATACACTCCTGCCCTTGTGGAACCAATCTTAGCAATGAAATGCCAGATTGGGGTGATTTCACAAGCCATGATAAGTGGTGTCAGGGAAGGATATACACTGATGTCCGGCTGTGGCATGCCCATCCTGTCCTAGTGACCGCTCCTGACTCCCAGACAGAACCTCCCATCCTTTCTCAGATTGGCATGTGGCTACTAAGTTGGCCAGCAGCATAAACCTGCACACCCACCTAATATGCCATTGACAAGATAATCCTATTATGATACAGATCAGACACATGAAATAATGGTTGAAATTGTACTTTAAAGAATCAGTTGTCCTGTGTTGACATGTGGCCATTTCTTAAGACCTGGTGCCAGAGAGAGTCAGAGATACTCTTAATTTACCACAAGTTAGGGAAGGAGATAGGGATAGGGGCAAAAAGGTGGTTGAGAGAGTGTAGGAAGATGACATTTGCAGACAGTGGAACAAATTACTTGAGATGTCATGGCGTGTCCTTTAAAGACCTTTCTGAGGACAGAATGCCTGTATCTGTGGTAATTTATGGGGAGTCCTGCACTGAGGAAGTAGGAGGATCTGGTTCCTCAAGCACAAATAACATGAGACGCAGAAGAATTGTCCAAGATCCTGATTGGCTTCATGTTAAACACTGTATCCGTTGCCTGGGGTGTGATGCACGTGCCATTTAAACTGCCCTTAAAAACAGTGGCCATTGGGCTGTGGAGAACATACCATGATCTGGTAGACAAGAGGGAGTGTTTGCTGTGGATTCTTTTCCTAGCCAAGGAGACATACTCAGCAAGGAGATTCCCCTCATTCCCCGAGCCAAATGACAAAGGTTTGAAATTATCTTGTGTTCTTTTGTAAACTGTTTGGTTGAGCATGCAAGGTTCTCCTCATAAGGAGTGATTTGTGTCGATTATTTTCCTTGACTCACACGTACTGGCCATTTCCCAAGAGCAAAAATACAACATGAGGAAGTAACAGGACATTTGTGTCTTTGACAGTTTTACGAAAGAGTCTTAAAAGAGACACTAATGAAGGCTGTGGTTAAAATTACTTATTTACAAGGCTCTTGATAAACCATGAAGAAAGGATACCAGTCCACCAGCATGCCTCCATTTCAGAGATCACAGCAAATAAAATCAAGGTTTATGGTCAATATAATGGTGCATGGTCAGTGTATAAATGAGAATATTAGTTCCCTTAAAATGTGTGAGAAGCTACTGGCAATTTGGCTTTATAAGAATGTAAGCTAATATATTCTCGGTGTTTGGTTTCCACCTGACTCTATGTAGCTCAGTTATTTACCATAATGTTTTTTAAAATGTTTGGATCTATTGCATATTTCAGGATGATTGGGAGACTTTCTGGAACGACCTCCACTTGTGAAAAATCAGTATTTTCTCTGCAAATACAGAAAAGATCTTTGCCAGTGGGTTGAAAGCAAGGGAGAGAGCACAGTCTGAGACGATCAGACAGGCATATGTCAGAGCTCAACTCAGCTCCTGTCAATGGTGTCCTAAGATTTTATGATTATGTTGCGGTCATCTAAAAATTGATGTTTTGTTCTTCTCCCTTTTAGGAAAAACTGTGTCTACCCCATCACATCCTTGAAGAGAAAGGCCTGGTCAAAGTGGGCATTACTGTTCAAGCATTACTAGATGTAACGGTAACGAAGTCTCTGTTCACATGAAACCAGCTCCTCTCCTTTGGGTCGGTTCAGACTCGTCTCTCGTCAGAGATCCTGAACTCTGCTCTCAGCACCTGTTCCTCCTACCCTCCCGCTCACTACCTGTCAGTTCCCTGGCTCTAGTTGCATTGAAGGGAGGACATAAGGGAAGATGTTTCTGCCTTTCAGAACTGACCTCCACTGTTAAGACATGAGAGAGATTTACCTTAAAGCCAGTGAGGGAGCTGTCTGTGAAGAACTGAGCAGCACATCGATGCCTTTTACAACCTCCTTCCATCCCTACGCTCACCTACTGCCATTACCGAAACACCAAGCACAACCGTTTTTGCAACAAGACGCATTTGTTTTATTCAAACCAAACTTCTTGTGTATTTGGTGGGGGGGGGGGGGGAACTCAATCAGGTTTTTCACCACCAAATTTTTCAAGACGTTTCTTGAGACCATTGCCTTTTAAAAAACTATTTTCGACATACAAAATATTTATATAAATATTATTTATTAGTGAGTTGTTATTTCATCCTTTGGATGCAAATTGTAAATTAGGAAACTATTTTATTACTGCTTTTTTGTGGTTAAACACTTTATTTTAATATTATAAATATTGAATTATTTTCTATGCTCTTTGGTGTGCAGTAGTTGTAGGTCTCAGTAATCACGTTTTCTGGTGTTTGTGACTCAGAAACAAACAAACAAAAAAATGAAGCCAAAAAACAGGTGCTTCTGTGACAAGAACTGTTTTCTGGGGAGGCATTATTTCCACTTCGGTTCATCGAACATTGGTTTTATTTATATTTCTGCATTCCATCCAGTTTCCTACATTCCAGCAGCCCTGTTGTCCTCTCATGTAATGAACTGACTGAAATCGAGAGAGCACCCCAAAGTTATCTGTAAATAGCTGTGATGGAAAAAAAAAAGGCACATTAAACTTGAAGATGAAATGTGAACAGTTATTTTTTTGGATTCAGACTTATTTTGCTATGCACAAAACATTCACGTTTTTAACACAGAGAAGTAGTAAGTGTTAGCATCGTGCGTCTTGAAGTATAATTTTGCACTGTAACTTGGGTAATGAAAGAAAGTCTAACGCCAAAGGTAAATAATCAGGAAATGGCATCGGAAAGTGGAGGTAATAAAAAGATGTATTGTTTAACCAAAAAGCTTCATGAAGGACGGCTCTGACCGAGTGAGCCAGAATTATGCACGGCACGTAGGGCCCGGATCAGGAAACCAGCACTTCTTACCACTGCCAGTCTTAAGGGAGGAAACGATTGTGAGAAAAGCAGGCGTGCTCACTTTATTGTAATTTAGTCGGTGGCTTCCAGAAAACGCTGCAGGATTCACGGTCTCTGGTGTGAAACCGCGGAAGTGAGTTAGCGAGTTGGTGGGGCAGCCGCATGAACACCCAGGCAGGCTCTGGAGAAGGTTAGGTAAGTGGCGTTTGGAGACGGAGTGGCTTAGGAAGGAGTGAAAAGTAAGTTCGATCAAAGCACGACTAGAGAAGAGCCAGCGAAGGCAAGGGAGCTGTGTTGGTTGGAGAGATTCACATAAGGCTTAACAGACACAACCACCTATTTGAGGCCGTTACGTGCACGTGCACTCGCCCATCCCAGCCCTTCCTCTTCCGAAGTCTCATGGAGGCTGACTGCAGCTTCGCCTCCGTGAAAAGCCATTGTAAGTTTTTAGAGCGGCGGCAGCCACAATTCACAAGACAAATACAAGGGTGAACACAGAGCAGAGGATACCGGGACGATGGTGTGCATTGAACCGCGGACCGACTGCCGTCGGTCAATGCCAGCATCTGCCGTGGGCAGGATGGAGGGGTTACTGAAAATGGTCGTTTGCATTGGCAGCTAGCGGTTATTTCCTGTCAAATAAATGTACTGTGCACTTTAAGCTAACTTAAAAGATGTTTTAATATTTTCCTGTACTGCACAAATACCTGTTTTATCGAATAGCATAATGATGTAAAAAAGACGTTTTGGACAAAGAGCGTATTCAATGTAAACAACAGGCCAAGGTTGATACAGAAATAGGAACTTAGTTTGCTGCACCTTGACGGGCATTCAGAATGCAGGGTCCTGAGATATTTTTTTACGTGTATATATTGGCAACATGAAGCTCTGTAATCCTTGTTCTGAGAGGGTTTTTTTTTTTTCCCCCAAAATTAAAATATTTCTTTGGATATTCATCTTCAGTATTTTTCTTAAAGTTGGCTGTATAATACAAATGGCTTCAATACTTTGTGCAATGGCTTTTTTTTCTTTTACGTGCAGTCCTTGTATGGCTAAGACGTCTTCAAGATCCTTGTACACTGTTTATATGTGCAATAAAATGTGCGTGGCCAGCTGAGAGTCCCTAAGTGGACAGAATGTACATAGTGCGAATATCCTCTCTTTTATTATTTAACAGTCATTAAAACTTTGAATTTGTACAAACCATCTTCTGACTGACTGACCCATCTGATGCAAAGGTTGATTGTAGTCACAAAAGCAATCCTAGCGTGTCATTGCTGAAATAGATTGTAGCAATTATGTAGTGTATATGTATGAGTGTGTGGATGTAATATATATATTTTGTTTTTGACAAGTTTTTTCTAAAAAAAAAAACTTTTTTTTTAATGTTTAGTTTTGAGAGAGAGAGAAACAGCATGGGCAGGGGAGGGGCAGAGAGGGAGGAAGACACAGAATCCGAAGCAGGCTCCAGGCTCTGAGCTATCAGCACAGAGACCGATGCGGGGCTCGAACTCAAGAACCGTGAGATCGTGACCTGAGCCGACGTCGGCCGCTTAACCGGCTAAGCCACCCAGGCGCCCCTGACAAATTTTCTTTCAAACTAAAATCTTCCCTGGAAGCACAGAGCACTTAAAGCAGAGTTGCTATGAATGAGTGGGAGTGGGAGTGTAGACTCAGGACTCTCCACCTGTCTCTTGGGTGGCAGCTCCAGAAGGTGTCACTGAGGAAGCCTGAAGGTTCTGGTGGGTGTTGTTGAACCACAGCCTCCAGTCCTTTCTCCTCAACTGCCCCCTGTGGAATGTGACCCACGGAGAGCTAAGTGGCTGCCGTGAGAACACCTCCCACAAATCCAGGCCAGGGTTTTCCCACGCAAGCAGCCTGTCTCTGGTAGACGTGCAGCTGCCTTGAGGAATTCCGGTGAGAACAGTGGCTGGCCGTGTCCGTCCGCTCATCCCAACCACACACAACACGCGAGAGCGACAGCCTCGGCAGGGACCGGTGTCAGGGTCTCCACGTTTAAGATCTATTTCTGCCGAGTTGAGAAAACCGACGCATGGCCCCCTGCGTGCCGATTGGGGATGTGGCTCCTGTGCCGAACCTTGAAATCGTAGCTCTCTTAGGCTTCTGCACGTGATGCAGGACCAGCACTCATGGACTCTGTGCTTTGTAAGTTGGCTGGAACAACTGGAGAATGTGTGAGGGGCAAACGAAGGCGAGGCCACGGGAGCAGAGCACCGGGGGGCCTGGCAGGGGCATCCGCGCCGTGCAGCCATGTGGCGTTGGCCACAACTGGGGACGGTCCCAGAGACCGAGTCCTGGCCAATGGCCACCTCAGGGGCGTCTGAGAGATCCAGGCAGCAATGACCCCGGTGGGGCTGGTTAACTAACCTCCCAGCTTTCCCAGGAGGGCAGCTAGCAGAGCCCAGATCCAGGTGAGTCTGGTCTCTGGGGAGGTATGATGGGGGTGGGGGGGTTCTCTTAGGACCTGGTAGTCCTTGAGTGTGGGGCGTGTGTGGGAAGCAAGGCCCACTCTCAGCCGCTACCTTTACTCTTCACGCTCACACACTTGTGGGCCACCTTAATGGTTACTATTTATTGAGTGGCTACTGTTTGGGGCGAGCGTTTTTTTTCTGAACCGTAAGCTCCCTTAAAACAAGGCCGCTGTTGTCTGTTTTGTTCTCTGCTGATCCCCCCCATTGCCTGGAACAGTGCTTGTCCTGTAGGAGGCCCAAAAAGATGCCAGTGAGGAGAATTAATGAACCCTGCATACATTATTTCAAAAACTCTTGCCAAAATGCTACCAGGAAAGAATTTGTGGACTCCTATACTCCCGTACTACACGCATCCAGTAACTAACCCTGCCTCCTATGCTGTGAGGTTTTGTGGTTCTTACCTGACATTGCCCACGTGGCTGTTGGTTCAAGAGCAGCCACCTTATTCAAAATTGAGCACTAAATCTCTTCCCCAAGATTTTAATTCTTTTCCTGACGACAGGAGACAAAAGACATAAAACCTGGAACAGACCCTGAGGTTAACACTGGCATTCAGAGAGATGTAGGGACAAGAAACAGGGAAGAAACCCCTGATGTTTGCACTCCTGGCTCCAGTAGGAAGAGCCTGGAATTTCTAGAGCTTGGGTAGTCAACCCCTCCCTGAGTCCTTTCAAGAGGCTAAGACTGTATAAAATCCATTTAAGTTGGACTTCCATCATTTCTAATTAAGACTACAAACTAGTAAGGAAAAGACAAGACCGGGAGCCTTCAAACAGCTTGTTCAAGCTCACATCAGGTGAGGAAGAGCAAGGCAAGGTCAAGTTCAATTGTAAGGCATGTGTCCTGTTCACTGTACAGGAGGCATCCTGGCAGAGCTGACCAACTAGAGTTTCTAGAGTTAAAAAAAAAAAAAAATGACTATGATGCTTTCAATGTTGCCAACAAAATTGGGATCATCTAAACAAGAGTCCAACTGGCTAAATCTAAATACATTTTTTTTTTTTTTGGCCATAAAAACAAGAACAAAAGAAACACCTGTGGCTGTGCTGGCAGCACGTATTTTGGCTATGCTTAGGATTTTGGAGATACAAAAGAAAGTGTATATTCATGGGATAAAATTTGATAAACTGAGCCTTTTGGGGCCAGTTTTAATGCCAGTAGCTAAGACAGATCAAGGCCAGGAAAAGAGGTTTACAAAACAGGTTGAGCACAGAAGAAGCATTCCTCACATTGAAATGAGGTCTAGGAAGAAGTTTCCAGTTTCCTCACCATTTCTGTTTTGTTTTTTGTTTTTTTAATTTTGGAATTTTTTTCTTCTGTTTATCGAAGTGATACAGGTTCATCATAGAAACTTTGGACAGTATGAAGAGATTGGGGAAGGTCACCTGCAATCCTGTCTTATAGGAAACTGTTAAACTTTTGAAATATTTCCTTTGAGACATCCCTATGTATTTTTATACAGTACAACTTTACGTACTGTCTTTTTTCCTTTGTTAGTACCAGAGGATATGCATTTTCCCCAGCATAGTATTATTTGCTGAAAGAAAAAATGGAGATTCACTGAACAGCCACCAACAAGATATTTTAGAAGCCTCCTCTGGAAAAATGTCCAGTTCCTAGAGTCATGTGGTCTTAGGTGGGCAATACCTAAAGGAACTGGACAGACCCTGAAATAGAGAGAAGGGCCCTTAGGTCTTTGATGGGCACAGGGAGCCTGCGGGGGGATTGATAACAAGGTAGGGCTAGAAAGGGAAGGTGGCCAATAGGGGGCGCATTCTCAAGCCACTCCACAGTGAAAGACTGAAGTTCAATCCTGGAGGAAGCTCTGGGAAATGGTACAGAACATCTCATACCTCAGAATTATCCTGACCAAACTCTCAGGAGGTATTTATATCCACCCCAAAAGTCCTTCAAAAACATGCCTAGAAATGCTTAAAAAAATAAATGTATGCGCATATCAATGCTTTGGTTATATAAGAAAATAAGGAAATCCCCAGATTCTCCAGTTCCCTCTCTCTGCCCCTCCCCGGCCCTCTCTCTCAAAAATAAAAAATAAACATTAAAAAAAAAAAAGAGGGGCACCTGGGTGGCTCAGTTGGTTGAGTGTCAGACTTCAGCTCAGGTCATGATCTCACAGCTGGTGAGTTTGAGTCCTGCCTCAGGCTCTGTGTCGAGAGCTCAAAGCCTAGAGCCTGCTTTGGATTCTGTGGCTTCCTCTCTCTCTGCCCCTCCGCTGCTGGTGCTCTGTCTCTCTCAAAAATAAAGATTAAAAAAATTTTTAATAAATAAAAAGTTACTTTACCTGTGTTCCCCTCTTGTGGGTCTACCTGATAGAAATGACCAATAGGCTAAGTTTTTCCTAAATTTCAATACACATCAGAATCTCCTGGGACAGGGAGCTGGAGACCAGAATATCAAAATGAAGGCGACACCATGATGGTGCTGGGAGAACCGGTCCATCATCCCCTTGACCAAGAGATGGTGTTAACTAGTGGGCACTCCGAGACAGAGACAGATACATGGGCCCCGTCAAGGTGGGTCCTGAGCGGGATCTGAAGCCTGCAAAAGCCAGCATCCATAGAGAGCTGTATCTTCACTGAAAGCATAGAGGGAAAAAAAATTAGCCTATCTACAAAGAGAGATGTCAAGGAGAGTAGCCAATCCTCGGGCGAGAGGAAGTGGGAAAATAGCAGCTCCTGTGATGTTGTCACTACAAGCCTCATCTTCCATAGATTCATGCTTTGAATTTCCGGTGCAGCTGTGGTCTGGGAAACCCCGAGATGAAGAGTATTTACTTACAGCGTCTCAGGGTGTTCACACCCCGGGACACCGAGGAGAGGAAAAAGCCATCCCTTGCTGAAGCAGGCCCCACAGATGCCCCGGGATTACACCCAACCGAGCGTGAGCTTCCTGTGCAAAATCGCAAAAGAGGTTCTGAAACTTGAAGCCTGAAAGGTTTCTACTTAAATGTAGTGGTGAGACTCAATGTGAACTGGTGGGAGGCTATTCAAGTATTTATTTATCATCTTAGTGTGGTGTTTAGAAGACAGCAAATACAACACAGGAGAGGCGACGTAGAGATGGTACTTGAGAACTTTCTGAAACTGAGAAAGCATTTGAATGCTTGGATTCAGGACACACAACAAATTTCAGGCGGGACAAGTGAGGATACATGTATACCTGTCGTGAAGGGGGAAAGACAAGGTGACCCTGAAAGTGAAGACAGGAGCCCAGACTTCTTCATTCTGCCTTCTAGTGGATGGGTGCTCCACTCGTAAAGGTACTTGAGGAGGACCATCTAAACAGGTAGGTAGAACCCTCCACCAGCAGTACTGGAAATCTGTGTCACCATACAGCCAGGGCTAATCCAGCTGTGTCCGACCAGAAGATCTGAAGAAGTACACCTGTCTGTGAGCAGAGGAGCCTGTCCTGGCGAGCAGGTCTGGAGCTGAGTTTTGGTGCGTTACGCAAAGCGTCATTGAGAATGCAGGACAAATGTCTCCAGGAAGACAGTAAAGAGGTCTTTTCTGACAAGGTCCAAGAGATGATGAGACCAGAGGAACGGAATGCAGCTAACAGTTGAAAATCCACCTGACCAGCCTCGGAGCTTCTCGTATGCTGGACTTGAGGTCAATTGGTTCGGCAACACTCATGAAAACAAAACAAACTAAAACTGCTGAGGATTTATAGAGGGCGGCGGGCACAGACTCAGTAGTATTTTACAAGATCACAGTGTGTAGGGTGGAGGTGGGATTGGGAAGGAGAAGCAATGGTGGGTAGGCAGTCTACTTTCCACTGTGGTTACAACGCCAAAGTACTTTGCCAGCAAACTCCCTAACAACTATCATTTTTCTCTGAGAGGTAAAAGAAAGCTTTTGATCTCTTGGAATGTGATCGCCACATAAATACCTGTTATAGTCATTGAAGCTGGGGATGGGGGCAGAGGGAAAGACGTGCCTACTGCCCGAGGAAGATTCCATATAGGTAGACTTCACCTTCCCCTCAAAATACTGTCTACGCTCCTGTCCTCCCCAGTCCTTAGTGAATGTTCTTCAAAGAGTGTTCTCTAAACAGTGCTGCAGTGCAATCTCCATTAGGGCAAGGGTCTGTGTTTGGTTTACTACTGTATCCTTAAGGCCTAGAACAGTGGCTGATACATAAGAGGTGTTTGGTAAATATTTGTTGAGCAGATGAACGAACAAATGCCTTCAATTTCTGTTCATTTTCCCTTCTATCCTTATCACTCTATTGAAAACACTCATCATAAAGTCATGGGTCTCGTCCCTATGGCTTCTTCCTGTATAGGGAAGCATAAGGGATGGTTGACCACCTGCTTCTTGAAACGCAAGAATTTTCTTCTGATGACATCTTAATAAATGTTTATTTATTTAAGAGAGAGAGAATGCACTTAAGTGGGGGAAGGGCACAGAGAGAGAGGGAGAGAGAGAATCCCAAGCAGGCTCTGCATTGTCAGCAGAGCCCTTGACCATTCTACTCTCAGCCCTTCCTCTGCTGCCCCTCGCCCCTGACCAAATATCTACAATAATAAAAATAAGATACAGAGCTAAAGCCTTTACTTGGGTTATTTTATTTGATCCTCACCATGGCCCTAGGAGTAGGCCCCATTATGGTCATTCCTCTTTTACTCTCCTGAGTGTGACAGGAAGTTGTAGTGGGGCTCTCTCTGTCCCAGTTCTGACAGAGGTCCCCAAGTAGTGGGCACTCTGTTCGGCCACCTTCCAAAGGGAGGCGCTAGGCCATCTGCAAAGGGGATGCCAACCCAGCTCTGTCCAACACCCCCTGTGAAGGGGAGGAGAAGAGCTGAGAGACCAAGGGTTTTCGGAGAAAGTTGCGGGGTGCGGTGCACTTCCCCGGCCTTGCCCTGTCATGGGAGATGGGCAGCTGGTCTACCTCCTGCCTCGTCACATGGGCACACAGGGAGTATTTGGAAAGCCTGATGGGTGCTCCCTGGAGTCTTTGACACAGGGGCCCGGCGTCTGAGTCCTGGCCTGTGGGGTGGCAGGACGGAGAGAGGGGCCACGCTGGGAAGGAACGGTGCTCCCTCTGGGGTGCAGCACAGGACACAAGCTTCTCCAGATGCAGTCTCCCTTCCCCCCGCACCAGGGAACTGCTCTGGAGATAAGTTCTTGTTGGGGGGTGGGGAATGGGCCACGGCTGCAGCAGAAAGGCTGTGGGGGGGAAACACATTGTGAAATCCCTCAGCACGCAACAACTAAGTAAGGCTAGCATATTAGCAGGATTATCTCCGAATCCATATTTTAACAAAACGTTCATTCCGACAGCTGGGATACCCTCTCTGCATGATGCAGCACGTTCGGGCTGGATTAGCCTACATAAGGCCAGAATGTTCTACAGTCCATCAGGCCTTATCTGTATCTGACTAAAAAAATGAGTCATTTGCCATTTTTCTCTGGAAAACTTTATTTTTTCGTGTGTGGTCTACGGTCATTGTCCTAATCAAAACACTGGGTGGCAGTATTTTTACTGAAATGATTTCATAAACGCCCCGAGAGTAGGTTTCTGTCTTCTGAGAAGAAGAAAAATCCTACTTCACCAGCAGTGAACAAAAAGGCAGTCCACCATCAGTCCACCACCCGCACAGCCCGTGCTGAAGATTCCAACTCCAGATGCAATGTTTACCCACATACACACACACAGACACGCATATAGCACACGCAGACGCGCGTGCGCACGCGCGCGCACACATACACACACACACACACACACACACACACACACAGCCAGAACGCCGTGCCGGAAATACTATCTTGATGAGTTAAAAGAAAAGTCTGTTGCCTCATCTAGTTCTCACCTCCATGCCCCACTTTGAATGGTACTTGGATCTAATGAACCCGATGAGATGAAAATGCTAATACATTTGACTGGTTGGGTATATACACCATTGTCATCCAAACAAAGGTGCTGCTGGGGTTCTGTTCTTTACATTCTATTGCCAGGAAGTGAAGTGCTCATTAAACACGGCCAGTGCCAGGCTGACACCTGGTGCCAAAGGGATAAGAATGAAATTGGAAATTCAGTGCTCTTGGACTGGATTCCTGGTCTCTGGCCAAATACAACAAGGGTGTACATTCCCTTTATTTTATCTCTGAAGACCAAAAGGACATTTGCTCCTGGACTGGCTGGGGCTGCACAAAGACCCGCAGAAGTTTACAAAACTATGTTCTCCTGGAGGAAACGATTGTATATCTACCGCCAATCACTCTAGGTACAGGGTGATTGCGCAGCTGATATTCAGTGTGTTGGTCTTCACAATCCTTTTACTCAAAAAGTTACGGTGGGGGAATTTTAGGGGGAGAGGTCTCACACATGCCGCACGCATCCACGGTATGGGTAACTATTTCCATGTCATTGCACGTATCAGCATGCCAGTAGGTTATGGAAATTATAAAGCATGCACAGAAATATACGCTTTAACAGGAGGGGGATGAACTCAAAATAAGCATAGACAGAAGCTCTTATGCACCCTCCCAAGATAGCACGCCTCATTTTGGAGGCCAGTGACACTGATGTACCTGGTCACTAACATCTGGATAGGATAATGGTGATTTCAAAGGCCATCTCGTTCGGCTACGCTCCACAGCCCTGTGAGTTAAACAGCATAGGAGCTCTTGTCCACCCCATTTGCAGACGAGCCATCAGTCCCAAGGTATCTTATAGATGCGGGAGTCATGTAAAGTTTTCTTCTTCTGAAAGTCTCACTGTGTCACAGAGTAAGTTAATTCTATTTTTTTTTTTTTTTTTTGCGTTTTTGAATCAGAATTGAAATTCCCGGAAGTATAAAGAAAGTAGAAGGCATGAAGTTGTGTTTCTGGGCCTTGACACAGCTGGGTGTAAGCACTGTTTGTTCTTTCTGGCTTTCCACATTTATTAAACATTAAGGTTTAAAATTAATGTTTTACAACCCCAAATATACACGCGTAACTTCCGTTTGTAAAAATGATGTCAGTCATCAAAAATAAAGCCCTTTGACTATCATCTTCAATTCCAAAGCTCTTCTTTTTTCCCGGAAGTAATGGCCATTTATTTTCATTCAGACCTTTTCCCATGACGTATTTGTACCTCTGGAACATATAACACATTGTGTCGGTGGTTTAAAAACATAACAGTACTGAATTATGTGCATTGTTCAGCAGCTTATTTTTATTCGTAAACACTTGGGGCTGTTCTCATATTTTCTCCATGACAAGCAATGTTGCAATGCAGGGCCTGGCCGGGTCTACTCTTGGTCGTGTCTCCCCACGAAGCTGCTGGGAAGTCATTTTGCAGCACCGTACGTGGAAGCGTGCCTGTTTTCCTCACCGACTTGAGACACCACCAACCCCCGAATTGGTCTGCAGCAGGATTTCTTTGGTCCACTGCACTCTTCTGAGTCCAAACCTATTTTCATGATCGCTGCTTTCCAACGTGTCTTGACACCAGGTAGAGCAATTTGTTCTTTTTCAAGAAAAAAGCGTATTCTTCCGTATGAATTTTATAATCAGCTTGTCAATTTCCATAGAAAGCATTGAGATTTGGGTTAAGGCAGCATTGCATCTATAGATACTATGGGGTGTGTTAATACCTTTACAATATTGAGTCTTCTGTTCCATTAATATATTGCTCTCCATTTGTTCAAGGTTTACTTTACTAAAGACCTTGTACAACTCTTGCTCGGGTGATTTCTAGGTACTTTCGTTCTTCGTTGCTGCTCTGAATGGGATCATTTTCCTTTTATACTCTTTTGTTAGATTATTGGGGCGACTGGGTGGCTCAGTCGGTTAAGCATCTGACTTCAGCTCAGGTCATGATCTGGAGGTTTGTGAGTTCGAGCCCCCCGTCGGGCTCTGTACTGACAGCTCGGAGCCTGGAGCCTGCTTCAGATTCTGTGTCTCCCTCTCTCTCTGCCCCTCCCCTGCTCATGCTCTGTCTCTCTCTGTCTCTCAATAATAAACGTTAAAAAAAAACCCATTAAACTTTTTTGTTAGATTATTTATAAGCTGATAGGAAAATTATTAATTTTGAGATGTTGATTTTCATTTGAATACTTTGCCCCCCATCTTGAACACAGCCGCTGCTTCTGTCCTCAGGTCACCGGTGCTCCTGTGGCCACTGCTGCTCCTTGATTTGCTCCATCACTTCTGCTCTCCTCACCAGGAAGCACCGCCAATCGTATGTCCTTTCTTCACCCAAACCCGATAAAATGAAAGCTTTAAAAAAAGCAACAAAAAACCCGACACGTGGCAGTTTTGTTTTAATAAAGTGATTTTGGTTCCAGAGGTTTCTTTTTTTTTTGATGTTTGTTCGTTTAGAGAATAGGAAGGGGCGGAGAAAGAGGGAGACGGAGAATGTCAAGCAGGCTGCGTGCTGTCAGCACAGAGCCCGACCCAGGGCTCTATCTCATGAACTGTGAGATCATGACTTGATGCAAAATCAAGAGTTTCACTCTCAACCCACTAAGCCACCCAGGCACTCCGGTTTCAGGAGTTTCATAAACCAGTGTAATCTATGTTGTATACACTGTGTTCATCCAGTGTGCTCAAATGCAGATCTGCAATTTTTCTGATGAGAATATGCAAAAAGGTTGCTTGGCTAACTTGGCATATGTTTATGAGCTCTTCTATATAAAATTCATGTCTCTTTGTCACAGCTTACAATACATATATATTAAAAATATTTTTAAGGGGCACCTGGGTGGCTCAGTCGGTTAAGCGTCTGACTTCGGCTCAGGTCATGATCTCGCAGTCCATGAGTTCGAGCCCCGCGTCGGGCTCTGTGCTGACAGCTCAGAGCCTGGAGCCTGTTTCAGATTCTGTGTCTCCCTCTCTTTGACCCTCCCCTGTTCACGCTCTGTCTCTCCCTGTCTCAAAAATAAATAAAACGTTAAAAAAAATAAAAAAAAATATTTTTAAGATGTTAGCTTAGAATTTTTCCACTGTAAGATTTCATGAAATAGTTTTATTTAAACTCCACTTGCGTGTTCAAAATCAGAGACATCATGAGCTGATTTTTTGAGGCATCACGTATTACATATTACCTTCACTTCTTAGTGGTTTCTAAGTGAGATATAACATTACTTGAATCTGTAACTGATGTGGCCACTGGAAATTTTATCCCCCCAAATAAGTGTCCTTTGTGTAACATTGGAAGTTTTTCTTCTTCTTGCAGTATATTTATGATCTCGACAGAATAACTACTTAATGCATTTTTTAGTGTAAACTTCACAAAATAACACATATGAAAAAATGTATAAACCTTTTTTTAAATTTTTTAAATGTTTGTTTACTTATTTATTTATTTATTTATTTTTGAGAGAAAGAGAGAGAGATAGAGAGAGAGAGAGAGCATGAGTAGGGGGAGGAGCAGAGAGACAGGGAGACATAGATAGAATCCGAAGCAGGAAGCGGGCTCCAGGGTCTGAGCTGTCAGGACAGAGCCCTCCATGTTGCACGTTCATTTTCACTAATGTAGCATATTCCACTTCTGAATATACTCCAATTTTACCCCTTCTGTGTAGATGGACATTTGGATTGTTTCCAGATCGTGGCTATTACGAGCAGTGCTGCTAAGAACATTCTCATACGGGTTTCGCATGCCCTTGCTTCTCTACCTCGGGGGGAATCGCTGGGGAGGAACACGCGTGTTCCACTGCGGCAGACTGGCCAGCTCCACGCCCACTGGCGACTACCACACAGCCTCGCCAACACTTGGGGTTTCTGCCGTCCTAACCTTAGCCCTGCAGGTGGGTGTGCAGTAGTATTTTATTGTAATTTTTATGTGCATTTTCTTGGTCCTAGGAAGTTAAGCACATTTTCATGGGTTTATTAGGCATACTTACATTCTGTTTCGTGAACTACCTATTCGAATCTTTAGGCCATTTTCCTGTTGGTTTCCATCTTTTTAAAAAAAGGAGCTCGTGGGAGCTCTTTAGATATCTAGATACAAATTCTTTATCAGATATGTTTTGCAAGCAACTCCACCCTCTTTAGGGCTTGCCTTTTTCTTCTCAAAGGTGGCTTTCATAGTACTGTATTCTTTCCTAAAGGGATCATAGAGGGTTTTACGACATCTGTAACCCAGGAAACGTGTCAATTCTTTTGCCTCCTTTTATACATGATTCTGTCAGGTGCCTTTTAGAAGCACACAAAACTAGTATTGGGAGGTCATTTTTAGGTTATTTATTTTTTTTACCATGAAGTCATGGGAGATGTTTCCTTATGTGAGCGACTCTGAGAATTATTTCCGGTGGGAGAAAATATTTTACATTTAGGCATATATAAGAATTCATCCCTCCCCAGGCCAGTCTTTGCAGCACAGAATAACAAGCTTAAATTTACTGGTTTCCTATAGATCCTTGACAATCGATTCTGTGTTGTGAAAGCGTTCATTTTTATTACAGTTATCATTGGCTAGATGTCAGCAATTATTTACTGAATATTTAAATGTTTTGCATTTACCTTGTAAAAGGGCAAAGCAACAATTTTCTTATAATGCTGAGCCAACTTGGCAGAGTAAAGCTCCCAGTCATTCAATCAAACACTAATCTAGGTATGCTATTAAGGGATTTTGAAGATATAATGAAAGTCCCTAATCAACTGACTTTAAATAAGGAAGATTATCCTGGATAAAACGGAGGGCGCCACCTTATCAGGACTTAAAAACAAGGCTGAGGCTTGCTCCAGACAAGAAATCCCACCTGTGGGCAACTGCTTCAGCCCACAACTGTGGGGTCCCATCCTGCTCATGAACCTCCCTTCTGGCCTGCCTTATGGATTTTACACCTGCTTAGCCAGCCCCTACAATCACAGAAACCAACTCCTCATAAAAAAATTTCTTTATATATCTCCTACTAGTTCTGCTTCTGATTAAATTTGCAGCTAATACAGCGATCTTAGAAGTACACAACTGCTTTTCTTTACAAAGGAGTTACCAAACACATGCACAAATTCCGCGAATTAAGTGAATTTATTAGAGGACACGAGACTGTTTAGACTAGAACCATTTTGTATGTAGCTCACTATGGGGCTCTAACTTGGCTACTGGTATTTCAGTAGCACTAATTTAAGAAATTCTAGTACAATCTAATTCACATTTAAATGGTACTAATTTGATAACTTTAAAAACCTGATGACTTCTTCGATTACCATATTAACATGCATTCATATCAAGTGTTTAAAATGTATAATCTATGTGAAACAGGTGAAAGGGATTAAGAGTACACTTATCTTGATGAGCACGGAGTAATACATGGACGTGATGAATCACTATATTGCACACCTGAAATGAATACAATGTTAACTACACTGGAATGAAAAAAAAATTAATGTATAATCTTCATGCTTCTCTAGTAGAAAAATGTTTTAAAATAATCTGGGGAGCCTGGGGGGGGGGCTCAGTTGATTAAGTATTCAACTTCAGCTCAGGTCATGACCTCAGTTTGTGAGTTTGGGCCCCCTGTCGGGCTCTCTGTTGTCAGCAGGGAGCCCTCTTCGAATCCCCTGTCTCCCTCTGTCTGTATCCTCTCCTGCTTTCTCTCCCCTCAAAATAAACATTAAAAAAAATAAAATAAAATAGTCAGACTTCATCTATCATGTTTCAAAATGAGTTTATTCATATTAAGTTCGTAAAAGGAACACAATTTGGTATTTACAAAGAGACTGATTACTTTTCTTGGTGAGCTCACCAAGCTAAATTTCTGCATGTAACTACAGGAAAATATGTTTACAAAAACATACGAAGCAACTTTCCTTACATAGAGCTATTTTCAGATTGAGTCTTCTTATTTAATTCTCGTCTCTTGAGAAATCCCAGAAACCAATGTCCACAAATCTGGCTTAATAGATAAGAAAAGAAGTCTCATTGGATTGGGTTTATGAAATCTGGCTTCTAATCTTAGCTGTCCCACAAATAACTGTGTAATGATGGAGAATTTACTTAATCTTTCTGAGCCTCATTCCTTACTCAACAACAAATAGTTACTAAATGCCTCCTAGAAGCCAAGTGGTTGGCAGATACTAGAGACAGAACAATAAACACAATGAAGACAGTCCATGCCTTCACAGACTTAAAGTCTGGAAAAGTGAGGGGTTTAGGCTAAATTACCTCTTAAACCAATTTCTGAGTTAACATTCTATGATTTAAATGCGATTATATTCATATTCTGTGGCCTGAGGTTAATACAATGATTTCCAAATGACCTTGAGAAAGCTGTAATGTATTAAATATTTCCCAACATTGGCAAAATAACTTGTAAATCAAAAGCAGGTTTTATATATTCATTCAGAAAGTGATTCAACTATGGAATGACGATTTTTAGCACTATGAAATCCAATGCATTGAAATCATTTTTCCCAGCAATTCTGTTTATTACAATTTTATAATCCTGAACAAATTTTCTTATCTGAAGTTTTTTATGCATTCAGGTATTTTGCATGATGTCTGATGTGATCAGTAATAAAGGTTGCAATGAAGTAGTAGCTATGATCATAACCCTAGAAGACAAAAGAGAGGAACATAAGATACTTTCCATTCAGAAACATCAAAGACATTAAACATATCTCTCATGTCATTTAATTATCTGTAAACAGTGAAAAAATTACAGTATAAGGAAGGCTTATAATCAAAATCAAGCTTAGGGGTGCCTGCAGGCCTCAGTCAGTTAAGCGTCCGACTCCTGATTTTGGCTCAGGTCATGATCTCATGGTTGTGAGACTGAGCCCTGTGTTGGGGCTCCCCACTGGCATGGAGTCTGCTTACGATTCTCTTTCCTTCTGTCCCTCTCCCCAGCTCATTCTCTTACTCACTCAAAAATAAATACATAAACGAACAAATAAAGTCAAGCTTATACTTGTACTTCAACATTTTCTCTGAACATTATAAGAACAGCAAAAATATGAAGAAAAATAAACATTCTGTGTAGCTTAGTTTCTAGATGCTGCCATTACTATGCAAAGAGAGGAAATGACACATTAATTAAATGTACAGGATATACAAGTGGTCCTATCAACAAGGGCTAAATGAATCAGAATTTAAAGAAGTCAGAAACATAGGCAAGAAGTTTTGACTCACAGAAGAAACACATTAACATCGATAAGACAGAAAGTACTAAAACGCAAAATAAGCACACATAAACAATATAGAGAAAGAACAAAAAACATCCAATGGTCAAATGTTGTCTGGGAAGTTAAACACAGCCATCATAAAGTTTTGTTACAAATTCTCTTTCTACTCAATAAAAGTCTATCACATCATCATTTGAGGAAAAAGGAAAAATTCATTAAAACAGACATCCCTTAGCAATAAACCACACTGGGGAAAAAAAGTCAGTAAACTGTTTAGAAAACAATCATGAAACAGAAAGAAAATGTAATTTTTTGCCAAGCAGTTGAGTTGAAACGGATCTCAAACTATCTGGTCGATTAAATCCACTGACAAAGGGGCACCTGGGTGGCTTAGTTCGCTAGGCATCCGACTTCGGCTCAGGTCATGATCTCATGGTTCATAAATTCGAGCCCCAACTAGGGCTCTTTGCTGTTCGTGCGTAGCCTGCTTCAGGTCCTCTGTCCCACCCCCTCTCTCTGCCCCTGCCCTGCTCTCTCTCTCACAAAAATAAACAAAAAAACTTAAAAATACCCCCACTGATACAGGTCAATGGAGAGGCAATGCCCCCAGGGGCATCTTGAATACAACAAGAGGCTTTCTAAAGGAAAAAGAAACAAAATTAAGCTGGGAAGAACCTAAGGGGGTTAAACAGCAGGTAATCTGGGGGCAGTCTCCCTTCCAAAACACAATGAACACGCAAGGTGAATACACCGAAAGGACATAAAAATCTTAAGATTTTTAAGTTTTTACCTTAATCGTGTGAATGGTCTCTGATGGGAGAAAATGGGAATTTTCCTAAGCACTTAAGAACCAAAAAGAGCCCTAATAAAAATATCACCTGGGTTTCAAGGAACAAGGCAAATCCCTAAGGTTTTAGCGATCGGTCAACGTTCTCCATCTCTTACTTCCAGTATTCGGGGTACGTATCTCAGAATGGCAGTTAATAAAGAGTTCTAGTATAAAGTCATCAAAGCAACTCAAAAGCACTGTCTTCTATTTACTGTGGCCGAACCATAGAAGTGAGTCTGACAGGAACGTTGTCAAAATTAAGACTGACCTTTGGAATTATTTGGCTTCACATTTCTCAACGATAAGACGAGGCCCAGTTAATTCAATTTGGAGCTAAAGAATTTCTTATGTAGAGAAAGCATAAGAATTTCTTATGTAGAGAAAGAAACGTGAAGAAAAGCATTTTCCATTCATGGAATTCTTGAATTGTTACCAGGTTAACTAGGCCCATGATTTGCAATCCACAAACCCTAGGGAATACAGTCCCAAGTAGTAGCTGCTGGTTTCTAACAGATGAAATGATGTATCTGATGGACAATAGGGACCAATGCAAGGGAATGGATGCCCCAAGCACTTGAGGAGCAAAGTCCCTACGGTGACTGCGTATGCTGTATTTTTATGCAGTTTCACAGATGTTTAATGCCTTGCAGTTTCAGGCACATAGTGGGTAGTCACTGTTACCACTGCTATTATTATTTATTATATTATTATTATGACTATATTAGAGAAGTCCCAGGGTAAAACAAAGTTACAGTTTTGAGCTCTCAGGGGTGTACTGCAAAAACACAGTACGTTTTATCTTAAATACCAAACCGATGCCCTTGACTTCCATAATGATATTTTCTTTTTTAAAATATTTTTTTCAACGTTTATTTATTTTTGGGACAGAGAGAGACAGAGCATGAACAGGGGAGGGGCAGAGAGAGAGGGAGACGCAGAATCAGAAACAGGCTCCAGGCTCTGAGCCATCAGCCCAGAGCCCGACGCGGGGCTCGAACTCGCAGACCGCGAGATCGTGACCTGGCTGAAGTCGGACGCTTAACCGACTGCGCCACCCAGGCGCCCCAATAATGATATTTTCACGGAAGATCCACCTTTATGAGAAAACAGAAAATGCCTACTGTGACACACCAAGAAAGAGTTAAAGGCAGGAGAACACATTTGATCCACTGGCATTCTGGTACACAGAAGATCCTTATATAACCTCAGCCAATTGTGTCATTCCTGACCAGTCATGATCTATTTATCAATATGATCAAATGGGGGTGGGGATCAAATGGGGGTGGGTCCTTTCATCAAATTCTCGGAATCGGTTTGGTTTGTTAGGCAGCTTGCACAATTGTATATATCCGGCGACACTTGGAAGAGCCTAGGTTTCCTCTTCTACCTCCCACTCTACATGGAAAAATCATCAGTAGCAAGACTCTCTCAGAGTATAAAAATAAATGAACACATTTCTTTCATTCTTCACTCGGCTCTCAAAAAAGCAGCAATGCTCCAGCAGCTATGATGAACATTTGTACTAAAGGGCAGTGCTTTCCTACATATTTTCCAGATCCAATTAGAAAGGCGCACATATGAATTCCTGGGTTATTAAGTCTCTTCAGAATACAAAGAAGACTGTGGAAAAGGTGTTCACTTGTTTACTTAATAAACAATTCCTGAGAGTCTGTGCTGGGTAATCGTGCTGAGTATGAGGATACAGGGACGCCTGAGAGATCCCTGCACTTCTGGAATTCTGTGCCATGTTCTTACTGTTCTCTGACAGGCAGTGCAGAGGCCAAAACCACCAATGACTCTTCAGAAAGGGCCTGGGACTTGAAGAGGTAGTATACAGCCTTGCTTCGATGTTGTTTCTGGAAGTTTCCATTAGGTCACTGAAATTTTTCCCTCACAGTGTAACTTTAAAACTGAAAATTAGACAAATGAGGCTTCAGAGTAAAATCTGATCTTTGTATACTATCAGGACTCTGCTATCTAGTACTTTTTCAATTTAGATTCACTGAAGCCAAAAACAGAAAAGGAGAAATTCTATGAGGTGACAATCATACAAATGCCTCTATGCACCACACTTAGCTCTCAACTTTTTTCTGACAGTAGAGACTATGTACAAAAAGACCCTGAGAGAGGTGCCTGGGTGGCTCAGTAGGTTAAGCGTCCGACTTCAGCTCAGGTCATGATCTCGTGGTCCGTGAGTTCGAGCCCCGCGTCGGGCTCTGTGCTGACAGCTCAGAGCCTGGAGCCTGTTTCGGATTCTGTGCCTCCCTCTATCTCTGCCCCTCCCCTATTCACGCTCTGTCTTTCTCTGTCTCAAAAATAAATAAACGTTAAAAAATAAATAAATAAATAAATAAATAAATAAATAAATAAAAGACCCTGAGATTTAACACCAAAAAGAAATAAATAAATGAAGTTGGGTAAAGCATGTACATGACTGTAATAATTTTCTGCCTTTCTCCTCAGTTCACATACTTCTATATAGACCCCATTTTTTTCAGCTTACTTAATTCTTCACCACTCCCATTTCATAAAGAAATACAGTTATATTGCACTTATAAGCAAATGATAAAGCAGGTAAAAAGTCTCAGACCTGAGGTCATCTGAAGTCAGGGGAAGCCAGCCTGAAAACCTGAAAGCAACTTCGCCGAAGCTATGTCTACTCAGTCGCTCATTCAATTATAACAAGCCTAAACAAAACCTTCAGACTGTGGCCCTTGCCATAAGGAAATTGAATGAAAAACTGTGCCCGAGCTAAAGACTGTGACTGGTTATTTCAATACTTTCTTGCTTTCTTTTGTTTTCAGAATTGAATGTTTTGTCTTGACTCCTCATTAAATACACCCATCTATGTTTTTTACTTGTTTAGGCTATGAGCATTTCAGAAATAAAAAGTTTCTTTATTTTTTTCCCCCTCTAAGAATTTCATCAGTGTTTTACTTCTATGCTGTTTTTATAACACGCTCTATAGAGATTTTTCAGTCTCTGTTGGCAGGCTGAAACGTTGTGGTAACAACACAATTCCCTGGCACAGCCTCGCAGGGGCAAGAAGAGGCATCCAACATTGCGAGTGCCAAGAAATCATTTGGAAAGACACGGTTTGTTACGTTACTTATAGCTATGGTTAATACAGTTAAACGCATTACTTTACAATCAAATCAGTATCTGGATTTCTCAAAGTTGGTTATTGATCTAAAACAGGCAATTTAAGTGATTAAATGTTTAAGTATTTTAACTAATCTAAGTAAACCCTATTACTTAAAGAGGGACACTCAGAGAGAAAAAGGTATATCCAATATATTGGTTTTTGACATATTCTTCCTCGTGTGTGTGTGTGTGTGTGTATATATATATATATATATATAATATGTTACACAGTATATTTATATAAATTGTTCACACGTTCAAAATATTAGGGAAATTAAAAAAAACAGGAAGATTGTTCAGATCTGTTGCATAAGTTAGACGGAGAGGAGGCTGTGCACAAGTTCTCCTCGTATTAACTAATTTCATCCCTCTGTTCCTCAGAAGCACTGCTTTACCGTGCTTGGGACTGGTTAGACGGATGACAGGAGGTCAAGTATTTTCATTTCAAGTGACCTTGCTTCCAATCCTGGTTCTACTGTGAACTAGCTGTGAGACTAGATACGCAGGTTACTTTTCTGAGCCCGTAAAGTAGATGGACAGGAGCCATATTAGAAAACCCACAGCAAACATCACACTAAATGGGGAAATACTGAAAGCTTTTCCTCTAAGATCAGGAACAAGACAAGGTACCTATCTCTGCCACTTCTATTCAACATAGTACTGAAGTCCTAGCTAGAGCAATTAGGCAAGAAACAGATATAAAAGGCATACAGAGGGGCGCCTGGGTGGCGCAGTCGGTTAAGCGTCCGACTTCAGCCAGGTCACGATCTCGCGGTCCGTGAGTTCGAGCCCCGCGTCAGGCTCTGGGCTGATGGCTCGGAGCCTGGAGCCTGTTTCCGATTCTGTGTCTCCCTCTCTCTCTGCCCCTCCCCCGTTCATGCTCTGTCTCTCTCTGTCCCAAAAATAAATAAACGTTGAAAAAAAAAAAAAAAAAGGCATACAGATTGGAAAGAAAGAGGCAAAATTATCTCTGTTCATAGATGATATGCTCTTCTCTATACAAAACCCTAAAGCCTCCAAAGTAGCAGGATACAAAAGCAACACACAAAAATCAGCTGCATTTCTCTATAGTAGCAGTGAACAGTCTAGGAAGGAAATAATGAAAATGGCTGTAAGATTCCACTTAGAGGAGGTACTGAGTAGTCAGATTTACAGAGAAAGGGGAATTATGGTTGCCAAGGGTTGGGTGCAGGGAGGAACGAAGACGTGGTGTTTAATGGGCATAAAGTTTCAATTTTACAAGATAAAAGGGTTATGAAGACGGATAGTGGTGATGGCTGAGCAACATTATAAATATATTTATTAGCAAAGACATGTACATTTGAAAATACTTAAGATGGCAAATTTTATGTATGGTATTCTGCCACAACAAAAAAGTTGAAAAAAATGAAAGAGCAAACAAACAAAAAAACAGATGGGAGAGGACAAGAATGGTCTCTCATGTGGTCACATAAAAATAAAATGACCTAATGCTGTGGAAACATTTGGTAAACTGCAATGTGCCACATTATACATTGATCTACATGTATCTGGACATTTATCATCGTAATTACACGTTTTAGATCAATGTGTCTGACATAGTACCCCTGAACATGAATAAAAATGTTTTTAAAATCACAATCATTTCAGGGCACCTGGGTGGTTCAGTTGGTTGAGATCTGACTCTTGATTTTGGCTCAGGCCATGATCTCAGGGTCATAAGATTGAGCCCCACATTGGGCTCTGCACTGAGTGTGGGGCCTGCTTAAGATTCTCTCTCTCTTTCTGCCCCTCCCCCATGCACGTACGCACTCTCTCTCTCAAGAAAAATAAAACTTAAAAAAAAAATCACAATCACTGGGAATGCAAGCTGGTGCAGCCACTCTGGAAAACAGTATGGAGGTTCCTCAAAAAACTAAAAATAGAATTACCCTACGACCCAGCAATTGCACTACTAGGCATTTCTCCACGGGATACAGGTGTGCTGTTTCGAAGGGATACATGTACCCCCATGTTTATAGCAGCACTATCCACAATAGCCAAAGTATGGAAAGAGCCCAAACGTCCATCGAGGGATGAATGGGTAAAGAAGATATACAATGGAGTATTACTCGGCAATCAAAACGAATGACATCTTGCCATTTGCAACTACGTGGCTAGAACTGGAAGGTATTATGCTAAGTGATATTAGTCAATCAGAGAAAGACAAAAATCATATGACTTCACTCACAGGAGGACTTTAAGAGACAAATCAGATGAACATAAGGGAAGGGAAACAAAAATAATATAAAAACAGGGAGGGGGACAAAACAGAACAGACTCACAAATATGGAGAACAAACAGAAGGTTACTGGAGGGGTTGTGGGAGGGGGATGGGCTAAATGGGTGAGGGGTACTAAGGAATCTACTCCTGAAATCACTGTTGCACTCTATGCTAACTAACTTGGACGTAAATTTAAAAAAATAAAAAATAAAATCACAATCCCTTGTAATTTACAGTGTTCACTTTTCATCCTGAAATATTTTGTTTATATATTCCTAAGCTTATAAATAAGTAATTTTTTAAAAATAAAAACAGAATTCCTTTAATTATAACTGTATTAGCATAGAGTTAGGCAAGCAGTGGATAACCAAAAGTCATTTAGTCAAGGAAAACTTGCCGAGCAGCACAATGTTTAGGTTAGCACCTAACTCAAACTGTATAAAGTGCGGATGTGTGTGAGACCAATGGTTGACAGCCTCTGAGCTTAAGGTGTACACGAAGTGAAGAGTAATTAAGCTTATTCTTGTTATTTCCTGTGAAAACAGCCACATGTGTGTAAAGAAAGACATATCCAGTAATTCTGTTATTCACTGGTTCTATGGCCATACAGAAAATTATAAGCACTTTTCACTGCCAAAGCTTTCTTTTTTCTATGGAATTTGGTCTTAGATATCATTAATTTAATCAGAAGGCTTTCACATTAAGTATCTTATAATTTTAAAAATATCTTACTAGAGGTAGTTTTCCAAATTCCAAATATAAAGTATTATGGAATCTTGCCTTTTTTAAAAAGTTTTTTTGAAAGAGAGAGAGAGAGAGAGAGAGAGAGAGAGAGCATGTGAGTGGGGGGAGGGGCAGAGGGAGAGGAAGAGAATCTTTTTTTTTTTTTTAATTTTTTTTTTTCAACGTTTATTTATTTTTGGGACAGAGAGAGACAGAGCATGAACGGGGGAGGGGCAGAGAGAGAGGGAGACACAGAATCGGAAACAGGCTCCAGGCTCTGAGCCATCAGCCCAGAGCCTGACGCGGGGCTCGAACTCCCGGACCGCGAGATCGTGACCTGGCTGAAGTCGGACGCTTAACCGACTGCGCCACCCAGGCGCCCCATGAGAGGAAGAGAATCTTAAGCAGGCCCCACACCCAATCTCATGAACAACCATGAGATCATGACCTAAGCCAAAATCAAGAGTTGGATGCGTAACTTACTGAGCCCCCCAGGAACCCCTGGATTTGCTTTTTTATAGTTACTTGGAACAAGTTGAGGTTTCCTGGGACTCACCTCTTGTAATCTAAAAACAACAGGGACTTTCTTTTCTGTACAGGCAGCAATGAAGTTATCAGGTAGTAACTGTCCATCTGAAAGGAACTGGTCATCTTTTCCTTGATCGATTAGTATGTCCAGCTGAGAACCTGGGTAGGACTTCACAAGATGGGTAGCATCATAAGCCTAGAAAAAGAAAAACACTGAAAAATAAATTTGAAAGTACCCAGAAAGATATTCTTCAGAAGAGACCACAGTAGAACCAAATAGAAATTTAAAGTCATTTTAAGCTCGAAGGCCTTTTAAATCAGAAAACACTTTTTACATTGGTTTGCCTGGTTTTTATTCACAAGATCTTCAGAATTCTATGTCCCAATTATAGCCTCTTTTCTACTTCCACGCGGTCCTGAGCCAGTGGCAAGAGTTCTGAATCTCAGCATTTTTCATAGAATATAGCCTTTTCCCTTTTAAACCTTTGAGGTTTTTAATCATCTCTTAACTCCAAAAAAAAAAAAACAAACAAAAAACAAAAACAAAAAACCCCACATCGTATCTTTTCCTTTATGAATCCCACCACAAATTGACTCTTTCTTCTAACTCCCTTGTATCTTTTTCTATTTCCAGATATTCTTTGTTTCAAATAAACAGTCTGTTTTGTTGTCTTCTCTTTTTGGCTTTAGTACATTCAGCCTTCTCTTTTATGGTGTTGAATAGCACCAAATATCTGCTATCCCCATGAGCTTTCAGGAAGATTTAATTTAAATAATCTGAATCATATCAACAACTCCTCAAATTTATGATCTCAGGAGCTGCCACTAGTTAGAATTTTATATTTTATTATCCACTTTTAAGTATTCTTGATTATTCATATATATTCACTAGCCACAACTTCCATGCACCAATCAAGACAAACAAAACCCCCAAGATTTCCCCTTCTAAAGTATCATGCTTTATTAAGACTTGCTTTCTTTAATCTTAAAGGAGAGAGTGGAAGGGGATCTATAAAGTCCAACTAGTTCTAAATTCTGTGATTTGATAGTCCTTAGGAGAAGGAGAAAAATTATAGATAGTCCAGGAGAAAAATTATAGATTCCTTTATCGGTTACCTGTGCCTTTACCTCTCCCTTCCTTTCTCCCAACCAGCTGGTCTTTTGCTCAATGCTTCTATGAGACCCTAAGCCCCGTGTAGATGGGAAAGGTGATCACTTTTGTGACCTAAGGTCTCAGAACTCCACACAGACTCTGCACAGTGGCAAGGACTGCTAACACTGATGTATGTGCACTGTCAGCTCTCAAACTGCCTAACAGTAATCACGTTCTGCATTCTTCTACTGTAACAAAAATCTAAGCCTAAGCAAAACACGATTCTAATTTAGTGAGCACAGGATTAAACCTCTGCTTTGTTAAAATTTCAACGACCAATCTTAAATAAAATTGAGATGCACGGGTGAATGACCTGGAACACACAACAGTAAGACAAAAAAGTTTTTCTCTTCCCCCCACTCAAGTATTTCCTACTTGTTCACATGCATATGATGATGAGTACATTTGCAAAATATTCAGACTCTTGGTGAAGTTTGCAAATAGTCTATTTCTGCACAAAAGTCAGATGAGTCTCAAGAGAAAGAGCCATTTTTAATTTTCATTTTGAAGCATCTGCTCCCATGCTTCAAAAAGCAATCTTGCTATTGGGAATGTTCACATAGATGTACATTACACAATATCTATTTTTAAAGACTTTTAAGTCTGGAATTGACTATCTCAATCTGAGAGATGCTGGATTTTGAAACAGACACATGAAACAATTAAAAGGCCGGGACTCATGGTTCCTGTTGTACAAATGAGCACAGGGTTAAGAGGCAAATCTAAATTTAGGGATAAAATGTGGTATTTTTTGGTAATGTTACTTAAGAAATAAACATGTAAATTAATCATTAGCAGAAAAAACACGTAGTCTCAGAATGTCTGCCACAATTCAATACAATGAGGAAAAGGGCTTTTTTTTGTTATTATTATATGTATTTCCTTTTGTTAATTATTTTTAGCTCTGCGTCTGTGAGTGAGCTAGGAATATAATGTCTGCGATATGTAGCTTCTTCACAAATTTGAAAACTTAAAAATGAACATTAAGACAGCCTTCCCAGTACCTACCTTCCATTTATTTTGATCTGTTCCCAAATATCCACTGAAGGCTTTTTTGCCCCAAGGACAGAGCACTGGGTTGCAAATTGGAGCAAATGCTGACACAGACTTCAGAAACAAAGGAAATTTAAAAACAAGTTATATTTTGCAAAATCAAACAGGAACACATATTTGCAACTTGCTTATAAACTCTGACTTGCCATGAAAACTACTTGTGAACAATTCTCTGTGAGTTATCATATGTGCTGGGACGGCAGGCCTCTCCATGATACATCTCTCATGTGTTCAAGTAAGAGAGCTAATTAACCATAGGCGCCAACATAGTGGAAAGCAAAACATTCCATTTCATTAAATAAGGCACAAATGCAAGTTTATGTTCAGACTTTCTACTCCTTTTTTCCACTTAAAATTAATTCGTAGTGATATAAAACAGTTCGTACCTACTTTTGTGAGGTTATTAAATCTGAGACACATTCTTTCTCTTTAAACAGGACCAAGAAAGCACTGAACAATGCCCTTAAATGTGGCAGAATTTTAATACAACACAATTTTGGGTTCTAAGCAGTGTTGTTTTTCTTTTTTTTTTTTTTTGAAAGTTTATTTTTTATTTGGGGAGAGGGAGAGGGAGAGGGGGAGAGAGAGAGCGAGAGAGTGAGAGCGCATGAGTATGTGAGCCAGGGTGGGGAGAGAGAATCCCAAGCCATCTCCTGTCAGGTGGAGCCCGGCACACAGGGCTTGATCTCACTATGAGAGGCTGTGCCCCCAGGCACCCCCATGCAATGTTGTTTTTCACTGGGTAAGTGGCACAGATGGAATCGCTCAGTTTCAGAGCACTTATCACTGTGTAGGTTTATCAAAGTCTAACGCTTTTTTTAAAGGACAAAAAAAACAACTGAATTTGATTTTCTTCCTCAAACGTAATAAACGGATTGCCTTACGTATAAAAATATAAGACCATTTTATTTATTTATTTATTTATTTATTTATTTATTTATTTATTAAAAACCCACTGCCAGGACTTGAATTAATTCAACTTTATATAGCAAAGCCTATTAAAAGAAAAATATTTGATGCCGCAATAAGAAGCTGCCATAAGAAATATTTTCACTTCTCAGTGGCACACCTGAAATGACTAAGAAGTTCCTTCTGGGGGAAGGAAATGGATTAAACAAATCTTGAGGTATCCGACAGCACTGTGATTTTAAAGACAGAAGCAGTCCTGAGATTATGCCTGTTTCAACGTTCCCTTTTGCAACACGATGGTATGCTGCTCTGCCAGTCAGACATTCTACATATGGTGGTCATTCCAACTTGGCTCATTTAAACAACAAAAAAGTAAAGCTATACAGTTTCAAATAAATGAATGGAAAGACTGACGATGTTATCTATCAGTTACGCTGCAATCCAATTTTCATCCAAGGCACTGAGAAGAGAGAATTCTTCACTTTCACAAATCATGAATATCTTCTTCTTCCCTCAGAACATCGAACTCCATTAACAAATATATTTCCTGGTAAAAATGTGATATATACTGCAATAGTAACAAGAATACGACTCAAGCTACAGTTTGAATAGAAGCAGTAGAAATTGCTTTATAATGTTTTTAGTAGACCAAATGTGATAGAATTCCTACACTTCTGATTCTGGAGCATATAATTTTGTGTTCAGTTTAATGCTCTTCCCCTACAGCTCATTCCCAACACTAGAAAAGTTTAGTCCCAGTACTACTAATAATATCCTACTATTGCTCTTTGTAAAGTTCCTAATTGATATTATCCAAGAGAAATACTTGTCACTGGAAGCTTCGGTAATCTTACTTTGTACTTTCCAGGATTCTTCAGAGCACATATCAGAGCTCCGTGGCCTCCCATGGAGTGGCCAAAAATAGACATCCTTTGGGGGTCCACTGGAAAATTGGCATTTATGAGTTTGGGAAGCTAGAGAGAATTTAATAATATGACAGAAGGTATGAGAAGTAAGTTTAAACTTTTCCAAAGTTATATAAAATAATTACACAATCAATACTTCCAAATCTAGTCTTACAATAGTATGAACTAACAAAGATGGAAAAATAAAAATCTCAGGTAGACAAGGATTCTTAACGTAACACTGGAGAAAACATGGTACATCCTTCTAGGAAAGCAGCATAAAGAAAATGATGCAGAAAGAACCTTTAAAATGTCTAAAATTCACTTCTTGGCATCTATTCTAAGGGAAAAGTCCTTAGGGGGGAAAGATGATACATAAAGACACTCAATGCAGTAAAACTTAATACAGTAAAAAATATATGTAAATATGTAAGTATACTATATTACAAAAAAGTAAATTATGACACGTGATATAATATTATGAAATTATTAAGGTTATGTTACCAACAGAGTATTAGAAAATGTTTGTTTTATACAATTAAAAAAATGAACATGAAAAAAAACTTTTATAATTCTAGGAAAACTAGTCATAGAAAAAAAGTCTGGAATATACCAAAACATAGCTGTTATTTGGGGTGCAGAATAATAGATGATTAAAATTTTGTTATCATTGAGTTTTATGATGTACATATGCAAAATTTAGAAAAATGCATAAACTACACATAAATATTATTAATAGAAGCAGTGATTTAGCTACTTATTTATCCTTTCTAACTAAGCCTTGGTAAATCATTATAAAATATGTCTGAATGAACTGGCTGCCAGAGAAATGAAAAGTTTTTTTATATATTGTTTTCTTTATATCCTCTGGGTAGTGTATAAAGGTGTCAATATAATTATTACCCTCTTTAAAAGTGTACTTAATGTTAACTTCAATTGTCATAAGACTATTGTACAAGTAAACTTTAGAATGTTCACTAAGATAATAAATATGTACCAAATAGATTCAATACTACCACACCCCGATTTAAAATTCTCAGGACTAGAAGGACTCTGTGTCCCAAACCAAACTATTGGCAATCATCAGTTAATAAGTACAACACAAATGAAATTACCTCCTCGGTTACATAAGAATACATTCTGTAGTTAGTTTTCCAAGGATCTTCAGTGGCGTCCACATAAAACCCAGCACCAGTGCCAAAGTCCCAGCTCTCATCTTCTCCTTTAATATTGCAGCCACCTATCAAGGGAAAATCCTGTGGTTTCACCTACTTCGTAGTGATAACCTGTATTTCGTAACACACTTTTAAATGAATCTGAAAGTTCATTTGCATCTGAGCTGATCGCCAACTGTTGCAGTTCTCTGCCTCTTAGGGCACATACTTCCTGGCCCTCTTGTCCCTCAATAGGGCCACGTGACTAGTTCTAGTCAATGAGGCAAGGGAGGGAATGCCCTTTCAGGCTGGAGAATTCACTGCCAAGGTGAGGCACACTGATATTCTTTGTGAATGAAATGTCCTCCAATGTATTCTTTAAAAAAAAAAAAATTTAAGTTTATTTATTTTTGAGAGAGACAGAGACAGAGTGTGAGCAGGGAAGGGGCAGAGAGACAGGGAGACACAGAATCCAAAGCAGGCTCCAGGCTCTAAGCTGTCAGCACAGATCCTGAACTCACAAACCATGAGACCGTGACCTGAGCTGAAGTTGGTTGCTCAACCAACTGAGCCACCCAGGGCACCCCTATGTATTCTGAATATATGCTTCTTCACTGTTTACCTCTCAAAGGGCTTATATCCTCTATCCTTCTAAAATGTGCTGAGATTCCTTCTCTGATGACCCCTCCCCTATTACCAACACTTCTTTTCAAGGGAAGGGAGACAAGATGCTTGTGCTGAGTTCACTATCTTGCACTGAAAATGTCTCCTTATGTATTTTGGAATCACTCCATCATGTTTCCCCTACTTATTCATTCCCCAATGGGATTTTCTTATAATCTTTTAAAATTTATTAGGTTTTATTTTATATACTTCTAGGTAGTTAAAAAGCCAACTGAGACTGTTAATAGAATTATGGCAATACGTAATTTCAGGGAAATGACCTCTTTGTAATACTCAGTTTACTCATCCAGGAACATGACATTTTTCCATTTATTAAAGTCTTCGTTTATGATCTTTGGCAGGTTTTGCAATTCTTTTAAAAAATAATTCTTCATATTTTTAAAGTTTATTCCTAGGCATTTAACATTTTTGATAGTACTCTGAATTACATTTTTTAAAAAGTAGGCTCCACACTCAGCATGGAGCCCAATGTGAGGCTTGAACTCATGACCCTGAGATCAAGACCTGAGCTGTGATCAAGAGATGGACACTTAACCAACACTTAGCCACCCAGGTGCCCCTGAATTAAATTTTTTATTACATTTCTAGTGAGACCTGTCTTGCTTTGGTGTATTATATGTGATATGAAAGGAAATGCACTACTTCCTAAGGCCCGCCATTTATCTTCCAGATAGTTTTAGCTGCCATTTTTTTAAACATAATTTATTGTCAAATTGGCTTACATACAACACCCAGTGCTCATCCCAACAAGTGCCGTCCTCAATGCCTATCACCCATTCCCCCACCCCCCGCATCCGCCCTCAGTTTGTTCTCTGTATTTAAGAGTCTCTTGTGGTTTGCACCCCTCCCTCTGTTTGTAACTATTTTTCCCCTTCCCTTCCCCCATGGTTTAAATTCCACTTCCAGGGGTGCCTGGGTGGCTCAGTAGGTTAAGCATCCGACTTTGGCTCAGGTCAGTTCACAGGTTGGAGCTCCACGTCTGGCGCTAGCAGCTCAGGGCCTGGAGCCTGTTCGAATTCTGTGTCTCCCTCTCTTCTCTCTCTCTGCCCCTCCCCCGCTCACACTCTGTCTCTCTCTTAAAAATAAGTACACTTTAAAAACATTAAAGACAAGTAAATTCCTTTTCCTGACACTTCTAGGGTCACAAAGTAAGCTTTAATTCTGATGGACTGAGTTTTCAAATATTTGATATTTTCATTTCTTCAATGTAAGCATTCTAGTTATTTATATTAAAACGAATGCACATTTCACTGTATGATTGTTTGATGAAGAGAAGATGAAAAAAACCTAATTTTCATGTGACAAGGCAGTTTATCTTTGAAACAGAAAAACTTCTTATCCATCGTATGTTCTTTTGGCACTGGTGCCAATACGGTATATTAACCAAGTTGCTCAATCTCTGTTTTGAAGCGTCTTCATCTATAAAATGGGAATAGCAAAACTGTCTGTTCTTGTAAGAGTGATGTCATGAGTAAAATTTGCAATGAGGAAAATATATAGCACGGTCTTTTATAATCATGATTATCACCTGAAAGGTTGAGATAATAGCAAAAATATGAAATACACTGTATAGCGTTACACAACTTATACTTTAAAGATTCATATTTTTACAAAGAATATCTGGAACGAGAACACTTACGAGGGCTGGTATCTGGAGCAATGACGACAAGGCCATGTTCTGAGGCAGCTTGATGATAACCAGACTTTGATATGAAATTTTGTTCCGTGCAAGTTAAACCTGCAGATGAATAGATTATTTCATGCTATACTGTGGATAGCTGATAAGAGTTAATCCCTGTATGATATGGGAAAACGAGCTCACTTACTATCAATAAAAGGCTTTTTTTAAAAGAAATAATTCTAAAGAAGATAATAAAGTTCCCTTTCTTGTAAAATTTACAACAGTATTAATCAAGAACTGTCTTAGGTTAAATGCTCCCATAGCTGTCCTTTCAAAGTCACTCACTGAAGTTTTAATTACTGAAATCCTTAGGACCAGATGTATTTGGGAATCAGAATTTTTCAAACTGGAGAATGTTATATCAACCCGACTGGGGTGCTGTCAAACATGCCAATTAAATGTGTTACTATTCCTGCATTAAAACATAAATACAGTAAGTCACCATAATACTATAAATAACTTATAATTTTTTTATATATGAGTAGTCCTCAGCTACAAAATTCTGCCTGATCATCTCTGTATTCTTCACTGATTTAAAAGAGAAATGGTCGCCATGTACCTTCCTTAAATTTTAGCCCCAATTTTTACAGCTGTTTCTTCCATTTTTCCTAGCTATCTAGCCTTTTCAGACATGTGATCGAAGAGATGACTGAATTTTCTTACTATAGGAGCCTAATACTATAATGACGTGAGAATGGCCAATAAACTGGCAATAAATGACTGAGCTAAGTACTGCCCAACCTAACACACCTTTTCCCGTGTCCAATGCTAAATATTCCACTACATCTGATGATTAGCAACATCAATGCTTACTAGTACGCATGACTCAGAATGAATTAACTATGGAACACTTTTATAGTTTCTATTTATCCCCTAACAGCCAGCACAGGGACTTATGAAAAAGTTGCTAATGAAGATTAAATTCATAATTACAAGATACAAACTTACAAGTATCATGGTATAAAGCGTTATGGGAGTTTATGTTTAAACTGTGAGGACATACCTACTTTCACTAGTCATGGCGGAGTACAGGGTCCTTGTTTGTCTACCATGTTCCTTCCCAGTACGTCTTCCAGAGATACTGGAGCCGTATCATGAAGGAGAGCTGCCCCAAATACTGCTAAAAGGTTAGCACTCTTGCTGACCTTAATGTAAATGTGTTTAGAGGCAAGGTGATAGTGTAAAAAGAATGTCTGAAAAGGATTTCAGACAGGATCTCATTCTAAAGATGTTACTCAGCCACTCATTGCCTAACCAAAATTAGGCAAGTAAGCTGAATATTCTGAGTCTCAGTTCTTTCATTTCAAAAATGGGGATAATACTGCTTATGTTTAACTTATACTATGGCTGTGAGGATTAAATGTGGTAACATGTAAAAAGCCTTGAATTGTGCCTCGGACACAGTGCACAGTGTCTTACGCTTAAGAAATGTCAATGTTTAGAGACCAGAGAAAAATTTGTTGTTTTCTAGTCAGAACACAAATTCCTTGATTAATGTAGGAGGGAATAAACTGTAGACTCCTAGAAGGGAAGATAATTCTACTAGCAGAATTACTCTCACAAGTATAAAGACGGTTACAAATTAATATCCACTAGATCAACTATATTTTCTATGAAGAGCTTTGAGGGGTTTTTTTGTTGGTTGACAGGTTTATTGAGGTAGGATTCAGATGCCATATAAGTATACAGCTCGACTGTTGGTATATTTACAATTATGGAACACTACCACTATCTAATTTTAGAACATTTCTATCACCCCAAAAAGAAACCCCATTCCCATCTGTGGTCACTCCTATTTTCACCCAACCCTCCCTCCACGGCCCTAGGTGGAGGAATTTAGGGCCTTATTATTATAGTACCTCTTACACAAACCCTCCTGGTACTTCTGATTTGGTTATCTTTCTTTCAGCCAAGAGACAGGTCTCTAGCGGCTGCTGCCAGAAAACAAAATGCAAAAAGAATAAGAGAAGGACTAAATCCAGTGCCAGGCTATGAGTCAGACAACTTGTTCACTCTGTCAAGGGATCTTGGGTAATGTATAACTTCTCTGGGCCTACAGAATAGTTATCTATTTTCTTTTTTTTTGTTTGTTTTAATTTTTTTTTTTTTTTTACATTTATTTATTTTTGACAGGCAGAGAGAGAGAGAGAGCACAAGCAGGGGATGGGCAGAGAGAGAAGGAGACACAGAATTCGAAGCAGGCTCCAGGCTCCGAGCTGTCAGCACAGACACCGACGCGGGGCTCAAACTCACAAACCACGAGATCGTGACCTGAGCTGAAGTCTGACGCTCAACCAACTGAGCCACTCAGGCGCCCCAGTTACCTATTTTCTAAGGTGGTCTTCAGCTATACAATACTGTTTCTAAAACAAACATACAATTTTGTTCTTTCTTTTGCTTTTGGCAATACTTGTTGCTCTTCTAGCAAAATCGGATTGCTTTTTTCAACCACAGAAATGGGCCGCTGAGTTACAATCACACAGACACTTAATTTTTGCCTTTTATTTATTTACTTAAAAAATTTTTACCTTTTAAAACGAAATATGTATTCTCATTTTAAAAGACTGGTATTTGGGGCTTATCCTTGATAAAACATATGTAAGTGGGAATTTACTAAAATCAAAGATATAAGCAACTTTAAGGTAACAAAAAGAGCACTCTATGATATAATTTGATTTCTACAGTGTCTCCTTACAATGTTTGCTTCTAAAGATAAAATACCAACAACATCTTGTGAAATAAGTTAGCAGGGAGCTTCAAACTACTGGTGGCAAAGCCTTACTGTCTCATAATCCATCCTATAGTCTTTAATATTCACCACTGCTTAAGAAGCTTTAGTATTCTTTTGTGATTTCCCAGACTGTTGCCAGAGAAGATTGGTGGAGTCCAATTAAAACATTCTAGAGAAGGCTCCAAAAAAGTTATTTGCTGGTAGTTTCTAAGTAGTGTATCGTGGGTGCTCTGGTGTTTTACCTAATATTGTTCTATTTGAGTGGTAAAATCTCCATAGACTTCAAAAATTCTTAGGTAGGTACAAGTTAAGTAATTTTTCTTTCTTTTTTTTAAATAATGTTTATTTATTTATTTTTGAGAGAGAGAGAGAGAGAGAGAGAGAGAGAGAGAGAGAGAGAGAGAGAGAGAGAATGCACAGGGGAGTGGCAGGGAGAGAAAGGGAGAGAGAGTGAGAACGAGAGCAAGTGAGAGATTGATTCCCAAGCAGGCTCCACACTGTCAGTCCTGAGCCTGACACGAGGCTGTAACCAACGAACCGTGAGATCATGACCTGAGCCAAAGTCAGATGCTTAACTGACTGAGCCACTCAGGTGCCTGAATAAGTAACATTTCCAAGTTCTTGCCATTTTCTGTTAAATTACTTGGTTTAACTTTAAAAGAAGTGAAATAAATGTAATTCCATAGGGTTGAAGTTATTCTCAGGATAAAGTAAGAGTTGACTATAAGAGGCTCCTAAAGTCCTATAAATGGCTCAGAAAGCACACGAGGAAATCAAGATAAAAGAGTAAGATGAACCAGTTAAAAACAAAAAGAAACTCCTTCTAAAACTTAAATGCATAATACTTACCAGAGAGCCAATACAGCGCAGGGCATTTTCCAGTTTCTGCCTTGGGTGGTAAGTAGATAGCGAATTTCATTTTGCAGTTCAGTTCAACACTGTAATTTTAACAGCCACAACAAAAAAATCAATGCCTCAGACTGGTTAAGACAGAAACATAAAAATAAGTGTTTTAATGTACAAAATAAGTGATTCTACCAATATTTAAGGAACATAACTTGATCCTTAAAGAATGGGGCCAAATTAGCATACTGATCTATTAACCAACTTGAGTCTTTGCTGTGCATGGCACATAAGTCACTTGGGGGATGGGGGAATAAATTAAAAGAATAAATGTAACATCCTCAATGTAGCACTAGTATTACTAAAAGAGAAACTTTTTCTGTTTCTAAAGAAATGTATGAAATAACAAATCAGCTTTTATAAAAAATGAATTCTAAAGATCTTAAATTACATTTTTGCTCATGGGCACTGAAATGTACCACATGTTTGTTTGTCACTCATATTGTATTATAATCACTAATATCACAAATGAGGTAATTTTGATAAGAACTATATGCATTTTTCTACGTAAACAGTAATTTTGTGCAACAGTGATCGTTCATGGGCCTATTAAGGAATCAAATAGAAGCAGGATGAAAGATACTAAAATTAGATCTTCTTAGTAATTACCTGTCATGTTCAAAAACTTTCTGCAATCCTCCAAAGCACTTGTTACTGGAAATCTGTTTCAATGCCATTCTTCTCCTATTAGTAAAGATCAAGCTCATTCATTTCTACATTCATTCTTGAAAAATTTGAAAACTCATTTTCAGATAGATTATCAAACATGCAACTGTTTTCCACTTAGAATATTTTTTCACATGCTAATTTTCTCTGATAAATAACATTAAGAAACTGACTCACTTTCATGCACACAATTATACTTGTTATGCACTTTAGGAAACTTTAGTACTTTGGTATGTCATTACTAATTTGCCTAATTTATTAACAAGCTTTCTTTTTTTTCTTTTTCTGGACTGCTCCAAATTCTTTTCAGAAAGAATTTTAATTATTTTATCTCCCTTTCGTTCTGCCCCTCCCCTGCTCATGTGCGCTCTCTCTCTCAAAAATAAACATTAAAAATTTTTTTAAAAAATTGCTAATAGTTTACTTGTCAACTCTAACAAAGGAATCAAAGAATTGGTATTACTGATTATGGCTGATTTTAAAATGGGAGGAGAATGATGTAATAATAACCATTTTGATAACAGTAAGTGAAAACATTTATTGAGCACTTACAGCGTGATCGCCACTCTGTGATATGCTCACCCCGATCAACTTCCTCGTCCCAGGAGAGTTTTTCTGAGAAAGCAATGTACAACTTTTAGATCAACAATTTCCCTTTTAAAAACATTAGTGAATTAAAAGTGCAGCTTATCGTTGGGAGATTTTGAAGTTTGGTAATTCTTTTCTCTCCAATAAATCTTTTAAATGTCATAAATAGTTTTAAACTTAAATGTTAAAATACCACACATTATTAATTTTTAATGACACAAAAAAAGCTGGAAAAGCATCCTTACCGTAAGTGCCCGCTGAGCAAAGAAGAACCTTCTGATTTGTATCTCTTGAGGAAGGTTCCCTTCCCCTCCTTATTACAGACCAGCCAAACACACTGAATAGAAAATCCTCAGAAACTGGAAACAGGTATTACCACTCTAGTTGTCTTCTCAATGAATATGTTCTACATAATTTCTACTGATATGCTGGGTTCTACAGTACGCTGATCAGTTGTGGTGTTAGGGTCACTCTAAAAAACTACTTAACAATAATCTTAAAAAGTTAATCTTGGAAATGTCTTTGCAAAATTAAAAAAAAATTAGTTTAAATTCCATCTTTTAGTAACGTCCTCAGTAAATCCAAATACTTAGCTTTGCATTGGAAAGCTGGGATTTGAACCAGGAAGCCTGACAATAGGACATCTACTCTGCTGCTATACTCTCCTTTCCTTGGAGGGTCTTTAAATACTCTCTTTGTTAGACACTCTGAGATTGACTAATTTTATAGGATTAGGGTTTACAATTATAGAGACATTACCTTCTATCACAGGTGTATGCATTTAATCTATAAAAGATCAATTTTTAACAAAGTTTATAAATGTTATTAATTATTGACTATTAACTTCAGCTATTCTTATTCATGATCCTAACTTAAATAATACACTGACAAAGACAGATGCATAATTTTAGCATATATACATAAGACCAAGGAATAAATTTTTTTGCTGAATTATTCTATAAGGATGTCCTATTAAATTTAGTAAGGACTGTCTGCTTTCCCAGGCCATGGTACATCTAGTAGATAAGAGATAACTAATAATTATTTGTTGAATTAATGAATAACTTATTTTATTAACTTCAGACTACCAATTATATGCAAGTTAAAAAAATTGTTTTTTAACATTTATTTTTGAGAGAGAGACAGACGGAGTGCAAGCAGGGGAGGGGCAGAGAGAGAGGGGGACACAGAATCTGAAGCAGGCTCTGGGCTCTGAGCAGTCGGCACAGAGCCCGACATGGGACTTGAACCCACAGACCACACAAGATCATGACTGGAGCCAAAGTCAGACTCTTAACCGACTGAACCATCCAGGTGCCCCTCATCCAACTTTCAAAGTAACATATAAGAAATATAAATTTACCTGACCAAATGCTACTTGCCTTTTTGTCTGCACCAATCCTCGCCTCAGAGAGAACTCGAGATCCGGGTTCTCCTACTCCTGCCCCTTCTCCCTTTCCTTTTCTCTTCACACGCACTTGCCCTTCCTCCCCATTCCCTATGTTTCTACCACATTTTCTAGGTGGAAGAATCAAATTCTGCATCTCTAGATCCAATCGTTCTCACACATTAGTGCCAGAATTTAAATGTCTTGCTGGACCCTTCTTCCAAGATATGTCACCAGCTAACAAAACTCAACACATCTGGGGCATCAGGGTAGCTCAGTAGGTTGGTTAACCATCTGACTTGATTTCGGCTCAGGTCATGATCTCACGGTTTGTGAGTTTCAGCCCCACACGGGGCTCTTCACAGACAGTGCAGAGCCTGCTTGGGCAGAGCCTTCTACCTCTACCTCTATCTCTGCCCCTCCTGCTCTCTCTCTCTCTCAAAAAATAAATAAGCTATTAAAAAATTAAAAAAAAAAAACCCTCAGCACATCTAAAATGAAGCATCTGTGTCCCACCTTCAAACCATTTTCTTTCCTTTGTTTGCCTCTCTTTTCATCCATGCCTATGTGTGAAATGTCTTAAAGTTACTCCTTTGAATTCTCACTGCTACCATCCTAATTATACACAAGAAATGAAAACTTAGGCTCCTTTGTTTCTTTCTTGTATATCGCACTAAAATCAATCCTGCATGGAAGGCTAGGGCTTCAATACATGAATTTATTGCTTAATGGATACCTGTACACATTACATATTCAGGCCTAACATGGCCTGCATGCAATTGCTGGTCATTTTGATTTATTTTTTATTTTTAAAAACTGTGATTAAAAAACACATACCATGAAGTTTACTGCCTTAACCATTTTTAAGTGTATAATTCAGTTGTGGTAAGCATGTTCTATCAATTTTAAAAACATGGTTAGCCTGCCCACATTAACTAGCAGAAGAGAAATCTTGGCCATCTCCAGGCTGCTGCTACAGGTGTAGGGCTTATCCGACTCACCTAGTGGTTGAAACCCACTAAGTTATTGCAACGAAAAATAATGCAACTAATTATATACATTTTTTCAGGTTTGAGGCCATTAAAACTTCATAAAATTGAAACTATGAAGAAATGACAAAAGGTAAATAAAGACGAATAAAACTTTGGTTTATTTTGGTATATATATAATACTTGCCCTACTTTGGTAATATACTGTGGTCACATTTTAACTGCGGTACTAAGCATAATCTCTTTTCCTTTATAAACATTCACATGGCTGGCCCACATATACATTTCTTAATCCACCGTGGGAGGAAAAAATACAGCATCCACGAATTCCAAACACGTTAACTTCGCTCTCAAAATTGTCTTCAACGGTCCCACATTACTTTTTTGGCCTCACTTTCTATTACCTTAAATCAGTCAAACTCCTTATGCACAATCCTAGTACAGCCTGGATGTTTCCACTGGGTGGCTTTACTCAACGCTATGGTTTAACAATTTCAGAGTAGGTTCCGGGGCCAGACCCTCCAGGTTAAAATTCTGGCTTCACCACGTATATCTAATATGTATAATATCTAATACGATAGAATATTCGTGATTGCTCCCGAGACTAAATGAGTTAATTCACTACTGGTTGTGACACTGCTGACTATGATATGCATGCAAATGTTAGTTATTATAATTCCAGCAACTTTGAATGCCCTCCTTCAAGGTCCGCTCCAGTGCCAGCTCCCTGGCAACGCCTTCAGGGGTGACCTCCGGACCCCTCCAGAACTCGCAAAACATTTACGACACGAACAGACGTACAAAGCGCTCGCTGACCCCTGAACGGGGCGCTTGGCAGGGCCACTAGCGCTTTGGGGTCTGTTTCTCTATAAACTGGGTACACATCTACCTCGTGCAGTGGAAATCGGGTCAAAGGGCGGGGAAAATCTATGCAAAATGGAAAGCGCTAAATAAACGTAGCGGAGACCGTAGGCCCGAGCACCCCGTTCTTGGAAGTTCAGTGAAAGAAACGCATTCGGGACGAGGCCTGCGTCTGCAGCCAAGGTCCTGGCCTCGGTGCCCAGCTCGGCCTCCGGCCTCGGCTCGATCGCAGGCGGGATCCCGGCCGCAGTTTCCGCGATCAAGCCTGCGGCGCCACTGGCCTCAACGTCCGCCCGGACCAGGCCCCGCCGCGTCGCGGGTGCAGTCCGAACCGCAGGCGAGCCGAGGACATCCAGGCCTCAGTCCAGACAGTCTTACCTCTCGGAATCACCACGGCAAGGAAAGGGGCGGCAGCTGGAGCGCAAAGGCGGGGCCTCATCATGGCCGCCGGGGCCAACGTTTGGGGGAGCCCATCCTTGACCACGCCCCCGTCGGGCCCGCCCACTTACGGGTCTTTGCTCTTGTGTCCCTTCTCCCGCGCGAGGTCAAGCCACAGCCACGCCCCTCGGCTCCGCCACGCCGTCTCCGCCCTCCCTCACCGCGCGCTGCTCCGCCGCCCAGCTGTCGCGGGCTCCTCCTCCTGCTCCTCCTGGCCTAGCGTCCCTTCGTGAAGGACCAGCTCGTCCACCGACCCAGGTTGTTGCCGGAGGCCTGGGGTCTGGCCCCACTTAATTGGTGGAAAGGGTTTACACGTAGGCTTTGAAATTATTTAAAAACCAGGTTATATTAGGGAGTCTGGGAGCCCCCAGGCCCCCAAATCTTTCCAGTTCACCTTCCTGAGAGCTGGAGTTCAACAAGCGGCGTTTTTATTATTTATTCATTTTTATTTCCAGTGTAGTTAGCATAGTGTTACGTTAATTTTAGGTGTATAATATGATTCAGCAGTTCCATGTATTGCTCAGTGCTCATCAAGTTAGGCATACTTTTTTTTTTTTTTTAATTTCTTAAAGTTTATTTACTTTGAGAGAGAGCACGCTGCGCGCACAAGTTGGGGGGGGGGGCGGAGAGAGAGAGAAAGAGAGGGAGAGAGAATCCCAAGCAGGCTCTGCACAGCGCAGAGCCAGACCCCACAAACCCTGAGATCATGATCTGAGCCAAAGTCAGAGGCTTAAGGCACTGAACCACCCAGGTACCCCTGGGTAAGCATACTCTTAACCCCCTTCACATGTTTCACCTATCCCCGCCCCCAACCCACATCAAACATCATTTTTAAATCTCCAGTGCCAGGCACAGAGAAGGAGCTCCACCAATGTTCTGTTTTCTCCCTTCTTTGAATATAACTTACTCGAATTAATAGTTGCTGATTGATAATTTACAGCAAATCTTCCTTTGATTTTTTGATATGATTTAATTGAACTGATTGTTAGTGTAGTTTGTTGCCTTTTGAGAAAAATTAAAATCTGATCACAGCTTTTTTTTTTTTTTTTTTTTAAGCCAAACAGACAGTGTAAATGATACAATCTGAAAGGCAGGACTAATTTCATGGGTGTGCAAACCGTGCAGAACAGGGTCCCTATCTCAGAAGGACCCTTCACTTGGTACAGTTCTCTGCTTGGTGTGATTATTTTCTGCGCCACATGGTTAAAACGATTTTAAAGAGGGGTTCCCATATTTTCATATGGCACTGAACCCTGCAAATTATTGTGGTTAATCCTGCTGAAAGGACTGTGGGTGACATGACCTCTGTGGGAGCTGACATGGATGCCAAATCTGTCCTGTGGCCCAAGCCCATTTTGTCATAATGACCTGTGGACTAAACCTGTGCACCTGCAGATCAATGGAGACTCAGTCTGAAAATGTTTAATCAAAATAAAGCTTTTATTCTGGGAAAGTGAAGTTGAAGTGAAGTGAAATTTCTTTTTACTTTCTATTGTTTTTATTTAAGTTTATTTACTTATTTTGAGAGAGAGAGAGAGAGAGAGAAGAAGAGAAACCGTGAGTGAGGGAAGGGCAGAGAAAAAAAAGAGAGAATTCCAAACAATCAACACAGAGCCCTTAATGGACTGTGAGATCATGACTTGGGCCAAAGTTGGATGCTTAACCGACTGAGCCATCCAGGGGCCCCTCTATTGTTTTTAAATATGAATCACAGAAAAGGGAATTTTCTCTAAACTGAGCTTCACAACAAAACAGAACACCTGGGTTTGCAAGTTATTTCAAAGTGATAGGAAATATTTGAAGAAAATAAAAGGGTGTTTATTTAATAAATTAATTGCTCTGGGGTGCAAACTAACCTAAAGAGCATGAAGTCATTTATGCAAGGGTTCTGGTGTTGATACCATGTGATAATAACCAGAACTAAAATTTCTTTTACTCCACATAAATAATAAGTGATCCAGTAAATTTCTGTTTCTGCTTGAAAATATTATGTACTCATATACATGCATGGAAGCAAAGTAGGCTGAAATAATAAATTAAGGTTGACATTTCTCATAACAAAACTAGTAATAAAAATGGCTGAATATTAACTACTTAAAGAAGTAGACCCAAAATGATCTGTAAATATGTGGCTGAGAAGATTTAAGGACTCTGGTCTGAACTAAAATAAATAGGGTGTAATCTTAGGGAGGCAACAAAGATCATGAAAGAGAGAAAAGCTCAACTCTGCTTAAGGTCTTTGGGAAAGGAGACAGAAAAGGCACCACACATACATGAAGAATGGTATAATCTGTTGGACGTCAGCACTGTGCTACTTGAGAAGAGTTCTTACGGCTTTTCCACAGACTTGATCAGTGTTTCTCAATGTTGGCACCATTGACATTTAGGACCAGATAATTTTTGGCTGTGGGAAACTATCCTGGGCATTGTGAGATGCTTAGTAGCACCCTGCCCTTTGTCCACCAAATAACAAGAGGACTCCCAGACCTCCCCTTACCTCCAAGCTTGAATTTTACTCTGAGGCTAATATAACCAGATGAACTTTCTTTTGCTTCCTGTGCATCCAAGCTGTGATGACCACAATGTCCCTAGATCTTGCCAAGTGTCCACTAGTTTGGTGGGGGTGGGGGGGGGGAGGGTGGGAAATTTGCCCCCATTTGAGAAACTCTGGCCTAGGTAAACATTTTTCAAAACTCCTTTTATTCTGATTCTGTCTGTTCTCATCTAATGACATTTTAGAAAAGAATAGCCCTCATTATTATTTAATAAATCAGAATTTGGGTTAATAATGCATTAGTCTCTGGAGAATCTAATTGGGGTGACTCATTCTCTAAGAGACTGTTCACCTTTGAATGTGATACTCACCTTATAAAATTGAGTTTCTAAATATGTATCGCTAAAGACCAGATTTTGAACCATGAGAACTCAACCCAGTACTGCAACTGTGTAGCCCTATGTCAGTGTCGCATCCCAACATTATGACCTTAATTCTAACTGCAGAGTTCAGTAGAATGAGTACAGATGAACCTTAGTGAAGATTATCTAACTCCCACACGTATTGACAAATGTCCAAATCTAGCAGACTGTTTTCCATTTTATTTCCCAATGTCGTATTTTTTTAAAATTTCTTAAATCCTAAAGCTTGTATTTCTTTTCCACCACACATTCATATTATCTGTAACTCCTTACTTGTCTCAAAAAGATCAAGAGTGACATCAGATGGTGAACAGATCCATGAAAATGTGCTCAACATCACTAATCATCAGGGAAATGTAAATCAAAACCATTAGATACCACCTCAAACCTGTTAGAATGGCTAGACTCAAAAAGACAAGAAATGACAAGTGTTAGTGAGAAGGTGGAGAAAAGAGAACACTCATGCACTGTTAGTGGGAATGTAAATTGGGGCAGCCACTATGAAAATGGGATGGAGTTTCTTAAAAATATTAAAAATAAAACTACCATATGATCCAGCAATTCCATTTCTGGGTATTTATCCAAAGGAAACATACTAACTTGAAGAGATATCTGCACCCCCTCCCCCAACATTCGTTTCGATGTTACTTATAATATCTAAGACATGGAAACAATCCAAGTATCTATAGATGGATGAATGGATAAAGAAAATGTGGTGTGTGTATACACACACACACACACACACACACACACACACACAATAGAATATTAATCAGCCATAAAAAGAAGGAAATCTTGCCATTTGTGACAAAATGGATGGAACTTGAGGGTATTATAAGTGAGGTAAGGGGGCGCCTGGGTGGCTCAGTTGGTTAAGCCTCTGACGAGCTCAGATCTTGCAGTTTGTGGGTTTGAGCCCCGCATCAGGCTCTGTGCTGACAGCTTGGAGTCTGGAGACTGCTTCAGATTCTGTGTCTCCTTCTCTTTCTCTGCCCCTCTGCAACTCCTGCTCTGTCTCTCTCTCTCTCAAAATTAAATAAACATTAAAAAACTTAAAAAATAATAAGTGAAGTAAGTCAGAGAAAGGCAAAAACTGGCTCACCTACATGTATGTGATCTCTCTTAAATGTAGAATCCTAAAAATTAATAACTCCAAGCTCATAGGTATAGAGAACAGATTGGAGGTTGTCAGAGTTAGGCAATTGGGGGTGGGCAAATGGGCAAAAGCTCAAGTGGATTAAAGCTACAAATTTCCTATTACTTAGTTAAGTCCTGGGAGGCAGCTCAAGATGGCGACCCAGGAAGACCCTGAACTTATTTCCTCCCACGGACACAGAGAATCTGCAATTACATATGGAACAATTTCCTCTGAAAAAGACCTGAAAGCAAGCTGAGAAACTCCTTCACTTGGGCAAACGAAAACATCGGAGCAGGTAGGAGAGAGGCTGGGATAAAAGCTCACCTTTAACTTCCCTCCCACGGTGACTCACAATTAGAAGGAATCCCACAAACTTGAAGTTTCTCTGTGAGGAATGATGAGTTTGTATCCCACATCAGGCACCCCCAACTTTTAAGACCTGCATCCGAGAAAGGAACCCACAAAACATCTGGCTTTGAAAACAAACAAGGCCAGAGTCCATGAGACCAGAAGGGAACCAAGGAGCGGCCCTTAAAGGGCTCCCGCAGACTCAGCTGCCCTAGGGTCTAGAGTGGAAGCAGCTCTTTGAAAAATACCCAGAATTTAGGTGAAAGAGATTCAATTGCTAATTTTAAAGGATTCCCGGAGGGGCAGGGGCCTGTTGGGATACTCCTAGCGATAGCCCTGGTGGCAGGCGCCATTTTCCTTTTTTTCCCCTAGACCTTTTTTCTTCCCTAGACCTTTTTTCTTTCCTTGGTGGGCGCCTTCGGGCTCTCCCTCTGCCGGGCTCCACAGCCTCAGTATCTCCCAGACGGGAGCTTTTACACAGTCTGGTGCCCCAGGTTTTGCAGTGAGAAACCAGGGGAAGCTCCTTGATGGGCTGGCTCTGGAGGGAAGAGCACCAGACTTGCACCCCTACAGCCCTGCTCTGATAGACTGCAACACAGGCCTGTCTTTCGGAGGAGGAGGCCTACTTTGCTTTTTCTGGAGCTTTGGCCTGGGAAACAGGCTACACTTCTGTTCTTATCTCTTTCTAAAGAGCTCAACGTCCCCAGCCAAATGAGTACCACCTTGACCCTGCCTTTCACTGATTTCAAAGCTTCGTAAAAAATTACATATTGCCAGTTTCATGATTTCAGTTAGATTCATCCAAGTTTTTAATGCATTTTAGTTGTAATATTACATATAATATATTAATCATATAAAAATTTATTTGAGAATAGAACGCTTAGAAAATATGGAATAGTGGAAAAAGAAAATTAAATCACCAATAATCCGACTGGTTAAGAGAGAATTTGGTTTAATTTCTCTGATAGGTCTTCTGTTCATTCAAGTTTTGGAACCGCTTGCATGCATAATTTTTTGTGCCTGACAATTTTTTGGAAGCCGCAGTGAAATATTTTTTACCTTCTAACATGATTACTTAGATTTTAAATGTCTGTTTTTAAAAAGGATAATTTTGATAATTTGTATTTTCAAAAAAAGCAATCTCTTTTATCCAATTTTATATTTTTTGACATTGAAAAATTTAAATCTCCACTCCTGTGTTTATCACACTTTTTTTCCTTGTTAGTTTTGAATGTTTGTGTTCTTTCTTTTTTTGCTTGATTCTTTCATTCAGATGGGAATTTTTTTTTTAGTTGACTTTTTTAAAGAACAATTCTTAGATTTACAGTTAAGGTTTTAAAATGCAAAATATAGGTATATTCTTACAAAAGGAATTATTGGGTCAATGGTTTTGGACATTTCTACTGCTCTTGAAATAAATGTACTGCCAAATTGCTTTCTAGACAGTTCATAAAACTCATATGCAGTATTTATCTCTATTTCTCTGTTTATGAACTGGGCCGTAATTGTCAATTATACTTCAATAAAGTTGGAACAAAATTTTTAAAATGTAGGGGCCGCTTTTAGGCAACCAACTTCAGCAATGGAAGCCTGAGTAAGGTAGAAGAGACCACAGTGACCCCCTTGACTGAATACAAGCAGGCCCATTAGGACCCACCTCTAAATACCCATAAGCCCTAGCTGACCAATGTGACCAATGTGTTACTTACACCCAGACATAGATACCAAAAAGGGGAAAATTCTGCACCTTCCCCCTTCACTATAGTCCCGTACCACTCACTGCCTTGTGGCAGACAGTCTCTCCTTTGCTCTCCTGACAGCTGCTCCCTTACAGTATATTCAAATAAATTCCTATCTCCTTTGTTCTGCTTTAAGCGGATTCTATTACTGCCCATTCTGTCAGCCCCTCCCTGATCAGGCTGCCTCACAAAAAAACACAAAACCAAGTTGGGTTATATTATGTATTTTTTCTAAAACTACGCCATCGTTTACTTTTTAATAGCTGTCAAGTGTTTCCTTCAATGATGTACCATATTTTACTTAACCAACGCCTTATCATTCTGGGGAGCCATGCTGCATAAAAACTATCCTAAAACCTAGTCATATGAAATACCATTTTGTTGTGCTCACCCTTTGGATTAGGAGTTCAGACAGAGTACAGTGGAGATGATTTATCTCTGATACATGATGTCTGTGGCCTCGGCTGGGGTCACCCAATAGCCAGACAGACTCAACAACCAGGGAATGGAATCACTGGTAGGTATTTTCACTCACATGTCTGTGGTTGCTGCTGGATCTTGTCCAGAGCACTTACCTCTCCATGTGGTCTGAGCTTCCTCACAGTATGGCAGCTTGAGTGCAGTTAGACATTTTTCATGGCGGCTGACAGTCCTAAAGGTGAATGCCCCCAGAGCACCAGGCAGAAGCTGCATGGCCTTTTTTGGCCTAGTGTCACTTTTGTTGCACTTAGTCGGTCATGGTAGTCACATCAGGAGAGGGGACATAGACCCCATCTTTTGAAGGAAGAAGTGTCAGAGACTTTGTGGATAAAACCACCACATCTATTATGAATAGTTAGGTCATTTACGATTTTGTTCATTACAACATAGCAATGAACATGTGCATACATATGTCTGCATGCACACAGTAAGAATTCCTACAGGGCATATTTCCCATAAATAGAATTGCTGCTCCATGGGGGTGCACATTTAGAATTTTGATAAATCTACCTAATATCTCTCCCATAGGGCTTTGCCAAATTTATGCACCTTCTACAATATGAAAGAAGTTATTTCTTTACCACTTTCCTGATACTAACCTATATATATATTTTAAATTTTAACCCTGTTATTGAGGAGTGATTGGCATGCAAAAAGCTGTTGATATTCAATCTATACAACTTGATGTTAAAACTTTGGTAGACATTCCATATTGGTTTCCCAAAACATTGTTCTAATTAGACTTCCACCAACAATATAGGAGTGTGTCCGTTTCTAATGAACATCACCAATTCTGCAGAAGATCATTCTCTTGCTAATCTGATGAAAAAATTTGTATTTACCTGGTTTTTGAGAAAGCTGAGTATTCCTAAGTTTGTATTCCTTTTTACACTTTTTAAAAAAATTTTTTTTTAAATTTACATCCAAATTAGTTATTATATAGTGCAACAATGATTTCAGGGGTAGATTCTTTAATGCCCCTTACCCATTTAGCCCATCCCCCCTCCCACAACCCCTCCAGTAACCCTGTTTGTTCTCCATATTTAAGTCTCTTATGTTTTGTCCCCCTCCCTGTTTTTATATTATTTTTGCTTCCCTTCCCTTATGTTCATCTGTTCTGTGTTTTAAAGTCCTCATATGAGTGAAGTCATATGATATATGTCTTATGTCATATATCGTATGATGTATGACTGACTAATCTTGCTTGGCATAATACCCTCTAGTTCCATCCATGTAGTTGCAAATGGCAAGATTTCATTCTTTTTGATTGCCGAGTAATACTCCATTGTATATATACCACATCTTCTTTATCCATTCATCCATCGATGGACCTTTGGTCTCTTTCCATACTTTGGCTATTGTCGATAGTGCTCCTATAAACATGGGGTGCATGTGTCCCTTCGAAACAGCATACCTGTATCCCTTGGATAAATACCTAGTAGTGCAATTGCTGGGTTGTAAGGTAGTTATATTTTTAATTTTTTGAGGAACCTCCATACTGTTTTCCAGAGTGGCTGCACCAGTTTGCATTCCCGCCAGCAGTGCAAAAAAGATCCTCTTTCTCTGCATCCTCGCCAACATCTGTTGTTGCCTGAGTTATTAATGTGAGCCATTCTGACAGGGGTGAGGTGGTATCACATTGTGATTTTGATTTGTATTTCCCTGATGATGAGTGATGTTGAGCATTTTTTTCATGTGTCATTTGGCCGTCTGGATGTCTTCTTTGGTGAAGTGACTATTCATATCTTTTGCCCATTTCTTCACTGGATTATTTGTTTTTGGGTGTTTGATAAATTCTTTAATAGATTTTAGATACTAACCCTTTATGTGATATGTTGTTTGCAAATATCTTCTCCTATTCTGTCGGTTGCCTTTTAGTTTTGCTGATTGTTTCCTTTGCTGTGCAGAAGCTTTTTATTTTGATGAAGTCCCAGTAGTTCATTTTTGCATTTGTTTCCCTTGCCTCCAGAGACATGTTGAATAAGAAGTTGCTGCAGCCAAGGTCAAAGAGGTTTGTGCCTGCTTTCTCCTCAAGAATTTTGATGGCTTCCTGTCTTACATTTAGGCCTTTCATCCATTTTGAGTTTATCTTTGTGTATGGTGTAAGAAAGTGGTCCAGGTTCATTCTTCTGCATGTCGCTGTCTAGTTTTCCCAGAATCACTTGCTGAGGAGACGGTCTTTATTCCATTGGATATTCTTTCCTGCTTTGTCAAAGATTAGTTGGCCATACGTTTGTGGGTCTATTTCTGGGTTCTCTGTTCTGTTCCATTGATCTGAGTGTCTGTTCTTGTGCCAGCACCAGACTGTCTTGATGATTACAGCTTTGTAGTATAGCTTAAAGTCTGGGATTGTGATGCCTCCTGCTTTGGTTTTCTTTTTCAATATCGCTTTGGCTCTTTGGGGTGTTTTCTGGTTCCATACAAATGTTAGGATTATTTGTTCTAGCTCTGTGAAGCATGCTGGTGTTATTTTGATAGGGATTGAAACACTAACCTGTATTTGAGCGTATTTCCAGGATAATACTTTTTCTGTCAAGGAATTTTTAATGCATAAATAGTTTTCCATATAATGAATTTTGCCACTCTTGTATTGTTTGGGTGTTTAGATTGTTCCTAGTACTTCACCACTCTAAGGAATTTGATAATGTATATATCCTTGTAAGTAAACCTTTGCCTACTTTCTTAATTATATCCTAAGGATACAGTCCTAAAAGTAGAATTGCCAAGTCAAAATTTATCCTCTTGTTTAAGCCTCTGATACATATTGCCTAAATAACAGAACATTTATGTCATTTTACATCCTATCAACATGTCCTTTCATTAGACAATGTTCTTCAACAGTGGGGCACTTAACATTTTCTAATATAGAACGTAAAGCACATTTAACTACAAATTTTCAGAGCAACTCAGAAATCACATAGAACAACTCTCTAGTTGTAATTCTCTAGGAATAGGATGTTTTGATGAATGTTTTGTATCTTTTTCACGTGCACCATGTGCTAAAGAAAATAGAAAATTCAATACTTGCACTGCACCACCTGTCTGTATTTCCCTGCGCCCATGATAACTACATTTACAGAACCATGCTTTGGCTTATTTTCTTATATAGATGGCTGATATGAAAACATGTAACATTTGAACAACCTCCTTATAATATATTTTTTTTTAATTTTTTTTTCAACGTTTATGTATTTTTGGGACAGAGAGAGACATAGCATGAACGGGGGAGGGGCAGAGAGAGAGGGAGACACAGAATCGGAAACAGGCTCCAGGCTCTGAGCTGTCAGCACAGAGCCGGACGCGGGGCTCGAACTCCCGGACCACGAGATCGTGACCTGGCTGAAGTCGGACGCTTAAGCGACTGCGCCACCCAGGCGCCCCTGCTTATAATATTTTTAAAGCAGTTCAGTGGCCTCTTACAAAATCTCCTAGGAGTATTTCTCTTAGCACTAAGGATCTGAATAAAAGTTTGTTTTTCCCAATAAACTAGTGTACTTCTGTCTATCGGTGAGAGCTATGTGGTGTACTTCCTTTTTTGTCCTGGTTTTTAGGATGATCAGAACTAAGTTCTATGCAATTACTATAGCATTATTCACTTTAAGCAAGATTTTTTAAAATATAAATTTTCTTTTGTCCTTTTTTATTTCTCTCTCTCTTTTTTTTGTGGAATGTTCAGCTCTTACTATAATTAATCTACCTTTAATACTTTTTAGAGAGTGGAGAGAGAAGGTCAAATTATAAACCAGTTGATAAAAATTCTATCTTGGGGTGCCTGGGTGGCTCAGTGAGTTGAGTGTCTGACTCTTGATTTTGGCTCAGGTCATGATCCGGGGGTTGAGGGAAAGAGTGCTGTGTGGGACTTTACACTGGGCATGGAGCCTGCCTTATGATTCTCTCTCTCTCTCCCTCTGCTCCTTCCCCCTGCCTCTTAAAAAAAGTTATATCTTTAATTAGTAATATAGATGATTTTGGGGTTGGGCTAAATATGTATTAATTTTTATGTGTGACTTAGAAACAGTTTAAAAATCAGAGTGTGAGTTATTTTTCTATTCACCTTTCTGTGCCTGGCAAAAGAAACTAGGACTGTGGGAGTAATCAAAGGCTTTATTTTAAGTTTAATCTGATTTTGTTTTTATAAACTGTATTTAATAAAACATCTAATGGGTTCCTTTATAACACAGAACTAGCTATAGAAGAGAGGTTTGCATGTTTTAACGTTTTATATTTACACAGATGACAGATCTAGCAACTGTAGGTTGACATCCTGAAATAGTTTATGTTTCTGGTTCTGTATTTTTTAAACATTGTCATGTTTGGTATCTTAGCTTTCTGTTATTATGTGTTAGCTTGCAAATATGACATGGGAGACTGGTTAGGTTTCCAAATGTCATGGGAAAATAGGATTTACATCTCATAGTTACGTGTACATTTATTTGTCTACTGAGTTAATTCTGTGTCCCTTCCACAAATGTTCTATGAACCATGTAAAATCAATTCTGATTGTAGCTAGTTAAACAGCAATTTCCTCCTCAAAAATGCTGTTTCGAGAGATGAGACAACTGGAATAAGTTACCCATGACTTTAGCCATGAGTCATTTCAAAGAACTCAAGGTTGATTCAGTTACTAATGCATTCGTTCAGTGTATATTTGTTTACCTTTTATGTATTAGGTACTATTACTGGGATAAAATGGTGAACTGGACAGCAGTAGACAGGCAAGGTTCTTGATCTTATAAAACTTACATTCTAGGGGTGCCTGGGTGGCTCAGTCAGTTAAGTGTCTGACTCTTGATTTAGGCTCAGGTTATGATCTCATGGTTCGGGATCTCAAGCCCTGTATTGGACTCTGTGCTGACAGTGTGGAGGCTTCTTGGGATTCTCTCTCTCCCCCCTTTTTTTGCCTGTCCCCCAATCTCTCTCTCTCTCTCAAAATAAATAAATAGACTTAACAAAATAAAAAATAAATAAAACTTACATTCCAGAAGGAGGAGCCAGAAAATAAAATAAAAATAAATATGTAAATAAATAAGAAAATTTTAGTTAGTTGTAAGTACTATTCAGAGAATTAAGTAGGGATATAGTAATAAGCCTCTACTTTAGAAACATTGGTCATAGAAGGACTTCTGAGGAGGCTAAATTTTAGCTGAGATCAGAATCAGAATAGTTCCTTTCTGTAAAGATGAGTGGAAAACAATTCTAAGTAGAGAGTATAGGTAGTGCAAAGGCTCTAAGGTAGGACTTGGTGTGCTTCCACAAAAGAATGAAGGCTAACAGGGCAGATACTAAAGATGCCCTGATTTTTTTTTTTTTTTTTTACTCTAACAGAGACTCTCTATCTTTTGGTACCTAAAGATCAAAATGAGAGGCACCTGGGTGGCTCAGTTGGTTAAGTGTCTGACTCTTGATGATCTCAGCTCAGGTCTTGATCTCATGGTCTTGAGATCAAGCCCCACATTGGGCTCTGCACTGGGTGTGAAGCTTATGTTAAAAAAAAAAAAATCAAAATGAAAGGCAGCCTTTCCCATTTCTAATGGCTGTTCTGCGTTTTTCTGATTCTGAGATAGGAGTGCACAGTGCTATTACTAATAACAGTAGAGACTCATATAGTGCTTCCTACAGGCAGGTACTATTGTAAGTTCTTTACATGTGTTAACCTATGAGATTATGAGATACATATTTTTATGTTTATGTTTTTGTAGATGAGGAAACCAAAACACAGATAAGTTACTTAACATGGGATCAAAGAGGTAGTACATGGCAGAACAGAGATTTGTTTCCATTAGTCAGAATCGAGAATTTGTGTGTTTAACCATTAAACCATACTGCTTCTTGATAACAATAATGAGGAAGATAGTGGCATACACCTTTATTTTTGCTATCAAAGCATCGTAGATTAAACAAATCGATGTTATCCTCATGTTACATCTTATGAAAAGAATAAGGAATTGGTATTTAAAATATAAGATACTGGTTACAAGGACATGGGTTTATTTTGCATCACTGGGCAAAGTAAACTCATTTGCCATACCTTCTGGATCTATACCTTTTGGATCTCCACTTATACCATCATCCATTCATCCATTCTTTTACCCACCAATAATTACTGTTTGCCTACCATATATACCAGGAACTTTTTTAGGTACTACCAATACAGAAATGGACAAGTTAGTCTCTGCTTTTATGGAGTTTACTTTTTCCAAAAGTGTGACAAAAATTCTGTATTAGTAAAGCGAATCTTTAAAACTAACTCAGTTAACAGAATCAAATATCTTCACATACAGTTAATTTGGTCTTTACAGATTACGTACATATTCGCAAGGGAATAAATGACTTGAGTCAAGGCATTTGCACAGCTGGAAATCAAGTTTAAGATTAGATTGCCATGAACCCAAGTGATCTGGCTCCAGCCTAAACACTGAATGAATCCACTTACTTGGAGCAGACCAAGGTTTGCAAGAGAGGCAGCATCTGTCCCATAGAATGGTAGCTGATGTGTTTGTAAATGACCAGTGCTTTCAACTCTGTAAAGTTCAGTTGAACTTGAGAAGACATAGCCAGTATCTCCTGATTCTTAGTAAATTCTGATCTTTTCCAGTTTACCTTCTACTAAATTAGGCCATAGAACCTGGAAATCAGCCATGTTACATAAACACTCTAGAAGCATTACGCTGTGAGTAGGAGACAGGGGTAATGAGCCATATCTAAAACTGTTTTTATTGGAATCCATAAGAGAAGGAGAGAGTAGAGTTTTAAAAAAGTATGAGTGAGATGAGTTAGTGGAAAATGAGACTAAGGTGAGAATAAATGTGTGAATATTAGAGATTTTTACAGACTGGAACTTGATTTGAAATGGAAGAATGGAAAAATGCTGAGACCATTTTGGACTTAATGGAAATGGTAAGAAAACTGTGATAATTTTATTACTATATTTGAATTGCCTGGTACTATAAAAAAACATTCTTATAAAACTGCCGGATTTCTGGAATTTTCATGAACTAATTATATAAAACCATAGACCAGGATGTTTCAGGAATACACTTGGGTGAAGTCAGAGCTCACATAATTTATATCTTACTTTAATTTTATCATCACTTGACAAAACTTGTTTAATAAATGCACTTTCTTTATAAATCCGGTGCCACATTTCTCAAAGTGATGTTGAGAAACTCGCATTTCCTTAGGAAATTATTTAGATTCATGTTTCTGTGATTAAATGTGGGAGTGGTAGGTTAAACAAAGGACTTCACTGAATCTTCAAGGTGCTAGGGAACATATAAATCTCCCCTTGTGGGCTATAGTACTGTTTTTGTCTTAGAGCATTCTGATAGATTTGTATCATCGGAAACACAATTTGGGAAATTCCCGTCTAGTTCACTGGTGGTCATGTTCCCATTGGATCAGACCCCATAATCTTTTTCTAAGTCCTTAACTGTTTGTATTCCAAGGACGACTTGATGTCTCTTCATTCTTAATATCATAGCATCACCTGTTTCTTAAACAAGAAACTCCAAGCAGTTATATATTTGATCGCCTTTTATTCTACTTTCCCAGCCAATTGTCAAGTCGTACTTCATTTTTCTTCGCCGAATTTCACAAATATTTCTCACTTTTTAATTTTCTGGAATTACCTCCTCAAGAGGGGGGATATTTTTTTTTTTAAATATTATTTATTTATTTGGAGAGAGAGTGAGAGAGTGCAGGAGCAAGGGAGGGGCAGAGAGAGAGGGAGGAGAGAATCCCAAGCAGGCTCCGTGCTGTCAGGGTGGAGTCAGAGGTGGGGCTGCATGTGGGGGTCCATCTCACCAACTGTGAGATCGTGACTGGAGCGGAAACCAAGGGTCCAACACCTAACTGACCCATTGAGCCCCTCCAGGCGCCCCAGAAGGGGCTTTGATCAACATATGCCTTGGTTGTTTCAGCCCCCTTGACAGGCCTAATTTCTCTCCAAGGAAATTTTTTATTACTGATAAAGATGTCATTCCTTCTTCTTTTGACCATGTTGCCTTTTTGGTTTCCTTGGAGGAAACATCTGTTACCTGATAGTCCTGCTAAGTGTAATTTTTAAAAAGTCATGTGCATGTGCATGATTCTCATACAAGTAAAATGAGTAACATGAATCAAAGACTTTATTCAATTTATTTATTCTTATTATTTTTTAAAAAATTTAATGTTTATTTATTTTTGAGAGACAGAGTACGAGCAGAGGAGGGACAAGAGATACAGGCTCCAGGCTGTGAGCTGTCAGCACAGAGCCTGACGTGGGGCTTGAACCCACGAACTGTGAGATCATGACCTTAGCCAAACCTGGTGCTAAACTGACTGAGCCACCCAGGCACCCCAACTTTGTTCAACTTCTTAATTAAAGGAGAAGCTAGTAAGATGTTAAAATTGGTTCAAAGTTTTATAGTCAGAGATTATATTTTCTACTAGATAAAATTAATCTGCATTACTATAAATATGAGTAATTTGCATTGTGACTAACTGGAATCATTTGCATTGCTACAAGTTTTCTATTACTTAACCTCTACCCCTGTAGCGTTGTAGAATAGCCTCGCCGACAGAAAGTCAATCATGGGTGCAAGCTCCCTTACAATCAGGTAATACCCAGAGTGTCCATTAGACAATGCCCAGTCTCCAACCAGGGCACTCCCAGTAATCTTTTTGCCTATTTTTAAGTACTGGGTAATTTTTTCTCAGCAGTCAGTAATTCTCCACTGACAGTATTTATTTAATCAGTGTTTGTGTTACTTTGTTTCTACAGTGGTGCCACGGCCTGGGTTGAGTAACTTCTAGAGAAGGATTTATGTGGGTTTAGCTTGCCAGGTGAAGGCCTTGCATAGTTCCACTGGAGACAGGAATTTTAAAGCTTTCTGTGAGAACATGAGAGAAAAACTTTTCCTAATTAAAGAAAACTAAAAATAAATTCCCACATAGACGTAACTAGCCAGTGGATTTTAACCTCCTAAATGTGCTCCACTTCCCATTCTCCAGCCTTCCAAATACTGAGCTAAGTATACAGTCCCCTCATAATCACTGCACACTGCAGATGTGAGATGGCCGTGGAAGTGTGCCTTCTTGAACGAGGCTGTGGTCTCGCATGATTCCTCTGTGAGTAAGGATAGCTGATGCTTGCAGAGATGAAACCCACGTATTTGGGCTCTTCCATTACCAAAGTGGGTAGAAGTGACAGCATAGTTCAGTTATAGTGGGATTATTGATTTGAATCAAACAAACAAAGAAATCCTATCAATGTTAGTGAAATCCTATCAATCCTTAGTGAAATCCTATCAATCTCTTAGTGAAAGAGATCAGGTCCTTTCAGTAAGCAGATACCTCTGGGAGGCTGGATTGTTTATGCATAAATCAGTCTTTTAACCAGTGCCTCTTAAACTGTCTGCAATGAATAACCGCACATATAATACCCAATGTTATGGACCAAGATAATAAAAATGAATTTCTTGAAAAACAAAACAAAAACCCCCCACAAAGGCCAAAACATAAGTAAGTTCCAATTTTTTAATTAGTAGATTAAACAGATAAAAACTACATTTTGGTAAATATAATTAGCATAATATAAGAAGAAAAAAACTCTAATTAGAAAAAATGTTTATTGAATATGTTCATGGGAATAGATGATAATCACTAATTACTATTTAAATTCCACATTCATAAGTAAACTAAAAGTTGAATCAAATAGTCATTCCCACATATAAAATGCTTATATGCATACTTTGAATGAGCATAGTGCATATCAGTATTAAAAGTGTCGATATGAGGGGCCCCTGGGTGACTCAGTTGGTTAAGCATCCGACTCTTAATTTTGGCTCAGGTCACGATCTCATGGTTTGTGAGGTTGAGCTCTGGGCCGGGCTCTGTGCAGACAGTGTGGAGCCTACTTGGGATTCTCTCTCATCTTCTCTCATGCTCTCTCGCACCCTTTCTTTCTCTGTTCCTACCCCACTTGCTCTCACTCTCTCTCTAAATAAATAAATAAACTTAAAAAAAAAGTTTCTATCTTATTTTTCCTTCCCTTTCCCTATGTTCATCTGTTGAATTTCTCAAATTCCACATGAGTGAAGTCATATGATATCTTTCTCTTACTGACTTATTTCACTTAGCATAATATGCTCCAGTTCCACTCACATTGTTGCAGATGGCAAGATTTCATTCATCGCTGAGTAGTATTCCATTATATATGTACCACATCTTCTTTATCTATTGATGGACATTTGGGCTCTTTTCATAATTTGACTATTGGTGATAGCACACTGTAAACATTGTGGTGCATGTGTTCCTTCAAACCAGCACTCCTGTATCCTTTGGGTAAATCCCTAGTAGTGAAATTGCTGGGTTGTAGGGTAGCTCTCTTTTTAACTTTTTGAGGAACCTCCATACTGTTTTCCAGAGTGACTGTCCAGTTTGCATTCCCACCAGCAGTGCAAGAGGGTTCCCCTTTCTCCACATCCTCACCAACATCTGTTGTTTGCTGACTTGTTAATTTTAGCCACTCTGACCAGTATAAGGTGGTAGCTCAATGTGCTTTTGATTTGTATTTCTCCGATGATGAGTGATGAGCATTTTTCATGTGTGTGTTAGTCATCTGGATGTCTACTTTGGAAAAGTGTCTATTCATGTCTTTTCCCATTTCTTCACTGGGTTATTTGTTTTTTGGGGGTTGAGTTTGGAAAGTTCTTTATAGATTTGGGATACTAACCCTTTATCTGATATGTCATTTGCAAATATTTTCTCCCATTCCATCAGTTGCCTTTTAGATTTGTTGGTTGTTTCCTTTGCTGAGCAGAAGTTTTTTGTCTTGATGAAGTCCCAAGAGCACTGTGTGTCATATGTATGACATAGTTACTGGGTTCTACTCCTGAAGTCAGGACTACACTGTATGTTAACTAACTTGAAAATAAATGAATAAAAGAAAATATATAAAGCACATGAAAAAGAAGTTTCAATTTGACAAACGAGTTTGCCTTTTGTGTGTTACTTTATCTAAAGTAGGGTGGATTGATAACTTGTGTTACACATAAGGGATAATAGACATCTAAAATGTTTTTATGTTTTGTTTTAATAGCACCATAGTGGAGAAAACAGTCTTATGGAGGTATATTACAAGAGTGGTAGAAAAGATTTTAGAGGAATTTCACATGCTTGGGATATTCATTTTTGGGTAACATTTTATGATGATGTAATTTAGAGATTACAAAATAATTGCAAAAATAACATAAGGAAGTCTTGTACATCCTTTACCACTTATGCTCTATCAAAGACACTATTTAAATTTGAAATAACCTAGTGCCATTATTGAAATCAGGAAATTAACATTATATAACACTATTATCTAATCCACAGTTCATGTCTGAATTTTGTCAGGTTTCCCTTTGAATATTCAAAGTGTGTGTGTGTGTGTGTGTGTGTGTGTGTGCGCGCGCGCACATGCACACACGTGTGCATCTATGTGTGTGTGTATTTTACCCCTCACAGTCCAGAGTCATGCATTTAGCTGACATATCTCTTTAGTCTCCTTTAACATTTTATTTTTTTTTTTATTTTTGAGACAGAGAGAGACAGAGCATGAACAGGGGAGGGGAAGAGAGAGAGGGAGACACAGAATCGGAAGCAGGCTCCAGGCTCCGAGCCATCTGCCCAGAGTCCAACGCGGGGCTCGAACTCACGGACCGCGAGATCGTGACCTGGCTGAAGTCGGACGCTTAACCGACTGTGCCACCCAGGCGCCCCTTTTTAGTCTCCTTTAATCTAGAACAGTTCCTCAGGTTTGCTTTGCCTTTTTTGAAGAACACAGGCTAGTTAATTTTAGAGTATCCTCTTTCTTATTGAGTTTTTGTTAGTTTTAGCATTCATTAATGCTTTTCTAGCTTTCTTGTTTCTTCTGTCTTTATTAGCGGGCATTCTAATATAAGGAAGATGTTTCCCTTCTCCTCTATTTGTTTATTAATTCACTTATTTATATTAAAATGTACTCATGCATTTGTATCTTTCAATGGGTTATGTAATCCATTACTAATATGATTTATTCTGATCCTTGAGGTGTCCCAGATTTTGTGAGGGGCTCTCATGTCTTTCTGACATGTTTCCATTATTTTTTTGAGCAATTTCTTACTTTCTGGAGCAACAAGATACTCTAGGCTTATCCCTGTCCCAGAGCCAGAGTCAGTCTTTTCTCCAAGGAGGTCTGTTTTTATAAATTAAGATTTAGGAGTTAAGTGTGCTAATTGCTTCTGGCATGTAATTGCTTCTGGGCCCTTTCAGGAAGCCAGACTAGAATGGGCACACATATTCCTGTAGACATACCTTCCTGTATTTATTTCTATACATATTAAGATTAATGTGTTCAGGCTGATGTCCCCAATTCCTATCCAATGCCAAGGCCTAGTGTTCCCTCCTTTCCATACTTGTAATTCTCCTTTCTATCTTCTAGCTGTCTGTTGTCATTGATTGCTAATTTAATTTCCTTGCTGACAGGGAACATACTGTGAAAGCTTTCAAACTTTTGAAATTTATTGAGACATTCATACAACCCAGTATAATGTCTGTTTTAGGGAATAGTCCATGTGCACTTGAATATAATATGTATGATGTGGTGTTGAGTGTACTGTTTATAAATATTGATGAGGTCCAGTTGGTCAATAATGTTGTTCAGCTACTCCATATCTTTACTATTTTTTTGTGTAGGTAGTTTTAAAGGTGTTCCATTAATTTTTCATAGAAGGGTATTTAAATGTGCAACCATGATTATAGATTTGTCCTTTTTCTTTAGTTCTGTCAGTTTTCCTTTATGTATTTTGAAACTCTGGTAAACATTTTTTACTGTTATACTTTCCTGATAAATTGGCCCTTTTTCATTTTGAAGTATCTCTGTCTTTTTTTTTAAAATTTTAATGTTTATTTATTTTTGAGAGAGAGAGAGAGAGAGAGAGAGAGAGAGAGAGAGGCAGAGAGAGAGGGAGACACAGAATCTGAAGCAGGCTCCAGTCTCTGAGCTGTCAGCACAAAGCCCAATGTGGGACTTGAACCCACAAACCATGAGATCATTACATGAGCTGAAGTCAGACGCCCAACCAACTGAGCCACCCAGGCACCCCTGAAGTGTCTTTGTCTTTTAGTAGGAATGTTCAGTCTATTTACAGTTAATGTAAATATTGGTTGAATTTACATCTATGCGTTAGCTATTCATTTTCTATTTGTCCCCTCTGGTTTTTATTTTTCTGATATTTTTTTCTAGCTTTCTTTTGGGTTCATTGAATATTTGTCAGTGTTCTATTTTCAGTATTCAGTATTCTTTATTGCCTTTTAATCTAACCTTTGTATTTTTAAAAAAAGTTTATTTATTTTGAGAGAGAGAGCCAGAGTGCAAGGAAGTGGGGGAAGAGCAGAGAGAGAGAGAGAGAGAGAGAGAGAGAGAGAGAATCCCGAGCAGGTTCAGCGCTGTCAGCACAGAGCCTGATGTGGGACTAGAACTTGTGACCTGAGTTGAGCTCATGACCTGAGATGAAACCAAAAAACTGGACACTTAACTGACTAAGCCACCCAGGCGCCCCAACCTCTATATTTTTAAATTGATTTCTTTAGAAATTACAATGTACGTTCTCATTTTACCATTGTCTACCTTGATTTAATATTATGCCACTTTATGAAATGAGAATTTTGTGACCATATAGTTTCGTTTCTCCACCATCGTTCTTTTAGCTATTGTAATCATTAATATTACATCTACATACATTATAAACCACATGATATGACAGCAAATATATGAAATATTATACATCCAAGGCTATTTGTTGCAGCATTGTTTATAATGGTAAACCAAGGAAAACAACCTAAGTCTCCGTCAGTAAAAAGCTGGTTAAATAAACTGTGCCACATCACAAAATGGGATTCTTTGTGGCCTTACATGAAAATGAGGAGGTTCTTTGCGTACAAATATGGCATGATCTGTAGTTCAAGGAAAAAGAAAGGTGTAGATTAATGCATGTAGTATGGTACCTTTCATATATAAAAGTGGAAAAATATAAGTAGGTATTTGTATTTGTGTAAAGAAATACTGGGAGGATACGCAAATCTGCTGAAGTGTGCTATCCATAAATAAAATTTTGGAAATGAGGAAATGAGGAAGAAAATGAGGAAACAGGAAGCCATGGGAGTCCTAATTATTTTGGTTTGACTTTTTGAAAACATTTGAATCTGTTAACTATAAAATTAATTTTAAAGCAAAATGAAAATATTTATGTTCTGTGGTTAGCTGTAAAAGAAATACATCATTTATTTAGAAGTTCTGCTCATTCAGTGTTGAATCAAAAGATGATGACTCCAGGGGAAGGTGGCCCTGTGCTGCTGAAGGTATGTGCCACACAGCTTTCCCCTTTCTTTTCACTTGATCATATCCACCACCTTTTATCTTTGATTTTAAATGACCATCTTGTGTATCCTGGCCTTTTATTCTCTCAGAAGAATATTTATTCAGGAAATAAATGCTACCAACTATTGATGAAGGATGTATATTTACTTTGGGCTATTAATTTTTGTCAATTGCTAGATCTTTTATTCTCTTAACTTTTTTTTTAAAGTTTATTAATTTTGAGGGACAGAGAGTGCAAACTGGGGAGGGCAGAGAAAGAGGGAGACAGAGAATCCCAAGCAGGCTCTGTGCTGTCAGCATGAAGCCCCACATGGGGCTCTATCCCACAAAACATGAGATCATGACCTGACCCCAAATCAAGAGACAGGTGCTCAACTGACTGAGCCACCCAGGTGCCCCTGTTCCCTAAATTCTTAAATGTGTTTTGAGTAAATTGTTCTCCCAAATGTTATCAAAAGTGTATATAAGTACTGAGAAACAAGTCTTATGAATATTTTCTGAATGGATTGTTGAGAAGACTGCTGGTTTGTGTGTATAGACTACACCCATCTCAGCCCTGCATGAGGCATTGTGAGTCCAGGAGATAATGGGTTCTCAGTAAGAGAAACATACAAGACGAGCAAAGAAGGCTAAGCATGACCATGAAAGAAAAGATCTGGGCCACTAGTTAGAAACATGAAATAGGGGGAAAAGATATTCACATTGTTGATAAACTACTAAGGAATCTTGATCGTAAGTTTGTGAAACCTATGCAAAGAGAAAACACAAAATACAGTACAGTACTTGGGCAGCCTGGGTGTCTCTGGGTTGAGTGCCTGACACTTGATTTTGGATCAGGTTGTGATCTCACAGTTCATGGGATCATCTCCCCTTTCCTCCTCCCCCCAACCCCATCAGGCTGTGTGCTGACGGTGTGGAGCCTGCTTGGGATTCTCTCTTTCCCTGTCTCCTGACCCTGCCCCCTGCACGTGCACTCTCTCTCTCTAAAAATAAATAAATCAAACTAAAAAAAAAAAAAATTACTGAAACCACTTCCCTAAGAAGAAAAGCAGACAATTAAAAATGTAAATTCTTTCCATGGGCACCTGGATGGCTCAATTGCTTGAGCATCTGACTGGCTCAGGTCATGATCTTGCTTGTGGGTTTGAGCCCTGTGTCAGGGTCTGTGCTGACGGCTCAGAGCCTGGGGCCTGCTATGGATTCTGTGTCTCCCTCTCTCTCTGCCCCTCCCCTGCTCATGCTCTGTCTCTCTCTCTCTCAAAATAAATAAACATTAAAAAAAATTTTTTTGGGCGCCTGGGTGGCGCAGTCGGTTAAGCGTCCGTCTTCAGCCAGGTCACGATCTCGCGGTCCGGGAGTTCGAGCCCCGCGTCGGGCTCTGGGCTGATGGCTCGGAGCCTGGAGCCTGTTTCCGATTCTGTGTCTCCCTCTCTCTCTGCCCCTCCCCTGTTCATGCTCTGTCTCTCTCTGTCCCAAAAATAAATAAACGTTGAAAAAAAAATAAAAAAAAAATAAAAAAAAATTTTTTTAATGTAAATTCCTTCCAAAATGATGGACACATTTTGTGTAATATCCCTCGAAATTCCAAAGGTGTTCTTGTGGAACTTGGCAAATGATACAATTCATCTGATAGAATAAGAATTAAAAATTTTTAAAAATCCCTAAGACTTTTAAAAAGTCCTAAAACATGGGATGGATTGATTGTTAGTGAGGCACAGGGATGATTAGATAAGAATAAAGTGGACATAGCAGCAGGTGAATTGTGGAACCCACATTATGCATATAGGATCTTTTATGTACAATTTTTTCAACTGTTTTTCTTGTTTGAAAATTTTCCACGTAAGATGGGAAAATCTATGCCACAGCTCCCTACTTTTATCACATTGAGTCTAAATGCCTCTGCCTGGCTGTTAAAACTCAGAGTTAAAAAGTTGTGCTATACCTGTCCAACTTTATTTCCACTGCTCCCTATCAAGCCCTGTGCTGTAACCAAGCTAATTTCCTCACTCTCCCTCACTTGTGCTATGCTCATTTCCTCTTCCACACTTTTGCTCCTGCTCTTTCTCCTGCCTAAGATGCCCTGATATCCCCTTTCCACTCATCCTAATCTTGCAGTCCTCCATTTAGGCCCTGCTGAATGCAGCCCTCACTCTGGTCCATATATGTGGATCTATTGCCATCCTTATGATTTAACGTAAACTCTGTGGTGCCTTACATTGTTTATTATCAGTCTAGTCATACATAATTGTGAATCTTAATGCTTCTTTGTGTTACTCAGTGTCTGGTATAGTACTGAGTAGTAGATGATCAGCCAGTAATTGCTAGATGGCTAATGGATGAGCAGTAACCATAGTCACAAATTCAGTCCTTGAATGATTACTGTCCTTTGTTTTTTCAGGGGCACACTGCCTGCCATGGTTATGGCATCTGGCCCATTGGAGATTTTCAGTAATTTCTGGATAAATAAAAATTTTTTTTAGGTTTCTGCCCTTTCTCTTTTTGAATGCCTGTTTTTCTATACATTATGTCTACTGAATAGGCTAGAATTCCAGTTGCCATATATTATACAAGCATAAACAAACAAATATGTAAGCAAATAAGTAAATAAGCATCCACAGATTCGCTGGGAGATTAGTGAAATTTCAAAGTTGGAAGTACTTTTTCCACTTGTGTCTAGAAGGGATGCTTGCCTGGGGCTACTGTAAAAGAATTGCAGATTATATATTAGTTTCCTATTATTTATGTAACAAATTATCACGAATTTAGTGACTTAAAACAGCACAAACTGGGGCGCCTGGGTGGCGCAGTCGGTTAAGCATCCGACTTCAGCCAGGTCACGATCTCGCGGTCGGTGAGTTCGAGCCCCGCGTCAGGCTCTGGGCTGATGGCTCAGAGCCTGGAGCCTGTTTCCGATTCTGTGTCTCCTTCTCTCTCTGCCCCTCCCCCATTCATGCTCTGTCTCTCTCTGTCCCAAAAATAAATAAACGTTGAAAAAAAAATTAAAAGAAAAACCAGCACAAACTTATTATCTTCTACTTTCTGGAGGTCAGACATCCACAATGAGTCTTCCAGGCCTAAAATCGAAGTGTTGGTGGAGCTGTGTTCATTCTGGAGACCCTAAGTGGACCCAGGTCTGGCACATTTGAGAATAGCAGGGAAGCCGGTGCGGCTGGACAGAGCTAGGAGAGTTACAGAAGATGAGCTCAGAGAAGTAAGAACTGGGGCAGATTTTATAGAACTTTCTGGGCTCCAAAAGGACTAGACCTTTGACTGTGTGAGGTGGGGAGCCACTGGAGGCTTTTGAGCAGAACACTGTTTTCAGAAGGATCCTTCTGACTGTTGTGTTATGAGTAGATTTTTAGGGTAGGGTAAGAATGGAATCCGGGAGACCAGGAAGGAGGCTACTGCAGTCATCCAGGTGAGAGATGATGGTGATTTGGGCCAAGGTGGTGACAGAATGGGGTGATGGATATATTTTGAAGACTGAGTCGACAGGGTTTCCTGATGGAGAAGACATTAAATGTACAGAGAGAGAGAAAGAGAGAGAGAGAGAATCTAAAAGGAACAACAATTGAATCCCCTTTGAACTACTCTTGGAGCACGGAAAGGGTGTGCAGCATGAAAAACTTATACCGAACTGTTGTCAGTGACATGAAATACAAGAGCCTAAATGGCTGTGAAAGGAATCTTCCCATTTTGCTGTGTGCTGCTGAGTATTTGAATCTTTTACAACAACAATATAGTCTTATGTTACTTGCATGATATAAAAAAAAAAAAAGTTACAGATGAGACTGACAACTTTTGTCAAGGACACTTCTCCCTTCATTTGGGCAACATGTATGCAATTTTAACATGAGTTTTATCAGAGATGTAGGTTAATTGAGACAAATAGTTAGCACCTACAATTGGCAAGAACACTGCAAAGTGCCATGGAATCATCTGATAAACAGAATTATAAAGAAAAATGCAATCAAGAGTGAACAATTAAATTCGTTATTGACTCAGGAGATTGAGGTTGAGATACAGTTGAGGTTAACAGATGTATAATTATAGATCATGGTGCATTTTTTAGAAGGGAGAAAAGTTTACTGATTGAAAGAAATAGTGATCAAACCATATTGTTAGAATGCTTAAGGAGAGAGAGGTACAGCCTGCCTTTTTTTTTTCCCTACAGAAGTCCCATAATCCTGTACCATTTGATGAATTCAATATAGATTTCAACATCTTCCACACTGATATGGAAGTACACCAGTTAGACTTCATGTGGCTCTATAGATTCTTTTCCCTAGATTAGCAAGCCTTTCCCTGTACACAGAGGCTTTTCTTATATTCAGTGCATGTTTTCAAACATTACAGATGCAAAAATAAACTGACTGCTTCTTTTTGAATTTAAAGTTCAGCTAAGTCTATGAGTACATTCACACAAAAAATCCCCTGGGGTGGTTCAGAGGGCTAAGTGGTATAGTTATAGGACAGTGCTCCATAATCTCTAAAGCACACGACAATATAAGCAATTACTGTTTTGATTTCATTTATCTAGCTTTAAAGAGATTTGAGATATTCTAGACACATGGATTTCTAGATAGGTGTAATGTGCCCATTTAGACACCATTTTAAAAATGAATTATTTTGTTTTTGTTTTTTATTTTAGGGAGAGAGTGTGTAAGTGGGGGGAAAGGGGCAGAGGGGGAGAGAGAGAGAGAGAGAGAGGGAGGGAGGGAGAGAGGGAGAGAATCTCAAGCAGATTCCACGCTCAGCACAGAGCCTGATGTGGGGCTTGGTCCCATGACTCTGGGATCATGACCTGAGCCAAAATCAAGAGCCGGACACTCAACCGACTGAGCCACCCAGGCGCCCCCAAAATAAATAACGAATTGGAGTATTCCTGAGCCCCTTTCAAGTGTTCCTTGATCTCTTGGTTCCCTCTTCATCATTCTGGATGATGAGAGTTTTTATTGTCCTAGACCCAGGCCAGAAATGAGATTTGTCTCTCTCCATCACATGCAGGTACAAGTCTTGATCTCCTTTACTCTCTTGATGCTGTGGCTGTTTTAAGTCAGGGCAGGCTCTTGGCTCTAGTTTCATAGGGCCACAGCCCTTTATCCAAAATCCTTGGGACCAGACAGATGTGTCTGTGAATTCAGATTATCCTGATTTTAGACAAGGAATCTGGAACTTGAAGCACACATTCCATAACATCACCAGCAGGAGCTAGAATAGCAACGAGGAATTGGATCCTTTAATATTTCTGCAGCAAAACATAAAGTCACACAAAGGGGAATGACTAAACATTATGCAAGATTTATCATATCAGCTCAGGGCTGGTTTTGTCATAAATGACTAGATCAGGTCAGGTTTTGCTACCGCATCAGTCATTAGGAATTCTTTTTTAGTTTTCAGAGCTTTTTGGCTTTGGAATTGAGGGTAATGGATTTGGGACTTACAGTTAAAAAACTCAGTGCCTGTTGTATAATAGTTCCAGGAAAGCTTGATGCTATAGTCCTCCCATCTCTAATTTATTCTTTATACTAGCACATTTCAACATTTTGGGCTTCTCCACCCTTGCTACTATTGCTTTACATAAAGCTCAGGCTTATACCGTTGAAGCCGTCGGCACCCTTAACCTTCAAGTGTGGGCTGCCTACTGGCACCCGAAAGATCAGAGGTACAAATCTATGTGTTGTTTTTCCACCAATTCTGTCAGTGGCTCCCCTCTGCCCACAGGAGAGAGTCCTAACATGACAAGTTTGCAATTCAGGGTTGGCTTTGACCGACCCCCTACCTGTACAGTTGTACCTCCTCTGCTGTTTCTCTCTTCCTCCTTCACTCTCAAGGTTAGACCTAACAGTTCTCACTGTCCTCACTTTTCCAGCTTCGGAGCTCATCTGTTATTTAAATGCCCTTCCCTTAGGTCAGCTTTGTGAATTCATACATGTTCATGGTGCAATTCAAACATCTCCTCATCAGGGAAGGCTTTTCAGCTCTGCCGAGGTAGAGTTGATTGTTCTCTTTTTGTCACCAGTGTGCTTAGAATATGTATAAATATATGCCAGCAGAGTATCGATGGCATTGTTGCAGATTTTATCTACCTGTCTGTATCTCCACCTGGGCTGCGGGCATCCCGAGGGCAGAGGCCATGACTCCATCATCTCTGTATTCCCAGCATCCAGCTCAGGACCTGGTACATTTTAATTTTTTTTTTTTAACGTTTGTTTATTTTTGAGACAGAGAGAGACAGAGCATGAACAGGGGAGGAGCAGAGAGAGAGGGAGACACAGAATCTGAAACAGGCTCCAGGCTCTGAGCTGTCAGCACAGAGCCCGACGCGGGGCTCGAACTCACGGACCGTGAGATCATGACCCGAGCCGAAGTCGGACGCTTAACCGACCAAGCCACCCAGGCGCCCCAGGACCTGGTACATTTTAAAAAAACATGATTTGAAGGAATGAATAACTGGGGTGCAGTCATACCTTCAGTTCAGCGTTCTGAAAAGTGATTCAAGGGCTTACTCTTACAAAAATACCCAAGGTCTCTTAAAAAACTTCAGGTTTCTGGGCCCAACCCTAGATGGCCCCAAAGAGAATTCCAAAGGGAGACTCTGAACTCTGCACTTTAAACAAACTCATGGGGTGTTTTGAAAGCTAAAAGCTGTTATTTTGGGGGTCTTTGAAGCACGTGGGAATTGTAGCAGAAAGAAACTGTGTTCAGGTGATTGTCTTCTCCTACCCGCTTTATAGTTTTTCTGCCTACCACTCAGCCATGGCTGTTCTTTAGATCCCCTTTCCTTCCTATTTCCCAGTCTCCAATTCCTAATCTGTTTTATAACCAGCAACCGGACAATAGTAATCAAGAGCACCTCATCTTCTGATCCTTGCCACAATCCCAAGGTACAAGGAACCGCAAGTTTATGAAGGTGTGAGGGACATAATATTGCTTATTACATAGATTGACTCTGCTTCGGGGTTTGAGGGCATTTTCTGTGGAATAAAGAACAGACTTACGTCGATGGCCTTGATGGAGGTTACTTTGGCCCCTCAAGTCCTTTTCACTCATTTCTCTCTGTAACTCTGTTCTGGAGATCTGAGGTGGCTGGACAGCTAATGCCAAGAAAATGTCAGCCAGTGGTACAAGAATTCCTTTATTAGAACAGGATTTTTCTGCCCAGAGATGGCTTCACTAGAATGGAATGAGGCCTTCTCGTGGACAGTCAGGACTGATAGTCTTCACAGACTCATCATCAACGGACAAACAGACTTCTCATCAAAGGGCAGAGTTGAAAAAGGAAATGGGGCTTTCCTTCCTTCTTCCTTCTTATTGCTACTCTATATAATGACCCCCAAGAGCAACAAAACAAAACAACAAAAAATTACTTAGTTTTCTAAATAAAAACAAATCTGGGCCTGAGCTCCCCTCCCTCCTCTCCCTCCCCTCTCCCTGCCCCCCAGGTTTGGAGAACAGTCCAGTTTGGTCACTGTTGCCAGGGAGTCGATTATTTTACTTTGTAAGAATCCAAAGGTCATCGTCCAGAAACTTGGAGACACTCATGGCTATGGCTGTGCTGAGGAGGGAGGGTGGGAAGCATATACCGCCCAGGCCTTCATCAGGTCTGGAGTGCTTTTTTTTATTATTATTATTATTATTTATTTTTAACATTTATTTATTATTGAGAAATAGAGAGAGACAGAGCATGAGCATGGGAGGGGTGGAGAGAAAGAGGGAGATACAGAATCTGGAGCAGGCTCCAGGCTCTGAGCTATTAGCACAGGGCCCAACACAAGGCTCGAGCTCACAAACCACAAGATCATGACCTGAGCTGAAGTCAGACGCTTAACTGACTGAGCCACCCGGGTGCCCCAGGCCTGGAGTGCTTTTGCAAAGGCATCTGCTTTTCTGTTCTCTGCCATTCACTGGGAGCCAGACAGAAGCGTTCCTGAGTCCCAGGGCCCTGGATGGGGTAGAGGAGAAATCTTTCTCCCTTATAGAAATGCTCAACCTGCACTTTTCCGAAACTCAGGGAACCTGTGGTGCAGACCGTCACCTCCACCTGCAGTTTAAAGCATTAGCTCTGTCTTCTGTGCTTCTGATAGAACACAGTCTTGGTAGGTCTGAAACAGGCCTGTTCACCAACCCCCTTGTGGCAAGGAGCCCACAGAGTTTTAGAGACGGGTGGAAGTAGGCAAATGAAATTATTCCTTTTAAATCCCTACAGGTAAAAAAGCCCCGAACAATCGTGGGTTGTTTTTCTTTTTGTTTGTTTTGTTTTTTTCCTTGCTAACCCACATTATTATATAAACACCAAAGGAAAAGCAGGGTAGGGATAGATTGGTTTGAGAGGCTTGCCAGACCTCAGGTGTAATTTTTGCCTATGACTTGGTAGCTCTAGAGATCCCTTTGCCTTCATTTTGGTCCTCCTTTGTGTGAGAGATAGGCAGGCAGATGCTCTTAATAAGCAGAGTTGTGTCTTTGCTCTCTAGCTGGTGACGTTAATAGTCATCATCTAGAATAGGTCAAATGCTGTCTGAGAATCTACCTTTAGTTCTTACAACACCATGAGGTAGTAGCATCCCCATTTAACAGATTAGTCTCACAGAGGTTAAGTCATTTTCTCATATAGCCCCATTAAATAGTAGAGGCAGAATCTGAAGTAATGTCTATATTAAACTCCTAAACCCATGCCCTTTCTAACATTTTCCCAAGTGTTTTCCCATTAGGTTTAAAACACAACCTCCCCTAATGGCCTTACCATGAACTTTGAATTGGTGCAATTTTCACTAAAATAAAGCCCCCTAGCTCTCTGGTGTAACTTCTTGTTATTGTGAATCCAAGGAATATGGAATAACTCGAACAATGCTTGCTGCATTACAGGGGAAAATATTTTATTAGCTTATTTTTATTAACATCCTGTAGTTAATTCCCTCATTTCTTCTTAGAGTCTTGGTTTGCATATAACTAAACCCATCCTCCTCTCTGCTCATGGGTATAAGCTGGGCATCGTACTGAGGGCTGCAGGCCACTTGTGTCATTCTTTGCCTTTCTTCTCCTAGGTTTGTCTTCATAACATCAGGGTCAGGTGGTTGGAGGACTCTGCTAGCCCAGTCAATAACACAAATGTTTCCAACTCAGCTACTCAATGATTTCCTCCTCTACTGAGGCTTGGCAGATTTATTCTTCTGTGTTGTCTAATTTTCTTTAGATTGTAAGATGGCTATTTTAATCACAGTACACTATGTTACTTGTCGAGGTCATCAAATCACAGTTCCTAGGGAGAGTGCTGGAAAAGCGTCATTGAGTTTGGTTCATCTCCTGTCCATTGTATTTTCTGGGTTTCATATTTAAGCTTCTGTATTTTTTAGCAATGACTGTTTTGCAGATTTCCCCATAAAAGAAAATTGGCTGGCTCGCTTTTTGGTAACATTCTTTAAAATGTGACTGTTCTGTTTTATAGACTAGGTAACAGGTAGGAAATTGGAAATTATTGTATTACAAGGGGAAAAATAGGAGTGCTATTTGAAAGAAATGGCTTTCCTTAACAGAATAGTAAGTCAATAGATTTTTTACCTTTTCATATAAGGTGCTGATTAGACACAGTACTGAACACTTCTTAACCTGTTACATGAAAATTCTTCTTCTGTCCAGGGACCCAATGGAAGTTGGAGGGTACATTCTGCACAGTCCACACAGCTGATTGGATTGGGATGGGCATCTGGCCTTACCATGGTAGTGGACCATAAGAGGGGCTCAGAACAAAATCTCTGCCTAAATAGGGAGAGTATGGACCAACTACCAACTTGATCACCATCTTTTAGAAATCTGAACAGGGTAGTACAGCAAAGGTCAAGTAACTAGTGGCAGGTGTAGAAGATGGAAGTCCATGAAATAGAGAGAGGTTACGGTGGACCATGAGTGAGAGTGTTACGAGTAAGGAGAACCTGGAAAGAAGCCAACTGGTAGGTGCAGGAGGAGTTAAAGAAGCACAGAGAGGAACAGGCTGAGAGGGAGTAGCTGGATCCCATGGATGATCAAACCCTCTAATCAAGGTGGAAGAACTGTTGCCTGCGTAACCTCAGATCTTAGATTTGTTATGAAACTGGGCTTTTCTTTTTGGCTTCTGGGAAGTCTACTTAGCATTTGTGATTCCTCCTTACTCATTTTGTGTGCCTCCTGACAATAAACTCCATGTTCTCTGAAGGAATTTGAGGACATTTTTCAACAAACCAGCATGTCTAACACTCATTTTAAATAGTATTTTTATCATTAGTTCAAATTCATTCTTTTATTCATTAGTGCAAGATATAGAAAGGAAACAGCAGATATGTATTTTTAAGCATAATTCTACTAGCATGAAGGACATAGTGTTTGTTCATTTTAGCCTTCTTTGGCAGGAACTTAACGTGACATACGTTCTCTGGGTATGAAGGTAAGCCAAGAGAAGAGACAGCAATCAATATATGGTGATTGTGTCTTATAAGATCCGGAATGATCCTTTAGGTAAGCATTAATCATGTTAATGATGAACTATACTCACAGGTTAAAATGTTTATTCAGCAATGTCTCCTGTACTCTGCATTATAGATTAGTGAAGTTAGGAGGGGTTGTCCCTCGACAAGGTTAGAGTTCTGTTCACCTTTTTTTTTTTTTTTTTTAAATTTAACTTAGGAAGAACAATCTTGGACATAATGCAGGCATGATGGAGATTTGCTCTTACATTTCTGGAGTAGGGAAGAAATAGAGCAAGTGGCTGAGAATATGGACTGTTGATTCAAAAATCCAGCTCTGCCATTTACTATGTGTGAGCTTGGTCAAGTCCCTTAATCTTGAATTTCCTTATTTGCAGAATGGAGATAATAATAGTATCAAGCATTTAGTGTTGATGCTGTAAGGATTAAATGAAATGATATATTAAAGGACCAAACAATACTTAGCATTCAGTAAGGGTCCAAATGAATAGTTGTGATGGTAGAATATGTCATAGTTATTGTGTTTGTTGTAATTATTACTGTTGCTGGATGGTGTATTCCAGAGGGTGGCTAGCCCAACCCAACAGCCAAATTTGGCCTGCCACCTATTTTTATAAATACAGTTTTAATGGGAGACAGTCATGTCCTCTCATTTGCTTATTGTCTTTGTCTGCTTTCACACTACAGCAGAAGAGCTGCATGGTTCTGACAGATCGTATGGTCCACAAAACCTAAGATATATACTACTTGGCTGTTTGTAGAAGCTGTTTTCTGATCTTTGGCATAGTGGAAAGAGGAAACAGTAAAAGCATAACAGTCATACAGCTCTGAACTTGAATTCTGATTGTAGTCGTTAGCTTAGGGAAACTGGGCCAATTTCCCTTTGAGACCCAGTTTCCTCACTGGTTATAGTGAGATACACTATAGACAGATGGACATACGTATCACTGTGATTACATATGTGAAAGCCCTTAGTACCAAATAGTTGCTCAATAAATAGTAATGTCAGTGTCTTCCTTTTACATTCTTCCTTCTGCTTTCCTTCCTACTGTAAGGAAGAAAGATTGGATAGTTCTGGGTTTAATTCCATGATTTCAAAAAGATGGCAAAACACTGTAGTTTATGTTCATATACACGTTATCATCTACCTACAAGTAGCTGGCTGTACTTTGCATGAATTCTTAGAACCAAGTAGGACCACTCAAAACCCTTAGCAATGCAAGTTATTATTGAATTCAAATAAAAAAAAATTCTTCTCCAAGGGGGAAATAATTTGTCTTTCAAAGTCATTGGCAAATTCAAATTTGTGTTTCAAATTCAAAGTATTAAGCAAATTTCCTAAACCAGAAGATTATATAAATGCACCTATAGCTTCAGTGTTTTATTTATTATGCTTAACATGAATTGAGATAACATGATATTTGCATCATGATTACCATTATAATTCTAAGGGTGACAAGAATTATTCCTTTTGAGTGGTGCAAGTTGGTTAGGTCTATCTGGTGGACAGATGGAGGACCAAATGTGAGTCAGAACTTCACATACTACTGTAGACAAGTACAGGGATGAATTTATCAAAGACGATTTCTCTGGTGAACTGAAGGCTGAGAATAGCATGACATTTTCATGCAAATCACTCTTGCTCTTCAGTCTTGGAAATGTTTAGTTGAATTAAATTTGTCATACTCATAATCACTCATGAATAACGAACATTTCCTATTTCCTGCTAACTCAGAAAAAAAACGCACCATCTCATTTTTAGAAATTAAATACTTCTAGATATTTCTCATTTTCAGAGTATCAGACAAGTTATTAAATGAGTACATGCTGAGCAAATTAGTTTTGAATTTTATCATCGTTTTATTTCTTTTTAATTTTTTTTCTTATTAAAAAAAAATTCTCTGTTTGCTTGTCTATGTTGACTCAGTTCCCAGCTTTTGGATAGTCTTCTTTATATAAACTATTGTGAACCTGTGTTGTAGAATGCAGAACATTGATAGTAGAGCCTGGAGATAATGATATTGAACATTATATCTAGTTTTAATTTTTCCCCCCTTTAAAATTAACTTCCAGTTTCAATATTTTTAACACTTTTGCCAGTGGCCCACATGAATCTGCTTTTCACTAGGGTCTACAGTCACTGAAACATCAGCGTGAGAGAGGTCGCATGCCCTGGGGACACCTATCAGATGCAGTCTCTCAAGAAGAATCATGGGTAAGTGTGTCAATTAGAGAGAGGAAGATAGAGAATCCCAAGCAGGCTTAGGTGCTGAAGCCGGACTTGGGGCTCAAACCCATGACTTGTGAGATCATGACCTGAGCTGAATTCAGATGATCAATTGACTGAGCCATCCAGGCACCCCGGGAGTAATTTCATCTTGAGACTTCCTACACTAGACGATGTCTGAGATATAACATAAACATAGTAGACCCTCACTGACAAGCATGTTGAGAGAGTGTTGCAGCACTGGTTTCTCAACCTTATTTAAATATATTTTTGGTTATATGAATAAATACGCCATATAAACCATGGACCAATGGGCCCTTCTTAGATCCTTTTCTCATATAAAAGGAGAAATCTAGAGATTGGAAGATGTGAGGCCCTGATCCTATTGCTGGCTCTGATCAGCTGCTTGGCCAGGTGGCCTTGCATAATTTCTCTTATTTCCCTGGCTCTTTATCACCATTTCTGCTAAAAGAGAATCCTGGATCAGATGATGTCTAAGCTTATCTAGCTTTTTAATTTATTGAGTATGTTCCTTTTTGTTCCTTATATTTTAGTAGTTTAGAACCATTACATAGGCTAAATAAGTAGAGCTCATACAGAGAATTAGTCACTTATGTATTTGGATGTTAGAGAACTTTTCTAGGTCTTCTGCAGCTCCTGTGGGAATGGTAATGGCTAACCAGAACTGTCTTAGCAAAGCTGGAAGGAATTACTGAGTTTCATTCTATAAGAAATGTGTTTGACGGTCTCAGTAATAATTTTAGACGTGATTGTACAATATGAATGTATGTTCGTTTAAGTATTGTTACTAACCATAATAACAGCATTTTCTGTTCAGGATGCATATTGATTTTTGAGACTATGGTTAATCACCAACTGAGTAAAACCTTCATGCAAGCTCAACCGGTTGCTTTTGGCCCACCTTTGATTTTAGTTCCATCTGCAGTGAAGAGTTCCAAGGCATCTCCTGGTAGGGGAATTGATCCCTAACTGTCTGTGGATCCTTGGTACCATACCCTTAAATAGACTTTACTTATTCCCAAATTCTATCTGCTTCTTGGGATCATGCTCCACCTAAACAATCTGCACTCAAGTTCTTGTCTTGGCTCTGTACTTGGGGTCACCCCAAGTAGACAAGATCATCAGAATAATAGCATATTATTACCTTTCAATATGTGAAATAAATGTAGGACAGGAAGTACAGATTGTGCTGTTCTCCAGAAGCCAGAATAAACACCTTTAAAGATGTTATAATCTTAATTATAAATAAAAACTTAAATGACCTTGGCTCACTTTCAATAAAAATCTAGCAGTTAAAAAGAGACCTCCTCTGCTCCATGATATCTAAATCTTTTTGAGCTTTAAAAATTTAACCCTTTAAGGAAATTGAACTTAAATAGTGAGAATACTCGTTCTTCAGGAAGCTCGGGGGCTGTTATAAAGTGCAACCTGATACCTGGTAGCAGCTAGAAACTGTGCAGAAGGGAGGCTGATTGTAAGAAAAATGCCACGTTAGGGATCATTTATGTTGATAATCTGACTCTTGGTCTCATATCGTAGAAACTCCTTGGATCATTAAAAATTTGATTTTTCTCATAATATTCCCATATAAAACTTAAAACTGTCATTTATTTGCAATTCATCTAAAAGAATTTAAGAGAATGTGAGTATTGTTCCAGAATGTTCTTTGGTCATGAAGCTGTGTCTTGGTTCATCAAAGCCTTGACTGGACTCCGTAGCATTGAGATGAGCATAAACCTAGAAGAGAACTTTTGAAAAGATCAGTGACTCTAGTCCCATAGTATACACTCAAGGGAAGAGAGGCTTTGTTTGTGCAGGTTCAGAAAGTAGCAGCAGACTGAACCTCGGTTTCCTTCCTCAGTCTTCCATGACAATAGGTTACATCAAATCCTGAGGCTCCAATTGGGGGTGAAAACCGCCCATCATGTGTTAGCTAAGGTGGATATACTGTTGTTAAATATCTAAAACGAAGAATAGAGCTAAGACTGGGGTATGTACCACTAGGGAAAATAGGGAAACCATTTGTTTTAGCAAGCCACCTGTTAAAATAATAAAAATTTAACAAAATTTTTGTCTTACTGCATAGCGACTGGGGCAAATGTCCATTGGGTATTAAACTTGAGATAAACTTAGTAATATTATTAGTGTTCTCAGTTAAAATCAAATCTTAGAAATCAGATGTTTTCTTTCAAATCGCTGTTATTACTATGGATTGAAATTTAATATTAAGTTATAAAACTTTAGATAAATTATGGCGTTTCTGAAGGTGCTTGTTTTTCTGTGGGTCATTTGAGTGATACCAGGAGACTATTTCTTGTCCCTAAATTTCTTTCTCACTTGTCTTCCTGGTGCTAAAGTTTTACCTTTTGGATTAATATCATGGTGAACAGCTAAAGGGACCTTGGTGATAGACAATAGTTTATCAGCCTGAATTACTTATTGGTGCTCCAGCAAAGAGGAGAAACCTAATGGAATGGGTCATAGAATGGGCAAGTTTTGATGTGAGCAGGAAGAAAGAGTACCAGCAAAGGGAATTCTGTATCATGGTGAGGACAAAGCAGAAGTAAAAAAAAAAAAAAAAATTAAAAATGAGAGTATTCACAGAATGTGGAAGCTATTGAATAATAATATTGACTATCCCACAATTTGTCTACTTTTTGCTCTGATAGCTAATAATATATAATGGCTGTGGTTTGTTTTCTTTTTAATAACAACAGTTATTGCATTTACATAGTGCTTTACAGGGTATCAAGCACAGCTATAGTCATGACCTCATTTAAGTGATGCTGTCAGTCAGGACAGGTGCTAGTAGCTCCATTTTTAGAGACAATGAAATTGAGACACGGGGTTATTAAGTGATTTGTCCAAGCCAAGATGGGATCTCGCATCCTTTGGTTCTAAACTCAGTTTTCTTTGTTCTCTGCCAGATTGGGTAGAAACAAGAACTTATTTTTCGGAGTCAGATGAGCCAGGCTTGAACTTGCCACTTTTTCTTTTTTTGGCAGCTGTGGGACGTTGGCCACATTGCTAACTGTTCTGAATCTCAGTTTCTTTAGCTATGAAAAATAAGGCATAATAATACCTACTTTATAGGATTGTTGTGAAGATTCCATTAGGTGAAGCAAACAAATCGAACAGCTTAATGCCTGGCACGTGGTAGGTACTCAATACAGGGAGCTATAAACACCTGGAAAAGATACCTGCTGTCCCTATTTCATAAACTTTTCCAACATTTAGAGGTGAAATGACAAATCAAGGCAGCTTTCCAGTTTATTCAATGATACTGTGTCTTGGTTTACTTTAATTCCTGAAATTATCTCCTGTGAAGACGTGTGTACTGTTTGTGTGAATGCACCCGTGCATGTCTTGGGGTACGCCTGTACACACGTGGCCATCAGTACCTGTGTGCATGTGTTGGGGTTACAGCAGCAGTTCTCTATGTTTCTGGGCTGTGTGCAACCAGACAGAGTGACCAAATGTGGAGTGTCTCTGCTGCAGATAACTGGAAGCTGAATCATAAGCAGGTAAGTCCTAGTTGAGTCACTGAACTTCAGAAGAACAGGCTTTGTTCTCTCAAAATATCTAAATGATACATGGAGTTCCTAGTGTGAGTATCTGAAAGGTGTGGGTCACTCCCTTTGGCAGACAAAACTATGGACTCACATAATTGCATTGATTTTTGAGTAGACTTTATTGATAATTATTCCTTCTTTCTTGAAATCTTTTAGAATCACCTTGATTAAAATCATTACACAAAATAATCTTCACCGTATTTATTATATATGGCACAGAATAATTTAACACTTTATGAACATGTTTCATAGATGCGCAAATGGGAAAAGCACCCTTTGCCAAAAGCAGTACAGTAACTTAGTTCAATTTGGCTACGGTAGCACTTTAAAAAATGACCATGAGGTGGCGCTGTGGCCAAGTAGATTAAGTATGTCTAAACTGAGTGTTTCCCCTAATTAGGTATGGCATTTAATTCCTTCCTTTAAATATAGAAGAATCTACCATTCAACTTAAAGTAGAGTAAGGTTGGTCACTGTATTTTAATAGTATTGACTAGGAGTGAGTCCTTTAATCACAGATCCATAAATCATTCAAGCACCGTGTTTCACTGGGGCTGGGGGTGTATTTTTGAAATCCTTAGTAGTCAGAAAGTCCCTAGACTAAACAAAGGGCCCAAAGGTACCATTTTATTCAAGATCACTCAACTGTATATAAGGACTATTGTTTTCACCACCCTTACAGAATTGTGTTAAAGTCTTCCCATAAAATCAGGTGAATTTCCAGTTTATTTAAAGAGCTGATACTTCTGTTACATTTTAATCTGCCTTTGACCGCAATGGAAGGTCATAGAAACATTAGAACATGAATTCACATTTTAATGGACAGGATACAAACATGCACACATGTGTATATATTGAAGGTTTTCATTAATGACTTCTTGCTTTTTCTCCATATAAATATATAAATATCGAATAAAGTGCATGAGAACATGTCTGTACATGTACGCAGATACATGGTTGTCTATATACACTTGAATAGATACTTATGGAAAGAAAACACATACACATTTGTAATATATATGTAGTCAAAAGATATCTGTCAGGCAGTATTTATGTTCATTCTGATCAAGATTGAGTGTATGGGGATAGAATCTGGAATTTTTTCTCTAATATTTAATGAGATGTGCAGAGTTACAAACTAAGGCAAAATACAGTAGAGAAGAGATTTTTTAACATTTGTAGTTTTATCACTTAGTATGGTGTAATCATTAAAGTAGTTCAGTTCAAATGCAGCCTTGATACAAGTGGCTTACTATAAATTCTAGCTTTGAAATACATATCTTTCAATGTATCTACAAGGACATAATTGGATAGCCTTAATACATTTCCAAATTACACAGTGGCATCTCCCACATTCTTTAGTTTTCAAATCCATAATATTTTTCAAATGGCTTAGTGCAAAACACTATTTTTCATTCAATAGAAATGCTTCAGTATTGTAATCTCATACCTAACTTCTATTTTAGTAAGGATATGTAATTTAATCTCGACTGACGTCAAGGTGAATTAACTGCTGTTAGTCTTTCTCTCTTTAGCAAACTTTTTTACATAGCATTATATTATTGCTTTTTTTTTTTATGGAGTCCAGTGTTAGTAAGTAATAAAGAAGTTAGTTTTTATGGAAATGAACCAAAATTTTGCTCCAAACTTTGGTAGTCATAGGTTGGGCCCAGGTTGAGGTGTATATTTCTAAACTAGTTACAAATTTTGACCTCATGTAATATTTCTCCTCTCGGTCATTTGGTTGATATTCATCGACAACCAATCAGGAAACTTACTGAGAAAATTACCCTCAGGGTCAAAACAAGCCTTTTTCTGAACTACATAGAAGGAAATAGTTTGAACCAATTCTCAAAATGTCTGTTAATTAATATTTTTGACAAAGACTCTTCCAATTAGGTCATTTGCTTTAAAAGCAGGGATCTTGTTTTAATTATTTTTATATCCTCAGTACCCAGGAAATTTCTTCACAGATAATGTACACTCAGTAGATGATCGTGAGACCAAAGCTGAACAATTTTGGCAAATAATAGAGATTAATTGATCAGAAAGCATCAATTTACCTGATGGGTGCCAATGGGAAAGTCACCTGCATTTATTTTACAGAGATCTCCTAAGACTGTACTGCTGGCAGTAGCCAAAAACCTGAGTTTATTCCTCAATCTTGACACAGTTACATCAATACTGCTTACTGCTCGACGGAGCGCATGCACGGTGCAGTCATTAAAGAGCAAGTTACCAAACACCACTATGGTGTCGTTTAGGAGAAGCAATTTCTAGAAATGTATTTGGTAATGTTAAGTTATCCTTTTGATAGTTTACCTATGAGAAGAAACACTAAACAAGACCACATTGGAAATTCAGAATAAAGCACAAATAGTAGAAGAGAAAGCAGCAGTAGTTATTAAATAACATTTTAAAACTTTTTCACTTCTTTGAAGAATTAAGTTGAAATGCAGCAAATGTCAGCAACTTTGTGAATATTTCAAAACGACATCTGTGGAAAAGCAGGAATGAAAAAGTTGTCAAGTATTTCATTTAATTATCTTAACAATACAGATTTCATAACACCGTTGTTAGTGTCTTTTTTTTTGTTGTTGTTCAAAATATGTAGCATGATAAGTTTTAAAGAGGATTTTTCTTTAAGAGGTCATTATATTATATTCACCCAACTTCTCACTATTTGTAGCTATTGTTATTTACAGCAATAGGTAACCAACTCATGCCATCAACTAACGTAGGAGCAAGGTTTCCACTTGGAATAGAAGTTAATTTAGACTTATGTATGGCCTCATTATAATTTTACAATAAAAGCTAATTATTTTAAAGATGTATATCATTTACAATGTTAAAAATAAGTATCATAAAGCTCACAGCTGAAATGCTGTCAGAACATTTTTGAAGTGCACATTTTGTGTCTTTTAACCCTGCCTTTTTTTTTTTTCATTGACAGAATAAAATGAGGCATATAAATATTATTGTTGGTTCTACTAGATCGGCCTAATTTTTTTTTCCAGTCTCCCCTTTGTCTTTTTTTTTCCCCCAGATAGGTAAAAATTTGCCCAGTGTGCCCTCCATGGTTGCTATGGCAACCAGTCTATCACACACAGCTAACCTTTTCATTCACTGTGTTAATATTGTCTGTAGGAGCATCTTCTGAATGTTGTTTTCCTAGAGCAACCATACTGTAGTCGTTATCTGTGGTCTTGGCATCTTTCTTTGAATTCTTTTTTTGTCCCATTTGGAGTTGACTAGATTTGTAGGCCAAGGCCGGTATAGTGTTCACTAAAATTAACTGCAATGGTTTTTTATTTTCCTTGTACTGACACTGAATATACCGTGAAAAGGCCGACCTGTAGGTCTTGTTGAACAGTGTATACACAAGTGGGTTGACCGCTGAGGAGAGGTAACCGATCCAAACAAACACATTGAGCAGGGCTCCGATGATATCCTCGTTGCAAGACTCTTTGCAGATGACGGCCATTATGTTCGTGATGAAGAATGGGCACCACATCACCACAAACAGAAAGAAGACAATGCCCAGCACCTTGCAGGCCTTTTGCTCATTGCTGATGGACTGCATAGTCCTTCTGCCATAGGACCCTGGTTCCCTGTGGATTGACCGCTGGAAGAGTTTTTCTGAAGACAGGGAACTCTGAGGGAGGAAGCTGAAAGAAGCTAGTTTGGCCCGTGTGCCAAGATCACTCACACACAAAGTAGCTTCTTTCTGGAGTGACTTGATAGTTAGAAAGTAGGTGATCACCATGATGGTTAAGGGAATGAAGAATGACACAAAAGAGCCGATCAGGACGAAATTATCGTCAGCAAGTAAGCAGCTCCCTTTCTTAAAGACCTTGGAATCATCCTGTAGTCCAAAGACTGGTATTGGCATAGATATCCCTGGAGTTGGACAGAAAACGAAACATGATTATGAAGGAATCGTCTGTGAGTATCGCTACATCATGGTGGCTGTGCAAAGGATTCTGTATTAACATTGTTTAAAATTTCAACATATACCTTCAATGAGAATTTAAAAGTCTCCTGTCTTTACAGGTATTATGTGGTTATTATATAAAATTTAATATATGGTTATAATATATAGTTATATGTAGTAACATTATATGTAGTGATAATATTATACTAATGTATATAATATATATTTACTATATATAATGCATAGTTTCTTAAACTTGTATGTTGTTTGCCCTATAGACATAGTCCTTTACTTAAAAAGAAGTACAATAAATCTAGCTTTAATTTTTCATGTTTTTTCTGATTATAACATAATTCTTGTTAATTGCAGAAAATACAGAGAGTCAAACAAAAATAAAAATGACCAATGATGCTATCACACAGAGATAATCACTATTAACAATATGATGCTATTTATTTTAGATACACACACACACACACACACACACCATTCACACCCATTTTATAACTGAATTTCACATTCAGTTCTGTAACTATTTTTCCCCTAACATTATGAGTATAGTTTATAAAAAGAACTTTCTGAAATTGTAAACATATTTTCTTTTTTTTTTAATTTATTTATTTATTTATTTTTTTAAATTTTTTTTTCAACGTTTATTTATTTTTGGGACAGAGAGAGACAGAGCATGAACGGGGGAGGGGCAGAGAGAGAGGGAGACACAGAATTGGAAACAGGCTCCAGGCTCTGAGCCATCAGCCCAGAGTTCGCGGGCTCGAACTCACGGACCGCGAGATCGTGACCTGGCTGAAGTCGGACGCTTAAATGACTGCACCACCCAGGCGCCCCAAACATATTTTCTTTTCAGAACACTTGAAAAATAGAAAAAAAAAGTAACAATAAAGAATAATAATATATATTCTTGTCAGCCAGGGAAAATTCTGATATACATTTTATGTAGTTTTTCTTCCATTTATATGCATGTGTAAATAATTATGTATCTGCAGTATTTTATGTGCAGTTTTAGATCTTCCTATTCCATTTAACATTCAATCATGCAAATTGCACATATTTTAAAGTATTTTTGAAAAATATAATTTTCTAATGTGAATTAAAGTAAGTCACCAATTATATTTTATATTTTATTTTTTTTAAATCTAGCTAATTTTGATTCTTTTTTAAAAAAGCTTTTTACTATCAAAAAGTTCTCACACATACAGAAAAAGTACCACCGAAAAACCAAAACAAACCTAGCACAATGAACCCATTACCCAGCTCCAGCAATAATTAATTCAAGGGCAATCTTGTTTCACCCATACTCCCACCTGCTGCGACTCCTCCCATGTTATTTTGAAACAAATCCCAGACAGCATATCATCCAATCTGTAAATATTTTCATATATAGATATAAAAGCTATGCATTCTTTTATATTTTAAAGTTTATTTATTTATTTTGAAAAAGAGAGAGAGAGCAGGGGAGGGGCAGAGAGAGAGAGGGAGAGAGAGACGATCCCAAGCAGGCTCCATGCTGTCAGCATAGAGCCTGAAACAGGGCTCAAACTCACAAACTGTGAGATCATGACCTGAGCTGAAATCAAGTCATACGCTTAACCGACTGAGTCACCCTGGCGCCCCAAAAGCTATGCATTCTTAAAAAAAACCCCAAATATTACAGTATCATTCCCACTCTAAATAGAAATTTAATATTTCCTTAATATTTTTAAATATGGAATCAGCGTTCAAATTTCCAATTGGTCCATAAAAATCGTTATATGTTTTTAGTAGTAGAACATTCATAAGGGTGGAATACAAAATCATAAGCAGCCACAAACTTTTCTTTTATTGATAAATACGGGAGTTAGGTATGAGATGAGAGAATACATGGGAACACTAGCCCATGGTCAACTGTTCCATCATTGAAATTTAGAGAACCCATGCAGCTCCCTTAGGCACAGGGGTTAGGCAGAAGAGAGAACAAAGTGAGTTAAAGGAACACTTGGCCTCTAATGGTGCTAATTTCTCCCCCATGCTGTAGGACCTTATTTAAGGGAGATTGAGCCGGCCGCTACCACCACTGTGCAGTTTTGGGGGACTGGGAATGTCTTCCTCTACTGGCCTGGGACAGACCAAGACAATCATGTGATTGTCATAAAGGAAGAGTCAGGGAGAGAGGAAGGAGAGAAAACATGAATCAAATAACTACTTTGTATAACTTAGTTTAAGGTGGCTTCTTTCATGAAAGGGTTGATGCCACAGGGGCACCCTGGGAGAACATCAGAACAAAGTTTCTTCCTACCCTCTCCCTCAGAGCTGTGTAACAGGGAGCATCTTGCTCACTGCTTCTGGCCATCAGTTAGAGCCTAATAAATGGTCACAGTCCAGCCAAGAACACAGGTTCATTTCAGATTTGGAGCTGCTGCTTGTTGGACTCTTCTATCCATCTGGGAAAACTTCCTTTGAGGCTCTGTAATCTAGTTTGTGCATACTCAGAACACAGTTCAGCTCCATCCAACCACACACCTGACTCTCCTAACCTCACATTGGCCATCCTTGCAAGGAGGGGACATTAGCTTGAGTTAATGTTTAATGCAAGTCTTTCTCAGTGGCATTTGCCATTATCTTCACAAACTTAATTGACAAGTATTTGTCACTTGCCCATGCCGGGCCATCCCAGTATTCTTGGAAGGTGGAAATAAATGACATCAGAGCTTGGTCTTAAGGACACTGAGTGTGGTTAATGACTCTTCATTTCCTTTATTCCTCTCTGTCCCTGGCCTGTTGTTGGGAACATTCTATGGCCCGGGGACATCCTCTGAGACTGTATACATACCAGTTTTGTTTAGCCTTCAGAAAACTCTGGATCACAAAAATTAAGAGATGGTTTCTAAGAAGAATGTTTTGTTTTCCAGGTGTTTGAGTATGTACCTGTGACAGGTGTTTCCTGTACTCATCTAGAAGGTCTTTGTTCGACAGTGTAGTTGCTCATTGGTTAGAATGGAGGCTTTGGAGTGAGACAGGCCCTGGATTTGAGTCTGTGTCCTGGCTCTGTGCTCCTGGGCTGGTGACTTCATTTTCATAGTTCCTCATCTATCACCAATGTGCCTCCGTGGATGTGGGGAGGATAAAATGAATCCAGTGTGCAAACACCTAGGACAGTCCTTAGTCCAGAGTGGATGTTCTGCCAATGGTAGATCCACATGGGAGTAGCCTGCTCCACAGAATTACTCAACTTGAATACATTAACTTGATTTTGTTCTATTTTGTCTTAAACCAAAAGAAGTTAAAAAAATTTGGCTACTGGCTATATTGTTAATAATGATGTAATTATTAGCTTCTGCCAGGGTAGACAAAAGTTCTCAATCAATTTTAATTTTCTACAGCTAGAGCGGTTGATTGCTTTTCTGTTGTGATGAATTACAGCCATTACTATTAGTCATGATACACATAAACAAAATACCAACTGTGTAAAAAGGTATATGGTTTTGTTATTAAACTCTTGGGTGTGCGTTTTCCTAATGCAAAGGAAGTTGCTACTGTGAGTCTTTTGCCCTATTTTGTTTGCAGCCTGGTTGGTGGTTTATATAAGTGGCAATTCTCAATTAACCAGAATAAAGTACTACTTAAAACACAAAACCCTTCAGTCATTTGGAAGTCAGGTGAGTGTACTTGTTTGGCAAGAACAAAAGCACACACACCCTCCAGGATGGCTCAACTTCTGTAGCCAGGGAGAAAAAGGGATGATGGAGCCATTTTACAAAGTGGAGATTCCCTCTTTTAGCTGCCTGGGATAAAGAGCCACTTTAAAATGCATATGGCAAGGAGCGCCTGGGTGGCTCAGTTGGTTAAGCGCCCGACTTTGGCTAAGGTCGTGATCTCACAGCTTGTAAGTTGGAGCCCCACATTGGGCTCTGTGCTGACAGCTCGGGGCCTGGAGCCTGCTTTGGATTCTGTGTCTGCCTCTGTCTGTGCCCCTTCCCCGCTTGTGCTATGTTTCTCTCTCTCTCTCTCTCTCAAAAATAAATAAACATTTAAAAAAATTAAAAAAAAAACTCTTTATAAATTGGATATGGAACGAAGACACAGGCAGGCTGTCTGGAAGGGGGACCTTGATTTGGAAGAGGAGAATCAACCTGATTGTTCTTTAAATGACCCATTCCTCTTTACATTTAACACCAATGTCCTGACTATTGTCAATTTACCATTCTTTTTTAGTGCCTCACTTGTAGTAAAGGTCAGCAAGGGTTTATGGAAAGAAAAACTAGACAGTTAAAGCAATACTCTGTAAAAGAGGGGAAAGAATTTTATGTCAAAGAACTAGAACATTTAAGGAGGCTTTGTGGGTAGGAGAGAGTTCAAAAACTCTCCTACCAAGAGAGACGAAGACACTGGCTCGTATCCAAGGTTGCGGTCACAGCCATCTGCAGTGCATTAATTTTCTGGCTGCTTTGTTTGATAATAGCTGCTTTTGGAGACCTGACATCTCCTCTCACTTGAAATTTCTGCATATAAAGCATTTTCCTTTATGAACAAATAGACAGTAGCTTAAACTACGTGACTCTGCATTTTGTTTAATATATTTTTCTGAGGAGCGGTAAATAGCAGTCAAGATTCAATATCAGTACTGGCTCCTCCATGCACATTTTCATTTTGTTTTTTTCATTAAAATTCAGACAATGAAATGCATGGGAAATACTGACACCCAGGAGCATGAAGACTTGGGCCGGTGTCGTGTTTTAGGGTGCCTCTGCTTACTCTGCACATTAAGTTTGCACCTCTGGTTAACATCTAACCATGGTCTGGTGAATGGCCTTAACTCTGGAGCACTGGCTGTGAAAGATAAGCTTTATTCTTAATCCTAGCTTTTTACGCTTTAATATCTTGGGACTGAGTGTGCTTCTGCAGGAGCGTTTCCTTGGGAAGTAAGAAGGTTGCCTTACTAGGTATGATCCTCTGATAGGGAACACGACAGTGGAGTCCGCAGGGCCTCAGGTCTTGTGGGGGGTAGAGGGGAAAGAAACAAATACTTCAGGGCTTTTGTGAAAAAGACTGAATTTTGGTTCATGGGTTTCATTTCCTCTGGAACTACTTCCTTTCCTTTGTATTTTAACTCACACCGAAGGTTCTCCAGTAATACGAATGGCTTTACTATCAGTTTGACAGAAAGCGCCATTCGTGAATACCGCAGGATAGTCATCATACGGCAGGGAGAGAGAGAGAGATGGGGTATCTAAGGGCAACTGGGGCTGGGACTCATCCTTCTAATAGGAAGTGTAAAGTTCAAGAGTTGCTATATTTCTTATAATCTATGGTCTGCTGACCAGGCAGATAAAAGTGAGAGCTAGATCAACATGTCAGTTACCCAAGAAATTATGTTTCTTTTTAGATTAATTCTTAATATATCTAATAATAAATCATAACTTCTCAAAGTACTTTCACATGTATTCATTCACTCTTGACTTTTTTTTTTTTTTTTTTTTTTTTACAAAATCGTAGAAACACTACCCACACTGTCCTATGGGTAGATAAAAATTTCAGTTTGTGGAAAAGCTGAGGGCTAGCAAGCTTAGGTGATTTATTTACACTCATAGCAATTTAGGGGCAAAATCCAGACTCCTATGTAAATTTCTCATTTCTTATGGATGATTTTTTTTTCCTACTTGCTTATTTACAAGAGTAGCTACAGAAGTCTACGACTATACCAGAGGTCCTTAACATTGGTTTCAGGAAGTCTGTGATGTTTCTGAAATCTGCACAATTTTCATATATGTGCTTACTTTTTGACACAGATTATCAAAAAAAGTTCCAGGCCCCAAGGCAGTTAATAAACACTAAATTATATTGCTTCCCTGTGTCAAGAGCACACACACACACACTCTAATGATTCTCTGTATTTTGATACTTTCTTTTTTTCATTATTCTTTGAAGTCAGACAGCTATTCTAAAACTAAAATCCTTATAATCAACACCTAGTTTCCTCTTTTGTATGGTAGTTATTCTTTTAAAAAAAATTTTTTTAATGTTTTATTTATTTTTGAGACAGAGAGAGACAGAGCATGAGCAGGGGAGGGGCAGAGAGAGAGGGAGACACAGAATCTGAAGTAGGCTCCAGGCTCTGAGCTGTCACCACAGAGCACGATGCGGGGCTCGAACTCACCAACCATGAGATCATGACCTGAGCCGAAGTCGGACGCTTAAGTGACTGAGCCACCCAGGTGCCCCAGTATGGTAGTTATTCTTAAATTTGGCTGCATATTAGATTTACCTAGGGAGCTTTTAAAAATTACATTGCATGGGCACCATTCCCAGAGGTTCTGATACTGGTACTTTTAGAAAATGGTAATGTTCGGACCCCACATGAACATTGTTACTCAAACAAAAGAACCCCTGGGTGATCCTGATATGCAACTAGTGCTGTGAACCTGGGATGTATAGGGTGAAAAGCATAGTACAAATGTCTTTATTTTGAAAGAAGAGTGAATAGAGGAAAGTCTTACAGCTGCTCCCTTTGCCTTTATTAAACAACTCTATTAATTTCCAAAAGGCTCGGGCTCACCTCAAGTGGAGAAATGATGGAGAGTTTCCAGGGAAAGAAGCCTGCCTCCACCCCTCCCTCAACTTGGCTATGAGTTATCTGGGGGAAAAAATGTGTTGTGTGAGTTATTGTATAAAGCTACCCATCCTTGTTTTAATAGTTTGACTGTTATGGCTAAATGCCCCCAAAGGCTTAAAGCTTGTGTTCTGTCCCAGGAGATAGGAGATACTCGGAAGAAATACTCAGTCTCCCTGAAGTATAGCCAGTCGGGAACTACCGAAAGCCACTGGCCCAACTGCCCTGTCATGGATTCCTGGAAAGATGGTCTCTTGCTCTTCAGACCCTCATTCTGTTTCCTTTCAGTTTCATAGCCTGGAAGTTGTGCTTTACTATGATGATCTTGCATTGAAAGATAAAGGGACTGAATTCTGACTTGCAGGATGTGGATTGTCAGCTGTCGCTCTGACACCTGGCAGCCCATCATGTCTTTCCTTCCAAGGCAGATTGACTTCCATGTACCATCTTTTCCCGTCAATGTGTTATGTATCCCACGTAGAATCTGAATGATATGTTGGCATGTGGATAAATGATCAGAGCCTCATTTTGCTGTTGGAATCACAATTCATAGAGAAACTTCTCAAATTCTTCAACTTGTCATCCACTGACCCTTTTTTAAATAAGCAGATATTACACTATTCACCAACAATGGAAAAGTTTCTTTTAGCAATATGCTCACAGAGGTTTATTTAGAAAAAAAAATCATCTCTGCTTCGTATTACTAAACCTCATCTTCAAAGTATCACATCCTTTCCTCCATTTGTTTTAAAAGATCTTGGAGTGATTCTTTCTGAAAGCATGGGGAATGGGTCTCACATGTGACGTCTCATTTCAGAGACTCTGGTCTAGAGTGTGTTCAGCCACAGGGATGGTAGCTGGAAAGTTGGCTTGCAGCAGGTGACCACATAATCCAGGCCCACAGGTTGTCAATTCTCCTTCCCTTAGCCTCTCTTATACTTTCCCAAAGCAGCATTTATCATATGACATAATGAAGGACCACAGTTGCCCTAATGCTCAAGCCATTACCGACTACTGAGCCCATCCTACAAGGTCTTTGTGATCTGGCCTTAATGTGATCATTCAACGTTGTCAATTTTTGACATAGTCATGTGGCAGTCTCTCTCTTCTTTATGCCATCTCTTGAACGATTCAGAATGGAGTTACGTATAGCTTGATTTCTCAGCCAATCACATAATATGATCTGAAGAACTCTCAAAATCTGCCGGCTCCCACCTGTGTCTTTTCCCAGTGGCTCGCTTGCTGGAACGTTGCAATGTGCCACTGCTAGAATGAGAGAGGTCCCATTGTTTTGTACCTGTAACACCTCAGACAGTTAACTAATAATCCAAGCCCAAGTTGTAGTGGCACAGAGATGCACAGCCGGGAAGAACCCTGGGGGCATGGCCCTTGGAAAGGAAAGCAGTCACAGGAGAGAAGACACAGGCTATAGCTCAGGGATGCAGGTCAGAGAGGATGTGGTATCTGTGGCATGTCGTGTTTCCTCTGGGGGGACGTGTACTGTAAATAGTAACTGAAAGGTAGACTCACTTCTCCATTTTGCCCTGGTTCAGTTCTGATTCCATCCTCTTTCCTGAAATACTCTACCAACCAGTGGGGGCTCCAGAACGTCTCTGTAGCAGGGCCCTACGGGTGGTATCTGGCTGGGCATGGGAGCCTGAAATAACCTCATTTTGTGGCTCCATTTGCAGAGGAAGCATACTGTTTTTGCTTTGACTCTATGATTGTTTGGGTTTGGGGGGCTGCAGAAGGAGGTTATGTGCCCAAACCGCTCCCTGCATTTAAGCTATATCTCATGACATCTTTAAGGACATGCCCTGTATGAAGCTTTCCTAAAATTCTCCCTGTAATAAGAGCTCTTTTAGTCTATATTCCTTCATCACCTTCATAAATAATTTATGCTGTGCTAATTCACACTTCTAATACCTTAGAATTTTTCTCTGGAAGTGTCATTTCACCCACGAGGCGATAATCTCATTAATGGCAGGGGTATCTTTTACTTACTGGAAGCCACACCAGCATTTTGTGGGATTGATGAGTGAGTCAGTGAAAGGGAGAAAAAAAAAAAAAAAAAAGAAGGAATCATAATCAACTTTAGTGACACAGCTTGAATTTACTGCATTATTTTATAATGTTTCCCTTCATTTTCGCTGGGAAAACACAATAAAATGGGGCTTCCCAATTAGCCCCTGAGGGCAGAAAGAAGGAAAGTGGGTATTGCAATGATACTTAATAATTTGTGTACTTTTCGGAGAGAAGAACATATAAGATTAACTAGCACGTGCACTGACTACTTTGACAGCTAAAATCACCAGGGGAAAGATGCTGTAAAATACAGTGCCTGAGTGGGAATCAGGAGACCTGGGCTTATTCTTGTATGTTTTGGCTCATAGTCTGGATGTAGGGCTGTTATTTTTCTCAAAGCTCTCTTTCAGATAGACTGAATGAGTGTGTGTTGACAAATAAGAGCCTGATGCAGTGAGGTAAGTACAGACTGGGCCACCCCAAGAGGCACGCATGCGCCCTGGCTGACAGTCACCGACTGTGTGACCTTAGGTTGCTTAACTTTGAAGCCTCCCTCTGTGAGGTGCAGATACATAAACAGAGGACCTTCCGTAATTTACATATAGGGCTTTGGTGAGAAAACAGTGGGGCCACGTGTCTGAACTATTTTGTAAACTTTTGAGATGACAGTGATTATAATTTACTTAGTGCTATGCTAGACTCTTGGGTACCTCGAAAGGCCTTTGAGAACCTTCATGGAGCCTAAGATCTTTATCTCCTAAGATAAAATACACACACCTAATCTAGACAGACAGTGGTGCGGAGTAGAATGAGATCAAGAGGGGGCGCCTGGGTGGCTCAGTCGGTTGAGTGTCCGACTTCGGCTCAGGTCATGATCTCAGAGCTCGTGAGTTCGAGCCCCGTGTCGGGCTCTGTGCTGGCAGCTCAGAGCCTGGAGTCTGCTTCGGATTCTGTGTCTCCCTCTCTCTCTCTGCCCCTAACCCACTTGCAGTCTGTCTCAAAAATAAATAAACATTAAAAAAATAAAAAAAAAAAAAAGAATGAGATCAAGGGACAAAAGCAGCCACATGGATAAAGATGGATGGATGTGTGAGCTCTGCATGTGATGCTCATTGTGGGTTACCGTCTCCGGGGGAAAAAGCTGGGTAGGAGACGAGTTGCTGATTCACGTCCTGTGAGTG